>NC_048230.1:46550588-46608827 GCF_002007445.2 Ailuropoda melanoleuca
GTTGCTTGCTCCCCCCGCCACAGGACGGGGGCCCGGGAGGGATATTCCTCGGGAAGGGGCCCCGGCGCGCGGGGCTTGGCAAGGCGCAAGGCGCAGCAGCAGCCCCCGGTGCAGCGCTGGCTCCTGCGCCGTAGCCAAACAAAGGCTGCTGGCGGACTCAGGACGTGAGNGCTCTCACGTGTCCGTGCGCTGCTGCCGGCTTGGGGGCGGGGCGCGCGGAGGGGGCCGGAGCGCCAGACACCTGTTGGGGCTGCTAGGTGCGTCTGCCAGACACTGGCGGCGGTGGGAGCGGCTGGCGTGGCGGCAGCCAAAGGCCCTTTGAGCCAGGAGAAAGGCTTTCTCGTTTTCTGAACGGATGAGGAAGGGCTGTCCAAAGGCCGGATTAGGGCTGGGGGCCAGCAGGCGGAAGGAGAGCGAAGAAATTCTCCTTCCTCCCTTTGGGGCTTGGGAGGACCGGTCGGAAGTCTGGAAGTACTGAATCAAGGCTCAGGGTCTCACGGTGCCCCGAGGTCCCCACCCCTGGGTCTTCCCTCCTGCCCCCAAGTCCAAAGGACTCCAGTGGGACTGGAGGCTCGGCAGGGGTTGAAGACCAGGGGCAGGGTAGAGGTTGTGCCTGAGAGACAGGGTGGAAGGGAGGGCAAGGTAAGACTTGCCGGTCCCAGGAAAGCGGCTGCTGTGCAACCCTCCGGTCCTGCCTGTCTCTCCACTGTGGTGGGCTCAGCCCGGGCACCCGTCCAGCCATGGCCGACCTTGGCCCTACTCTCCCACAGGAGCCTTCTGCATCCCACTCTATGTGCCCTACGTGCTGACCGGCCGCTGGCCCTTTAGCCGGGGTCTCTGCAAGCTGTGGCTGGTGGTGGACTACCTGCTCTGCACCTCGTCTGTCTTCAACATTGTTCTCATCAGCTACGACCGCTTCCTGTCAGTCACCCGTGCAGTGAGTCTGGGACGCCGCTGCCCGTGTCCAGTCCTGGGCGGGGGGTGGTCAAGAAGCGGCCACAGCAGAGGATGGCCATTCCACACTGTGGGCGGTACCAGGTGAGCCTGGCCCCTGCTGGCCTCACACCTGACATCCAGGGTACTCTGTGGTCAGCTGCCCACTCAGGAGCCAGTTGCTGTCGGTAGGACGGGTCCTGGGACAGGCAGGAGGCGCTATCTGGACCTGGCCTCAGGTGTTCCTGAAGGAAGAGGGACAGTTCAGCCTCCACAGTTCAACAGGTCCAAAGTTCTAAGAGCTGAGGGAGGATCTGGGCTAGAGGCCCCTCGTGGCAACCCCCCACGCACACGTGTGCACGTATGCACAAGCGTACCCCAGGAAGTCAGGTATCAGCTTCTGGTTCCACAGGCTTCCCTTGGTGTGAGTGGTTACCCTGAGTTAGGGATGCTGGACCGCCTGGCCTTCCCACGTCACTGTCACTGCCGTGCGGCCAGGGGCAGCAGCTGGAGCACCGGTCTCTGCCTTCTCATCCCCTCTTGGTGGCTCTACCAGTCACTCTGAGCGCCCTCTGCTGGGACCTCACGTGTGCTAGTCTAGAGAGGCCACGGGACAGAGGGCAGAGCATGGGTTCGAGGTCAAGCCCCAGCTCTGTCCCCTTGAGCCAATCCACCTGTGTTCTCCGCCTCCCGCCCTGAGCCTCCAGGAGAGCGAGGACAGTAGTGGAGCTGTTGAGACATCCAAGAGGTGCCAAGCACGCACAGAGCCTGGCGTTTGGTGGGTGGTGGTCAGTGGACAGGGGACAACGGCAAGACACCCTCAGGACGCTCGCCGCTGGCGGGGGTAGCGCACAGGCGGTCTGCAGAGGTGGCACTCGGGGCTGATCTGAGGGAGGCTCTCCGACTGTAGGACCCATGCGGCGAGGGCAGGGAGGCCACGCACAGAGGCACCGAGGCCCAGAGGCTGCCGGCGGGCCGCGGGGGCGTTGCTCCCAGCGGCACCGTTGCTGCCGCCGGGGCCCTTCCCTCCTGAGCCAGCATCTCCCACGGCAGGTGTCCTACCGGGCCCAGCAGGGCGACACGCGGCGGGCGGTGCAGAAGATGGTGCTGGTGTGGGTGCTGGCCTTCCTGCTCTACGGGCCGGCCATCCTGAGCTGGGAGCACCTGTCAGGCGGCAGCTCCATCCCGGAGGGCCACTGCTACGCTGAGTTCTTTTACAACTGGTACTTCCTCATCACGGCCTCCACGCTCGAGTTCTTCACGCCCTTCCTCAGCGTCACTTTCTTCAACCTGAGCATCTACCTGAACATCCAGAGGCGCACCCGGGTCCNCTCGGGGGCGGCAGCGGCGGGGGCGCTGCGGCCTCGCCCACCTCCAGCTCCGGCAGCTCCTCGCGGGGCACAGAGCGGCCGCGCTCGCTCAAGCGGGGCTCCAAGCCCTCGGCGTCATCCGCCTCGCTGGAGAAGCGCATGAAGATGGTGTCCCAGAGCATCACCCAGCGCTTCCGGCTGTCGCGGGACAAGAAGGTGGCCAAGTCGCTGGCCGTCATCGTGAGCATCTTCGGGCTCTGCTGGGCTCCTTACACACTCCTGATGATCATCCGGGCCGCCTGCCACGGCCACTGCGTCCCTGACTACTGGTACGAGACATCCTTCTGGCTGCTGTGGGCCAACTCGGCCGTCAACCCCGTCCTCTACCCGCTGTGCCACTACAGTTTCCGACGAGCCTTCACCAAGCTGCTCTGCCCCCAGAAGCTCAAGATCCAGCCCCACAGCTCCCTGGAGCGCTGCTGGAAGTGAGCTGGCCCTTCACGGGCACCTGGGATGCTGGGGCAGGGCCCTCCCACTGCCACGACCCCTCGAGGCTCTGGTTTCCTAGGCAGTCGGCGCCGCCATCTCCCTCCCGGCTGCCCCCTCTCCCTGGTGGGAGCCGCGCCTTGTCTTCGGCCCACCCTAGATGCCATGCCAGTATCTCTTAGACCACCTGCCTGCGGTGGAGGCAGCTCAGTGGGCTGGCCAGAGAGGCCCTCGCTGCCTGACCCGGAATGTGGACGCCCGCCCCGCCACCCAAACCCTAGCTCCACGCCGGGCGGGGCCGTCCCAGCCTTGCTGCCCACCCTTCACAGACGGTCTGATGGCCAGTGGTGTCCGCCCTTTGCACAATTACTGCTTGGTGTCCTTCCCAAAGCGAGTGATGGGTGTGTGCTCCGCGCCCCGTGACGCAGCAGTTCGCCCCGCACGCGCACACACCTGCACCCTCCCGCCTCCGCCCAGACGAGCCTGGGCCACTGGCTCTGCTGCTCTCTGTCCCCTGCTTAAGCCCAGGCGCCCGCTCCCTCACCCCTCTTCCCTCCAACTCCCTCTGCCCCCAACGCATCAAGTGCCCTCCAGAACCTCGCGGCCGTTCTCCGCTCTTCCATTCTGGGTGTTTCAGGAAGACGAAGAAGAAAACACGTCCGTGAACTCCATGTTCCTTGGCTGTTTAATCAAGAGAGACAAAACTGCTGAGGAGCTCAGGGCTGGATTGGCAGGTGTGGGCTCCCACGCCCTCCTTCCTCGCGCGGCTGCTTCCGGCTGAGCTGTGCCAGCTGCTTCTGCCCACCCCGCCCCCGGGCTCGGGGTGCTGGGCCCTGACTGGAAGCTCTGAGAGGGGCCCGAGGGCCGGACGCCTGCTTGTCCAGGAGGCTGCCCCTTCTGCTCTCTGCTCAACCAGCTTCCTTGGGCTGACGGTGGGAGGGGAACTGGCCATGCCCCGAGGGTCCCGAGGCTTGTGGGCGCAGCCCGAGGAGACAGGGCCCCGGGGACGCCCAGGGGAGGGGCCGTCCGCCACGTCCTGTGCACCCTGTCGGCGCTCTGCATGCCCCGCTCCCCGCGTGCCCGCTGCACTACCCTGCAGACTTTGAGGTCCACAGTAA
Source organism: Ailuropoda melanoleuca (assembly GCF_002007445.2). NCBI lineage: Eukaryota > Metazoa > Chordata > Mammalia > Carnivora > Ursidae > Ailuropoda > Ailuropoda melanoleuca. The sequence continues at coordinate 46,554,436 of NC_048230.1, forward strand.
AGCGTATTTTTTTATCGGTGCTGATTCCTGAGGACTTCTTGGGGGGGGGTGTGGACTGAGCTCCTGTACTTCAGTGGGGACCCCGGGGAGATATGAGACCACCCAGCAGGGCATGAGGAGCAGCTGAGGAGCAAAGGCTGGCCTGGCCTGTCACACTAGGTTTGATCCTGATCAGGGACACGTGCCCCAGCAGTGTCCCCCTCCACGCACGCCTGTTTAGGAGGGTGGCGTGGTGCTAGGAGGGGCTCAGTCCAGCCTTGAGAATACGATCCGTAGCCCTGCACCCCGGCCCGGTGCAGCCTGCCCGTCCCCCAGGACTGGGGTTCTCATCCGTCTCGGCCATGATCTTTCCCCTGCAGAGCTTCCAGGAGGCGTGGGGACTGGAGCTGAGCCCCGGGGGTGGAGGGAAGGGATGGGCCCAAGGAGGGGCGGCACCTTGGGTGGAAGAGCCGTCCTGGGAAAGGTCTGGAGTCAGGCCTGAGGGCAACAGAGGGGGACAGGGAGAAAGAGAGGATGGTGCCGGGTGAGCATGGGTCCAGTGAACAATCTGTCCTTGCAGTCTCCACGGAGGGGACAGACACTGCTCCCAGCCCAGGTGGTCAGTCCACCCAGCACAACTTCGGGGAGATACAAACTTGGGTGGGTCAGAAGCCACCTCCTCCAGGAAGCCTTCCTTCCTTTCCAGCCACTAGAGCCCTCCCTCCCTGACTTTGTGTTCTCTCCCTACCACGTTGGCCCTGCTTCTGCAGGACTTCAGGCAGAGCCTGTCTCATGATGCGCTCTGACAGCCAGATGCCACCCTCTCCACCCTCCAGACACAGGTCAGCAAACTGCTTCTCACCACTGCAGAGCGAAGCTGTTCACAGCAACATTTAAAAGCCTTCCTCCTCCAGACACCTCTCACCCCACAGCTGTATCTGCACCTTCATTTCCCAAACGCCCCAGAAAACTTCCTCCAGAACCCTCAGCCGGCACCCCTTTCCCTGCACCCTCTCTCCTTCCACCCCCAGGGACCCTCTGGGCAGGGCTGGATGCTCTTCTTGTCCCCCTCCTTAGTGGCCAGAGGGAGGCATGAGCCTGGGGCTCCCCTCTGGGGGCTGGGCGCCGTCACGAGCAGAGGTCAGAGAGGGGGCAGCAGGAGAAGTGGTGGCAGACATGGCGGTGTCATCTGCGAGGCCCAGAGCTCAGGCATGCCCTGTGGCACAGCCAGCAGGCTAGCCACTGGCCTCCCTGCTGGCCCCGCAGGACCTGGCCCGGCCCCCCAGCAGGCGTCCGTCCCTGCAGCCCAGAGCTGTCTGGGGAAGGACAAAGGAGCTGTTCTCTGCAGCGGTGGGCGCCTCCGTGCCAACCGCACAGCCAGAGCCCTGGCTGCCCCTCCGCCCAGCCCTGCTAAATGGCTACAAATTGGAGGATAAAAGCGCAGGCTTTCAAGCAATTTTGTCTTCAATCTCTGGAAACTGCTGCTCGCCGTGCTCCTGTGCGAGGATGGAGGAGGAGAGAAGAAAGACACTGAGTCTATTGGGCCTGAGTCCCGCAGCAAACAAACACGCCGAGGGGGCCTTTCTCCTTGGACTGGACGTGCTGGGGGGAGAGGCAAATCCGGCGGGTCCAGCCTCTGCAGGGTCCACCCATGCCAGCGGCTGTTGTTTATTGAGCACCTACTGTGTGCTAGGCACTGTGAGGGGTGCCAGGCTGCTGGGAGGAGGTCAACAAGCAGCCGATAAGCAGGGCTGTCCCCACGGGGCACCAATGGTGCAGGGGTGGAGAGGAGGGGTGGCCTGGCTCATTAGGCGGGTGGACGGGGAGCCTGTGTGAGGAGGCGGCGTGTCGCTCGTTCATCTCGCAAACATTCATTGACCCCAGCGGTGGGGTGCTCCACGAGGCAGCGGGGGCCATGCCGGGGACCTAAGGAAGAGCCCGTGGGAGATGCGGTGCCCCCGGGATCAGGTTCTGGGCATGTGCCGGGTGAGGGTCCCTCCCAGGCTGGGATGAAGACCCCACGTTTTCAGGGCGCCATGCGGGCACCCCCCATTTTTCTACAAAAGGCCAGGTTACCCAATGTTTCCTTTGAGGAGCCAGGGCCATGGCAAGGGATGGCTGGGGCCTCTCAGGCAGGGCTCTGGAGCCCTGCCATGTGGGGTAGCCATGTGGCTCTCTGTCCTCCTCCGCCCCCATCCCATGCTTACGCTTGTGGCTGGGCTCGTGGGTGCGAAGAACCTTTCCACCAACATTTGCCGGAGCACCTTCTGTCCTCACAGCCAGCCCACGAGGGGTGCTCACACTCTCCGCTTGGCAGATGTGGGAACCAGGGCTCCAGAGGCTGGAAGACTCACCCCAAACCCAGCAGGCAGTAGGGGCTAGGACTCCATCCCTCCATTCCACTGGGTTCTCCCCTGGGCACCACGGAGACAGTGCTGTCTGGAAGGGGTTCTGGGAGGCTTGGGACCAACCTCAGCTCTGTTGATCTCAGCACAAAGCATGGACTGAGCATCGGCTGTCTGCTCTCTGCTCTGCTGTGCACGAGGAGCTGAGCAAGTCACACCCGCCGAGCCAGCGAGTAGGGCAGAGAAGGGAGAGGAGGCAAGGTGGGCTGTCGAGTTGGAAGTCCCAATGCCCAACTGCCCAGGTCAGGCAGGAGGCCGGGGCAAGGGGACTGACCCAGCCTGCCCGGCGGATCTGTGTGGAGGCTGGGACTGAAGCCAGGTGTCCTACGGGAACACCTAGCCCTCTCTCCTGCCTGTCCGGGGTGGCTGGCCCAGTGGCCTCCCGGGCTGTCCCCTCTGAGGCTGCCCCCTCCCTGGAGGGAGCACAGCTGGTGCGGCCAAGGCAGAGGGAAGCCTCTTCAAAAGCTGGGAAGACGTTGCTTCCTGGTGCTGTTGTCTGAGCGCCTGGATCCAGCCTTGCTTAAAGCTAGTGCCCGGACTCTGTTTCATGGTCACCAGACACCCTTTTCTTCTACAGTTGACACAAGGCAGGATTTTGCAAAGTGACAGAAAATGTCTTGTCCGGCCATATTCGGCCCAGGCCGGCATCCCTCTGTCTTGGGGGCAACGGATCATTCTTGCCCATGGGAGGCCTGTGTCTCTGATTAATAAAAAATAGGGAAGTGAGTTAATTACTTAGTAACATGATAATTAGTTGTTTGTAATGTTATGGGTAGGAAAGCAACCTTTCAACACATTGATCAGGCTCTGAGGGTAGAAAAGTCAGGGGGCTGAGGCCACCTGCCTGTGACATCCTTCCGGTCCACGGGGTGCCATGCAGGGATCTGACCCGGCCCTCTGCTTGCCTTACATCTATTCACCAGGGCACCCCGGACGGCACTCAGCATCCTGCCCCCGGGGACGCAGGCAGCTCGCTGTGAAATCTGTCTGATAGGACTTTCTCGGAGGCGCACAAACATGCAGGAGTACCCCTTGCAGACCCCGTGGCCGCCCGCAGCCGGGGCAGAGCCACAGTCCGCACGCACCGCGTGCCGCCCTCCACACGCCGCACCCGCGGTCAGGTGTCAGTGGTGAACCGGGCACAGCGAGGGAGTGTCCGTAACCACCGATGACACGAGACACTGTCCCGATGTGAGGCGATCAGAGTGGTGTCAATGTGGCCTCTGGCTCTGAAAACACCTTCTCGTCCTGTGTCCTGTGCTCACCCTCCTGTGAGGACGGGATGAAGTGACGTGAGCGCCGCGGGCGGAGACGCAGCGGGAGGGTGCACCTGACCTTCTGGCCGTGCGTCAGGGGGACCCCATCACGGAGTCCGCGGGTGAGGGGGCACGCTGTCTCCTTCAAAAGAAAAGGAGAAGGGAGAAAGGAGAAGACACTTTTGGGTGTAAGGAGAGGAGGTGGTGAATGGCACTGGGCTGAAAACGCATCTATGACACTGCAAACTCACACCCGTCTCCAAATTCAAACATGACACATTTCGTGATCTTTAAATGCTTCCCCTTCAGATGATGATGATCTTCGGAGAGTCCAGCAAACGCCGGCTCCTGGCTAAGGTGTGGGAGCTGGGCCCACTCAGTGGGTGGGGAGGCGCCTGCCTTCTGCCCTCCATCCTAGGCCGCAGCCTGGGCTGGTTCCCCAGCTTGGTAGAACCACATACTCCTGGGAGGCCAGGACGGGGGCAGGTGGGCCCGCTGTTTCCTCGCTGGCCCCTCCCCGGGGCTCCCAGGGCTCATCAGCTTTCTTTGTCAATTGAGGCTCGGCTTTGTCCCAGGCCCACCAATCCGTTAATTCATACTAAAGTGTGATGGACTGATTCTTCCAGGGAAAAATGGAGATTTACATTTTAACAGAGGGCAATCTTGAAGTCCAGGTGAGTCATATCCTAATGCAGGTATTTTGGAGAGGAGCATGTAGTGACTGGCCCAAGTGAACTTTCCTGAGCTCCTGCTGCCTGCTGGGCCTTGAACTATACACTGACTTCACCAAGCGTTCCAGGTCTATCCAGCTGGGAGGTCAGAGCCCTTGGACGAGGTGCCCCCCCGACAAAGCGGGACAGTGGTTCTGTGGGAGCCACCAGGCTACGGGGACCTATTGGGGTCACATGGATGTTTCCTGGGGTCAGAATTGGGCCCTTCAAGATGCCCCCTTTGGTCAGCTGTGGACCCCAGACATTCTGCGGTGGTCCCTGTGGGTCAGCTGGTACTGGGGCAGGCCCAGGGTGGCCCCTCAGAGTCACTTGGGAAGGTACCCACTATCTCTGGGAGGGGGTAGCTGCGGCCGAGGCCACCTCAAGTACACCGGGGCACCTGACTGGGAGAGGGCAGCCGGGGCTGTCCTGACACAGGCAGGGTGGGGAAGTAACCTAGAACATGCACTTCTGGGGTGGGGCATGGCCCACTGGGGGAATCTTCTGGCCACCCTCCCTACCTGGGGCCTCCCCTGGCCTCTGTCAGCTGAGGGCCTGTCCCTGGGGCTGCGAGGGGACTCCCTGAAGGATGTGCCAGGCAGAGGGTGCAGGAGGGAGCCCTCCTGACCCCACGGTGGGAGAGCAGAGTGCGAGCTTGGCAGGTCTCGGCCAGCATGGGCAGTGTGGAGGCCAGGAGTGGGTGGGGGAGCATGAGGTGGGAGTCTGCACCTTCCTCTGGCCCTGGAGATGGGCCTGCAGCTAACCTCCCACCTGCCAGGGGCTTCCCTCTAGGGGTTGGAAGAAGGCAGTGCCCTTGATCGGGGGGTGGGGGGTGGGGGAGACTGCAGGGTGCCCCTGCTCCCCTGCAGCCCTGGGCCATCCTCTCCCTGGCCTGGCCTGGCCCAGCCCTTCAGCCCTTTGGCCCTTCAGCCCTTCAGCCCTTCAGCCCTCCGTCCAGGCCTCCCCCCCTTGCCACACCCCTCACTTGGGGCAGACAGATAAAAGGCAGGAGCCCTGTTATCTGGATTTCAGATTCGCAACAAACAATGCTTTCATGGAAGTGTATGGAGTTCTTTGTTGTGGATCTGAAATTCAAATCGCATCTGGCAACCCTGCCTGTCCTTCTCACGGACACAGTGGGGGAGGGGATGTAGGGGAGAGTTCGGCTCTAGGGAGCCACCCAGCTCCATGGAAAGGACTGGGTGGTTGGGTGGGGGGGGCTGGACCCCTGGATGTGCTCCCTGGATTACCCTGGGTGGGGCTGAAATGAACAAGCTTAACACCCCCAGGCCAGGCCAGTGGTGACCCTGATGTCCTGGGCCTTACTGTCCCCACTGCACAGAGGAGGGAACCTGGGTTGGCGGTGGGGATAACACAACCCCCTCCCCTCCGCCTTCAGCAGGGGCGTTACTGCGCGTACCCCCAGGGCTGAGAGCCACGGGTACAGTAACAGACCATGGCCAAGGTAGAAATCAGTGATTTCCTGGCCCTGGGAGAAATATTGGTACCCATCAATTTTTTGCAAAGACTTTCTAAGGAACCAAATGATCGCAAGCCGGAGACTACCCAAGCACTCCATCTGTGGCCCCCGTGGCCCCCAGGCAGCCCTGGCTGTGCCCTGTGAGTTTGGGGGCCTTGGATTGTGGGATCACAAGGTACCGTGTGGGCAAGGTCACTGTGACTCCCCACAGCCTGTGTGGCACTGCGAACACTGGGCCAGGGGGCCAGAGGGCCCCGTCCCAACCAGCTTTCTCGATACAGCTCTTCCAGAAGCAGCCTTGGGTGGCGCTGACCATCTGAGCCCACGTGGCGGTAATGAGAATATGAACGCTGTCGGCAGCAGACTGGGGCGTGCCCAGAGGACCCCCTCCATGGACCCATTTACCCTCACGGTGCGCTTGCGTGGCGTCCTGGATTCGGGAAGGACATTCCCCGCAGAAGCCTGGCGCCAAGGGGTGTGCGGGCTGTGAACTGATTTGTTATGTCTTTTTTTTAACCTTACGTGCGTCTGCTTTTAACAAGCATTTATCAGGCGTGCCAGGCACGGTGACAGTCCCAGATTCCCAGATACACAGAGGGGACAAAGCAGGTCTGATCCCGTGGTCTCCACAGAGTTTGGCTGAGAGCAATGGCTTTTCCAGTCTTTTCTGTTTTTCTTTCCCTTTTGAGGTTGTTGTGGATTCATATGCAACTGCAGAACCGACAGAGATCACGCATGCCCTTCAACCAGTCTCCCCGTGGGCGCTGCGCAGAGCGACCGGGGGGGACCACACCAGGACGTGGGCATCACCGCAATCCATGCTCACAGACGCCCATGTCACCTGCACTCACGTGCATGTGAGTGTGCAGTGACGCCTGTGTGTGGGGGGGTGGGGCTGAGTTAATTCTGTTACTGTGGTCAAATATGCATCAAATGGACCCTTTTACCAATTTCTAGGTGTGCGGTTCGGTGACACCAAGCACACTCACATCGTGCACCCGTCACTGCCTACCAGCTCCACAACTTTTTTTTTTTTTTAAAGATTTTATTTATTTATTTGACAGAGAGAGAAACACAGCCAGCGAGAGAGGGAACACAAGCAGGGGGAGTGGGAGAGGAAGAAGCAGGCTCCCAGCAGGGAGCCCAATGCGGGGCTCGATCCCAGGACTTTGGGATCACGCCCTGAGCAGAAGGCAGACGCTTAACGACTGCGCTACCCAGGCGCCCCCACAGCTTCTTCATTTTTCCAAATTAAAGTCTGTCACCCGTTAAACATTCAGTTCTTGGAGATCTTACCACCTGTGTAGATTTGTGTGGCCACAGTCGAGGCAGGACAGCTGTCACCAGGGCCCCGTGCCAGCCTTAGAGCCCTGAGCACCAGCGGCCAGGCCCCACCTCCACGGGGCTTCAGGAGCGCCATCCAAGGGCAACCCCGCACGGGGCCTTGGGTGGAGGGTGCCACGTGTGCAGTTCGCCCATCTGTGTCCCTGGGCAGGGCTTTCCACACGGTCGTCTTCGGTCACGGGCCCCGACACGTGCACGTGTTACCTGGACTAACGTCCGCCCAGCATCTGTGCCCTCGTGCCCCTGGGCGCTGGCGCTGGCCCGGCCGTGAGACGCAGCCCAGACCAAAGATGTATCTGTTGTCAAGCAAGCTACGTGGGGGCAGGAGTGGCTGCACAATGCCAGGCGGCCACACAAGCGGAGACACACTGGCAAGGCCCACGGTGGGCCTCGTGTGGGAAGGCTGGCTTTGGTCAGGTGGATGGAAGGCCTCCCCAGTTTCGTGAAGGATGTCTATCTGGGGAAGGGCGTTGGGATCACAGGGCGCAGCACCACGACAGCCAGCATCAGGGCTGTTCTTAGTGTGGCCAGGCCAGGGGAGGATGGTGGCTTTGCTCTGAGGCGGAGGGGGGCTAAGCAGGGCTGGAGGGGGATCCTTGATGTGCGGGGAAGAGGAAGGGACCTGGGCACGTGAAACGTACAAAACCTCAGAACTGGGGCGCCTGGGTGGTGCAGTCGTTAAGAGTCTGCCTTCGGCTCAGGGCGTGATCCCAGCATTGTGGGATCGAGCCCCACATCAGGCTCCTCCGTTGGGAGCCTGCTTCTTCCTCTCCCACTCCCCCTGCTTGTGTTCCCTATCTGGCTGTCTCTGTCAAATAAATAAATAAAATATTTTAAAAAAAAACAAAGGGCGCTCTACTGATGTAACTGGCACCACCCCCTCCCCAACTCCCATACACCGGAGCCTCAGGATAGGACCGTATTTGGAAATAGGGTCTTTGCAGATGGAATTAAAGATCTCAAAATGAGGTCATCCTGGCTTAGCATGGGCCTTAAGTCCAATGACTGGTGTCCTTGTAAGATGAGTGGACACGAACACACAGAGGAGGAGCCACGGGACCACGGAGGCAGACTGGAGGGATCCTGGCCTGGGACCCCCGGGAGCTGGGCAGCCAGAGGTTTCGACCCTAAGCCTCCAGAGGGGGCACAGCCCTGCCCACACCTCGATGTGGGGCTTCCGGCTTCCAGAGCTGAGACACCATGAGGTTCTGTTGTTTCAAGGCCCCCAGTGTGTGGCCTTCATCATGGCAACCTGAGCGGACGAACAGTTTCAAGCAGACACACTGACGCCGCCCACAGTGCCCCCAGCCCGTTCCCGGGATGGCACCGGGCCTCTGAGGAGGATGCCCATGTCCGGGTGGAGCAGCAGCTCTGCTCCAGGCCCCACCGCATCTGGGCTGCCTGCCACGGAGCCCACGGGCCATTGTCCCACGATGGCCGAGCTAGGTGCGCCGGGGGCTCCAGACCTGAGCAGAAACCCCCCCACCCCCAAGATCAGCATCTCGAGGCACCTGGATGGAGAAGCCCCGCGGACGGCTCGTTCTGCACCTAAGCAACACACGAGTGCACACCCCAGTCCCGCAAGCCGCTCCGCATCCCCGGCGTGACGCAACCGGCGCGGGGCTCAGGCCCATGAATGCGGGCCGTGGGTGGCTTGTTTTTTGCCTCAGTGGTGCCTGTTGCCCGCCAGCACGCCCGCTGGGGCTTGGTCACATGCAGGGCGCTGGCAGGGATGAGAGGGCCCAGTTTCCACATTCTGCGGGTCAGCCCAAGCTGATGGCAGGGACAGACCCCACCTTTCACAGGACAGGGCAGGCCAGGCAGCAGAGCTGGGGTCGTCTGTGGTCACACAACCGTGTTGTCCAGCCTTCTGCTTGCTGCCGTATTCACATGTACTTTCCACGTTCGGTTTCCAGCTCAGGGTGGGCGGCACACCCGTTTTGCCAGGCCTTGACTGCACCTGGAAACAGGGGTGCAGCCGCTCCTACTGGGAGCCCTACCAGCACGCTAGGAAAGGCACAAGGAGGGGCTGCGCCTCTTCAAAGACAAAGGGAGGCCAGCAGGGCAGGGCCAACCTCTCGGGTGGGGTGGGGACAGGGCCAAGGGCAGGGCCGGTGAATGCACCCCAGGCACCCTGTGCACCCTCAGGAGCCGTGCAGGAGCCTGGAGGTTTGTTCCTGGAGCAAGTGGGTGCAAGGGCTCTGGAGATGGGGGTGCCAGGCCTTAGGGAAATGCATCCTGCAGCTCAGGCCCCCATCTTCAGACCCGCTTCCAGAAAGGCCGTGAGGAACCAGGTGACAGCCACCTCAACAGCAGGGAGTAAAGCAAGGGGGAGACACTGGGGAGCAGCCTGCATGGGCCACATGGGCACGGGAGACTGGAGGGCACGGGGGAGGAAATGCCCACTGGAGCTGGAGCGTCTGCGAGATGGAACCGACAGGGAGGGACAGACGTTGGGACAGAAACAAATATCCAGGAGTGGAGAGAAACCAAGGCAAGGAGACCCAGGGAAGAAGTCGGCTCCAAGAAAAGTGAGGGGCTGGACAGGGAAAGTGCACCACGTGCCACAGCAGCTGCTCTACTGCCTGACGTGCGGGTCGCCGACAGTCGGCGTGACGGCGAGCACGCGGAGTCCCTGATCCACGGAGCGGTGTCAGCAGGGGGTGCCCCAAATCGATACAGGAAGCAAAGGCTGAACAGCATGGAGGGCCAGGTGGTGCCTGGGGACAGGGCTGGAGCAGCAGCCACGGTGGGGCTGGGAGGGGAGGGGAGGCGGCAGGGGGGCCTCTGCCGCTCAGCCAGTCTTCCCGCCAGCCACGTGCCCTTTACTAAAAGAAACAACGTGTACACACCTTTCTTCACTCCATAAATATTTACCAGCGTCTCTGCTGGGTCAGGTCCTGAGGCTGCCGGGTGCACAGGTGAGCGCAAGACAGACGCAGGGAGGCCCCCGGTGTCGCCCCTGCACACAGCACCCGTGCAGGGGCCCAGCCAGAGATGAAAGGCCACGATCATTAACACAGCTGCACAAAACCCTTTGCGGTGGCCCCAGAGAGAGCAAAGAGATTGCAAAACCCATCTCTGGTTTCCAGAACACAAGGACCTCGGAAATTATAAGACATTAAAATAAAGCTTGAGGCAAAGGACTCTTGTTCCAGTTGCAGATTTGATGGCAGATCAAAACAGAATTGCTCCTGAAAGCTCAGGTGCAAGGCTTCTGTGTGAGGCAGGCCCGACCCCCAGCGCCCCGACGGCGCGCGGCCAGGACCCCGGGGCGAATCCCTTCCCCTGATGACTCCTGGTCCCCAACCGCTTCGTCCCTGAAGGACCTCCAGGGACATGCCCGAAGCCTCAGACTTCATGTGGGGGCACAAGTCTGCACCCTCAGTTAATAACCCGCACGCTGCCGGAGTTAGAAACCGCGAGGCCCGGGTCGGATATTGGGTGCATTCAGTCGTGAAGCAAACGGCTCCCGTGGGGCGCAGCACAGTCTGGGAACAACAGGGGAGGCGTCGCCCCTACTGCGTTTCTCAGACGGGGATATCTGAGAAGAGCCTTGCAGCTGTGAACGCTCCCTGTCCCCACGCCCTCATGTCCCCTCCATAGGGCGGGCCAGCCTCTGGGACCGCGGCTGCTGCTGAAGGTGACAATGTCAGCTCTCCTGAGTCTGTGCCTCCCGCTCGGGGTCCCAAACACGGATTCCGACGCGGCTCACCGCATTTGATGGCCGCGGGGTCCTCACCCATCAGGGGTGCTCATGAGGGGTGGGGAGCCCACCTCAGCCCGTTAGCACGCCGGCGGGTGCAGAGCTACTGGGGAGCAGCCGGTCGGGAGGCGCGCACGTCCGAGGTCCTGGCTCGGCGGCCGGAGGGCGAGCGCCAGACGGCAGGAGGACACTGCCGCTGCCGATTCTTCAAGGCTGCTTTCTCGTCTCCACCCAGAGCCGGGATGTTCGGGTCGTCATCCTTGGGGGGCGGCCCGCTGCTACCACCTGAGTTCGGCCGCCACGTGCTGGCCGTGGAGCTCCTGCAGGCGCAGCAGCAGCTCCTCCAAGTTCTCCCCGGTTGCCGCCGACAGCGCAATGACGCTCCGGCCCAGGTGGGCCCGCAGCGGGGGCAGAGCGGCTCTGGCCTGAGGGAGGTCGATCTTATTCGCTACGATCACATGGGGTCGTTCGGACAGGCCGGCTTCATACTTCTCCAGCTCAGACTTCAGGTCCTCCACCTGAGTCCACGGCTCCGGCTCTGAAAGATCCACGACGAACAAGAGGAAGCGGCAGCGCTCGATGTGCCTGAGGAAGGTGCTCCCCAGGCCCCGGTTCTGGTGCGCGCCCCGGACGATGCCTGGGATGTCAGCCACTGCAGGGGAGACAGAGCAGAGGGGCTGGGAGGGCAGGCCTGGCTCCCTGTGGGCCACGTGTGCCAAGCCCTGAGACTTGCAAGGAGCACCTTGGAAGGGATGCCGTCAGGCCACCCGCCACCCCAGGCACTTCTGCTCTCGGCTTTGCAGAGGTTCTGAAGGATGTGGGTGACAGGCTTGCTGGCCGGCCGGCCTAATGAGGAGTATTTAACACGGGCCAGCCTCTGGCTTTAAAAATGATTCACAAAAGGGGAAATGGCTTCCTGTAAACTTAGGAATTGATTACTGATGGAAATTATTACAGAATACTCTGCAAATGTAAAGCACCATACGAGTACCATCAGCAGCAGGCTTACTATTTTTAATGGGTACATTATCTTCTGGAAAAAGTTTTCTTCTCTCAAAATGGTACAGGGAAGCTTTTCAAGTCACATGTCATCCCCACAACGGAGGCTGGGAGAGGGAGAAGACCAGAGGAGGCAGGACTTCTCAGGTTTGAATCATCAGTTCCTGAACTGAGCCAACAGACGCCTGGGGCAGGGAGCGCATCTAGAACCTAATTTTGATAGAAAACTACAACTGTTTAAATGAGGAAACATAACGCTCCCTTTTGGGTTCGGGAAGCTCTGCGACAGTCATGTAATTCCTGTTCTGATGCCATCTCAGGCCGGCCTTGGAAGTTCTACCTGCTATCTGCTGGTGGTCCTCACAGTGAACAATCCCAACGTGGGGCTTTAAGGTGGTGAACGGGTAGGAAGCCACAGCAGGTCTCGCGTTCGAAATGGCCCGGAGAAGCGAGGACTTCCCTGCATTGGGGAACCCAACCTGGAGGAAAGTTGAACACGCCTTGTCATCTCGGGGCACCTGGGTCTGGCCGAGGTCGGGGAGCAGCGACACGTGAGAGCATGGGCTCCCGAGTGCGCACGCAGGGGCCTCCCTGGGAGGAGCGGTGCCGCCAAGCTGTTGCTCGTGTCCAGGCACGCTCCAGCACCAGGGCCGGATTTCCTTTAGCTCTGCTGTAAAAATGCCACTTCCTCCCCCCTCCAGATGATACCCACCATCCCAGCGTGGGCCACTGTCTTGAGCTCCAGGAAGAGGATGCGCTGCTGACCGGGCTCTCCGGGGGTGCAAGTCACAGGCGCGCGGTTATCATTGGCCAGGAAAAAGCGGTTACCTTTTCCTCCTGCCCCGCCCAGAGCAGCGATGTACTCATCGCCTGGGCACGACAGGTCAGCCACGACTTCCTTTCCCTCCTTCACTAACGTGCCCACAGGGACCTGAAAATAATAAAGTGCTTATAGGAGAGTAGACACGTGGAGCGGAGTGGACCCAGTTCTTGCTTGTATCCATGTCTGGAAGAAGGGCACGTAGCAGAGGGGAGGGGGCACCACTAGGCTCCCCCTTCACAGACCCACGAAGCACCAGGAAAAAGGTCCCAGCCTTCAAAGGGACTTTATGGGGCTGTGACACCCCCTGCAAACTGCATCAATGGCTTTTTCAAATAGTGTTTTTCAAACATGAGGTGGATGGAAGCATCTGGAAAATATTTGGATAATCTGAGAGTAGTCGTCTCCGCTTCCAGAGATGCCCTGGGAGGGTTAGGACACAGGAACAGTGGGGCCCCTGGGGTCCCACTTTTTAAATACAATTATTTCATGATTTTTGAACAGGTCATACATGCACACAGGATAAAAGGAGGCCCAAGTGTCACCCTGGGGCTTTGCTTCACGGAGGGCGGCTGCATGGCCAAGCCAGGGGGGCCCTGGGAAACAGGCACGGGTGGGCTCTGCAGCCTTCGGCTCACCCGGACGTAGAGGACGGCGCCGCTGCGCCCAGAGCAGTTCTTCCTGCCGCCGGCCTCTCCGTGGGCACCCTGGTACCGCGACAGCACCGAGGACAGCGACTTGACTTGCTGGTCAGCTATGGGTTAGAGCAAGGACCTTCACCTTCCTTGGGTTAAAAGCAGAACCGTCTGTGCTCTGTCCATTTAAGGACACGGGGAGTGCACAGGGAAACACGGCGTGAAGTCATGGCACAAGTGACTCAACTGGCAATGTGATTTTTTAGAAAGCAAAATTCTCATTTTAAGAAAATACAATTTCTGAAAAAGTCAAACGTACCCACAATGTCATCATCAGTCTACCAGTAGTTCTACTTTCTCGTGTCGTGACTGCTGACTACGTTTGTGCGTTTACCCAGCACTCGTGCCCCAGCGCGCAGGGAGAGTGACACAGACCTGCCCTTTGCACCCCAGCCGAGAACGCTAGAGTCTCTGAGTGTAAACGAGGTTGTGTTCCGAAATTTAACAAAACCCACCACTGAAGTTGGTTTAGGGGCGTTATTTAAACGTGAACATCCACACAATTTAATAAGAATGATGTCCATCCATTGATTTTTGAATTCAAATTCCCATGAGGATGAGAAGAGGGAAAGCCCCTGGCCCAAAGGCGAGCAGACACAGCGCTCCTCCCCCAGCGGCCCCTCACAGCACATGCCTCTCAGGACGACGTGGCCACCGTTGCCTCCGTCACCACCGTCGGGGCCTCCGAACTCCTTCCGGGGCTCACTGTGGAAGCAGCTCACCCCGTCGCCTCCACGGCCCCCGCAGACGAGGACTCGGCGATGGTCCACAAAATGTCTCTTCTGCAGAAAGCACAGCAAGCCTGGTCATTACCCGCGCTGCAGTCCGTTCAGGGACCAAGCAGCCCTCTGAAATGTACCTTTGTATCCAGGACAGGTTTTAAAACGAGAAGTTAATGATATGAAATGGCTCATCTTGCCTACAGTGCAAGTGTAAGAAGGAGTTCCCACAAGGCCCTGCTATTTGTAGGCTAACGCCAGTCAACACGCTGGGTGTGGGAAGTGGTCAGTGTGGGGCACATGCTTGGATAAGACAGGCGACCTAAAGAAAACAGGAGCTGTTTAGGAAATGCTCCTTAAATAAAGCATCTTTCCATCTTTTCTCAAATAGAAGCATGTTACTGAAATACCCGGTCTTCGCTCCTGGAAAGATGCAATAACGAACGGGAGTCCTTGGTGGGCTGTCAGGCTCCCGACTCGGGAACTGACTGAAGAGGACCGTGTTCACAACAGCAGTGCAGACAGAACTCCTGGTCTCGGAGCAAGTTTCTCTCTGGTCCCCTCAGGGAGGCACACTTCTAGCTACAGAATAAGGACTGACTGACTAGGTTCACATTTAATAAACATGAGCTCATCCTCCAAGAAAGTCAGCTCTCTGAGGCGCCAGGGTTCCAGGGGCCGGGGCGCGACCGCTACCAAGGAGCCCGCCCACCTGCCACACGTGTGGACACGCTCCTCTGGCAGGACCCAGTGCGTCTGCATTCCGATCCACTACTCCAAAAGCAGGTCTTTTTTTCTTTTCAAATACACAGTATTTCAAGAGTCTCTGGCGCCACCACATGGAAAAACCATGCATTACTATTTCAAAAACTCAACATCTAATTTTGCTATATGCCAACACCACTGACATTAACCTGATGGGAAAAAAGCACAACTGCTGAGCATCCTAGGGGAGGAAAAACTTGGATTAAATTTTTACCGTTTGGGGGAGAGACAAGACCCCCATGGAAAGCTAAGCTGTGTGGCTGGCAAACACCGTTGCGGTGAGCAGTGATGTGTCCACAGGGAGACATCTCAGGACGACGTGATTTGCCCGGATAATGTTTATCTGGATACCCCCCTTCTCCATTTAGGAGAAAGAGAAGTGGGTCATAAACACTTATTTTCTTGAATTTAATCAAAGATCATTCATGTTTTCAATACAAGGTTTTGATAAACAGAACAAAAACCAAGTAAGGCTAAAAGAACTATGAAATTAAAAGCCTAGCCCCTCCCCTCCCTGGATGTTTAAATTAAGAAATATTCATAAATACTTAAGAATGTACCCAGCCCACGCACCGTCCCAGCTGAAGGGAAGGAACGAGGTTGGTGCTTCTGGAACCCCCGGTACCCTCGCTGGTCTTCGCAGGGGTCACAAGCTCTGGGGGCTCAGTGCACATGGGCCCTCGTCCCATTCCATTGCTTTGAGGAAGCTACACATGTCCCTTTCATCACACACTCAGAATGAATGAACAGGGTACTGTTCAAAACAACACCCTGTGCCTTCTGAGGCGGAAATGTGGACAGGTGTCCTTCAAGGTCAGAAACCTCACCAGTTTTTTCTCGGAGAGCAGTTTTTTCCTGGGGGGTTCCTGGTACTTGGCGCGGTCCGCACAGCTGGCTGAGTGCAGCCTGGGAGAAGCAGGCCACAGCCGGACCCGAGTCCAGCGCCCCACGATCCCAAGCACAGTCCGAGGTCCTACGGAAAGAAGCCTCGAAGGCACCATGGCTCCCTAACAAAAATCAAATTGGCAAAATCAGACACTTGGTTTAAACCTGCAGCCAAACAGAAACTGCCGGACAGGGCCTGTGCACAGCACCGTCCCCAGCTGTGGCGCTGAAACAGACAGACTGCGGACGAGGACTTCCGTCACTCACCACTTCCAGCTCCGAGCCAGCAAGGCTCACCTGCCCTCATCAGCCTCCGTGTCACCTGGGAGCAAGATGTGTGTACAGAGAATCTAAACCGTTAAATCTCCTCTAATACTGGATAGGTATGCTCTTCTGTGGGTTTTCAAATATCTGATCAACATAACCATTAACAAGAAAATCTGAGCCTCAAATAAAAATTTCTTAAAAATAAAACACCCAATTACTCAAGTGTTGATGGGTTAGTTTGTGCCATTTAAAACTAGTCCAAATGGAAGGTGGTGAGAATACTGTATGGAGTGTGGTGGTGATGTCCCCTTGCCTCTAGTCCCCAGTGTGAGCCGGGGGCACCCTTCCGTGTGCGGCCCCACTCTGCACGTCCATCAAAGGACAGGGCTGGGAGGACAGGGCCAGCTCACCCCCATGAACAGGCCGCCCACATGCACGCTGAGTCAACATGAGCCACGTCTCCCTAACTAGGAGCTGTCATACCGTTACCTGTTCATTCAACAGCCCGTAACAGCTACGCTTCCTGTAGGTGCCAAGGGCAGACGGGAGGCGGTCTGGGACCTGGCCCTCCAGGGGGTGACACCCCTTCTCCCTTTGCTGTGAGCGCCTGATACCCACGCACTCTCAGATGTCCCCACTGTGTGGGCACACATGTGCCCCATAAAAGGAAACTAGGTAGGCTTTCCTCCCATTTCTAGATGTGAAATGTATTCACAGGTAGGAATATAAATGTACACGTTTTAAAAAATCATAATAAAGCCACCACGTGTGTAACACAGCAGGAGAAAAAACAGAATTCGCTTTTTCCTTAGAAGTCCCTCATGTGTGCGTCCCACCTCCCATCCTGTGCTCTGCCTGGAAGGGAAACATCCTTTGTGGGAATTTTTCTCTTAGCAAGGCACTAGAAAGTTTTGCTTCTCATTTGGAAACTGTCGCAGTTACAGAAAAGCCAGGGTATGCAGTGAAGGACTCTCTTCTTCCCAAATCACCTGCCGGGAAGCTGCCAACCTGGCTCCCCATGCCCCACCCCGAACACCCCACGTGTGCTCCCTGCGCCCAAGAGTGCCCCCTACGGAGCCAGGTGACTTCTGCAAGCAGGCCACCAGCCACGCTCACAGCCCCTCCGCGTGGCTCTTCAGCCTCCTTAGCCTGGAACGTTCTTCAGCCTTTCCTTGGCTCTCGTGCCCGTGACACCTACGAGGCCACAGGCCAGGCGTCTTGCAGCACATCTGTGTCCCGATTTGACTGACGGCCGCTCCCCTCGAGACAAGAGTGTCCCACAAGCTCTGCAGAGGGCTGGGTTTCTTTGGTCCCTTCTTGCCATGCTCCCAGCTGCAGCCCTCGGCATGTCCCTGCAGCTTCCCCCTTCCCCGTAAGCTTCCCATTTATTCATTCTCATGGACTCGTGCTTATTTTGTTCAATGAGCCCCACTCGGTTATTTATTTTTGATGTTCAAATGGTCTCCAGTTTGGCCAGAGGCAGCCCATCAATCTCAGAGCACTTCCCTGCTTTGTGACAAAATGTTCTGGGCTCACTTTGTACTCTCCCCAGGCGACCCTGAGATCAGCCTTTACTCAAGGAGCCCTAGTTGCTTTGGGTGGAGAATGGGATTCAGAAGGCCCTCTGCACGCTGGGCACGCTCTGGGCTCCGGGGCTGTCGCTGCTGCAGGCTCAGTGGGGACCCGGAGAGCAGACAAAGGTACCCACACCCACACACAACGTTCACCCCCGCAGTCACTGCTACGCCCATCCACCCACAGCTAGAGAGCAGCATCTGCGGAAAACCGTGAGTTCACACCTATGTGCCCAATTCCACACCACGGGATTCATGCTAATTTTCTCTTTCTGTCTTGACAACCCCATTCTGACTGCCAGAATCCTGGCTTCCAACATCTTTGACATGTTTGTTTACTGGCTCAGCCCCCACAGTAGCAAAACCTTCCTCCACACAGGTGCTCTCTCCCCACCGCCTTGCCAGGTTGCCCCTCTGTGGGGATACCCTCCTGTTAATCTTTCTGTAAATGCATTGTTTTTAAAGTAAACTTTTGTTTGGGAATTATTTTATTTATTTATTTTTGGGAGAGAGAGAGAGAGGGTGCACATGCATTCGTGTGGAACGTGATGCTGGACTTGGTCTCAAGACCCCGAGATCATGACCTGAGCCAAAACCAAGAGTCAGGTGCTTACCCGACTCAGCCACCCAGGAGCCCCTATTCGGGAATGATTTTAGATTTACAAAAAAGGTGAAAGATATTCCCATATACCTCTTAGCCAGTTTCCCCTAATACCAGCATCTTACATGACCTGGGTATGTTTGTCAAAACTAAAAAACCAGCTTTGATACTTTCACTAAACTCCAGATGGCATTTGAATTTCACCAGTTTTCCCACTCACATCTCTTTCTTTTTTCCAGAGCCAGATCCAGGATTCCACGTTGCATTAAGCCATCCCGGAATGCTGTCTTTAAAGTCCTGAAAGAGCCCTGTGCCCAGCATCACACACCTGGTGAGAATACCCTTCAGGAGGGGAGGTGAAATAACACAAGCTCAGATGGTAGAAAAGCAGATGTCACGACCAGTCTACCTGTTCTATCAGAAATGCTCAAGAAAGTTCTTCAGGTGAAGAAAAATGGCACCAGAGGGAAACCCGCATCTTGAGAAACGAGGGCAGCAACGGAAATGGTAAATGACAAGACTACCTGTTTTTCTTGTAAGAGTTTATTTTTTTTATTTTTTAGTGTTTTTTCGAGAGGGGGTGGGTTGGGGGACAAGCGGGGAGGAGGGTCAGAGAGAGAGGGAGAAGCAGACTCTGCTGAGCAGGGAGCCCGACATGGAACTCGATCCCAGGACCCCGAGATCATGACGTGAGTGGAAGGAAGACGCTTAACGACTGAGCGACCCAGGCGCCCCATAAGAATTTACTTTTCTAAAGACTTATTTACGAAAGAGCGAGCATGCACGGGGGCAGAAGGAGAGAGAGAATCTCAAGCAGACTCCCCGTTGAGTGCAGAGCCTGATATGGGGCCCAATCCTATGACCCTGAGATCACGACCTGAGCCAAAATCAAGAGTCGGATGCTTAACCGACTGAGCCACCCAGGCGGCCCAAGAATTTTTAAATATATAAGATTATAGCAAGAAAGAATGATTTATAATACTGCCCAGTGGGTCTTCAATCAGTCACAGATCCTACACGTGAAAATGTAAGATCAGGAGGGACTGAAGGGACTGCGTGAGTGCGAGCGGCCTACATTTCCGTGAAGTGGCGAGGTCTCAGCGCTAAGAAGGCGAAGACAAGCCAGGGGGCGGGTGCACCCTAAGCCCTAGAGCAGCCACCGACACGCAACACAGAGACAGCCAGAGAGCCAAAGAACAGATGCCAGGGGACGCTTGGAAACCACTCCAGCAATTCAGAAGGACGGGGTAAGAGAACACTGAAGAGGGGACAAACAGAAAACGAACAGTCCAATAGCGCAGTCTAACCCAACCAGGCAGGGAAGACATCTGAGAGCAACACGACGGCAGCGCACCAGGAACACCGGCAGCTACGCATGCGCACGACGGGCACGTCAAGTACATCAAGCAAACTCTGACAGAATTAAAGGGGGAAACAGACCACTCCACAAGGACAGGAGGGGATTTCAGCGCCGCTCTCTCAGGAAGCGATGAGAAAGTAGCTGAAAGCCACACAAGCAAACAACCAAAAGCACTGAAGATGCAGAAAGTCTGGACAATCCTACCCACAGTACGGGCCTGACACAGACAGAACATTATGCCCATTCGTGCGGAGCTCGTGTCGCTGCCGGGTGCAAGGACGGGCATCCCAGAGAGTGTCCTCTAACTACAACAGGACTGCAGGAGATAAGGATCAAGATCCTAAGAAAACCCCAACTACACGGAAATGAAACAACACTGTTCTAAGTAAGCCAGCAGGTAAAAGACGACATCAAACAAGAAACTAGAGAATATCCTGAGCAGCACGGTAAGGGGAGCACAACGTGCCACAGCTCCCGGACCCTCGGGGCTCTGACTGCTCACACCGGGAAGGAAGGAAGACCTAAACTCAGGGAGCTGAGATCAGGAAACCAGAAAGCGAAGAGCAAAGTGGAAGAAAGGAAATAATAAAGAGCAGAAATAAACAGGACCGAACAGAGACGGAAAAGACTCACTGGAAAGATACACAGAGCCGACAAACCTCGAGTCAGACTGATGAAGAAAAAGTGAACACAAATTCCCAATGTCAGGAATTTAAAATGGGTTTTCAGAACAAACCTTCTAGATGTGAAAAGGGTAAGAGAACACGATGAACTACTTTTTGGCAACAAATTCAACAACTTACGTGAAATGGACAAATTTCTTGAAAACACAACTTACCAAATAAACACAAGAAATAGAAAATCTAAACAGCCCTGTATCTGCTAAAAAGTGAAACTTCTTATGAGAGAACGATCCCCAAAAGACTCCGGACTCACACTATTTCCCCCGTAGATTCTAAACAGCATTCAAAGAAAAAATAGCAGCAATCTTACAGAAACTTCTTCAGAAAACGGAAGTGAGGTCACTACCCAACTCATCTGATAAGGCCCGTGAGACCCCAAACCAAAACCTGTTATTGCTGACAACGAAAATCACAGTCCAACAACCCTGGCTGAGCCCGTGCCATGCCAGGGCCTAGCAGGAAGACTCCTGGAACACAAGCTTTCTCAGCAGGTCCGACCCCACCTCCCACTGGCAATCACGCACGCCTGACAAGAGTCAAGAGCCATTCACGATCAGAAAAACGAAATGCTGTGGCAGATGAGAAACAGGCGGGCACATCTCCAAACTGACACAGGGCACCCACAGAAGGCCGACACTGTCACACTGCCTGGAGACTGACCTGTTACCCCGAGATGGAGAAAGGACTGCAATGCTCCCCACTTTCATGCAACCCGGTCTTGTAAACACTGCAGTAAGAATTGAAAAAAAGGGGGAAGTAGGCAGAAGATATGATTATTTCCACAGAAAATCCCAGGAAAATCTATAAAGCAATGATTAAAATGAATAAATGGATGAACCAAGGTTGCAGGTTACAAGGTTAATACACAAAATTCATTTGCATTTTATACACTCCCAGCAAACAACCACATAATGAAATTAAGAAAACAATCTGGCGGGGGGCGCTGGGTGGCTCAGTCATTAAGCGTCTGCCTTTGGCTCAGGTCATGATCTCAGGGTCCTGGGATCAAGCCCCGAACCGGGCTCCCTGCTCGGCGGGAGGCCTGCTTCTCCCTCTCCCACTTCCCCTGCTTGTGTTCCCTCTCTCACGCTCTGTCAAATACATAAATAAAATCTTTAAAAAAAAAAGTCTCATTTACAGTAAGGAGCATCATATACAGAAGCTATCTAGAAATAAGTATAACAATAAACATTCAAGACATCTACCTTATTACCTGCAAGATGCTGATCTGAGTATTGTCAGGGACTACCTCATTTGGTCCTTGTAACTGTAAAGAAGTACTTTTATTTCCCCCACTCTGCAAAGGAGGAGGTGAAGTGACTCACCCGAGGCCTGAGCTATCAGACAGGAGGTGGCAGGAGGGGAGTGTGAAACAAGTAAAGGGAAAGAACAACTCAGCCATCATTGCTATCAGCCCACCCACAGCTCAGCCCACTGCAGAGCCGCGCTGCCCACCCAACTGCGATGGACACCAGGCATAGGGCACCAGTGACAGGAAACCAGAGGAGACCTATCGCACAGAAGGAGCCAGCCAGAGACCTGAGCTCTGAATCCTACCCAACTGGGAGTACTTCCTCCTTCCTGCCCTTCTGTGTGTATGGAAAAGCTGGCCGAACACAGGGTGGAGTGACAGGACTCTCCCCCTGCCAAGCAAACAAGCTTGACTTGGATTCACACTGCTGTTTGGTCTGTTTTCCTTCTAATGCCATAGCTGCACTGCCCAGTGAGGCAGCCCCTAGCCACATGCTACTAAATTTAAACTCATTAAAAATTTGAAAGTGTAAAAATCCTGTCCCTCAGTTACACAAGCCTGGTTTCAAGTGCTTACAGCCACATGTGGCCAGCGGGTCCCATACTGGATATCACATTTCCACTACTGAAGAAGTCCTATTGGACAGCGCTGGTCTATACCGTGGGAACTCAGAAAAGTGAGCTCAAATTCCTCCTGGGAGCACCAGTCTACTGGGCCCATTCAGCAGATACGAAGGCCAGAGAGTGGCAAAAGCCCAGGGCCCAGGATCAAGCTGACTTCATGACTACAGGATGGGGCTTTTAAAAATGCTGGAAAGGGGGTTCCTGGGTGGCTCAGTTGGTTAAGCGTCTGATTCTTGATCTCAGCTCAAGTCTTGATCTGAGGGTCGTGAGTTCAAGCCCTGCAACGGGCTCCACGTGGGGGTGTGTAAACCTACTTAAAAGTAAATAAAAAATTAAAATGCTGGAAAGCACACGGCAAGGACTCCACTGTAGACAATATTTCTTTGTTCTATAAAGCGTTAAGCTCCGTCCTACTGGTCCACAGAAGTTATTATTTGCCAGTAACCTCTCCTACACCTTCTACAGAAATCGTAAAATTTACTCCTTACAACAACCTAGGAGAGGATAAGTGTGTTTGCTTTTGCAGACCGCCTTCCACCCTGCTCGGGGTGCAGGAGCCGGCCCTGGAGGGAGGAGCCGGGGGGCTGCCGAGGTCCCTGCACGGGAGGAACCGCTTGGTATCGCAACCTCCGCTCCGCATCCGCCGCCAGGCAGGGGTAGCAAGCGACTCCACCATCACCAGCCCCAAGAGGAAGCACCGATCTGTTGTTGGCCTGCACGTTCCCTTTCAAGCAGGCCTTCGTCGTGGGACGGTGCCGTCTTACTCCTGACCCTTCCCTTTTTTCTGCACGCCCACTTTAGAGCGGCGCGGGCGACGACTCGGGTCAGATCGCAGGGCCCGCGGGCCTGTCCGGAGGGGCCGCATCCGGGGCCAGAAGCAGAAGTGCAGGCGAGGAGGGTGGGGAGGGAAGCCGCGCTCCGCTCCAACAGACCTGCCCGGGGACGCCTGCATCTGCGGAACTGGCCTCCCGCGCAGAACTGCCCCTCCGAGACGCGGCCACAGGACAGGCCGCAGTGACCGTCACAGCCCCGGGCCGCGCCCGCACAACGCCGCCGAAAACAAGCCGGCCCGCGGGGCTGCCGTGGCAACAAGACTTTATTTCCGTGCACCGAAAGGCCCCTCAGAACGGGCGCCGCCAGCGCTCACACACCCGCGCGCGGAGGCTCCACGCCGCTGCCCCGCCACCTGCGCCGGAGTCCCTGCGCTCACAGGGCCGCGTCCCCGGACTCCTGCGCGGCGGGCCGCGAAGCCCTCCCGCACCCCCAAGCCGCGGCGCCCACGCCCGCACTCACCACTTCGGAAGGATACGTCACTTCCGGGGTCTGGACTAGAGCGGAGAGATCACTTCCGGGACCGGACCCACCCCCGGCACGGCCGCGCCTGCGCAGTGCCTGCCCGCGGGCGTGAGCGGAAGACGGGCTAAGCCCCGCCCACACCTTTCGGCCCCGTCCGGGTAACTTTCGCTGCCGTTGTGAGGAGGCACTGGCTTGNGGGGCCTCGGGCTGGGAGGCCCTGGTCGCCGGGGTCAGACAGCCCCCCGCCACTAGGGTCGGGCAACCGCCTTCCCCGTCAGACACTGGCCCCCTCAGACAGGCACCCGCAGGCTCCCCGTCAGACAGACAGTTGCCGCCCCTGTCAGACACACACTGGCCTCCCCCGTCAGACACCCGCAGCCCCCGTCAGACGCGGGTGTCCCTTTCAGACAGATAGCCACCTCCCCTGTCAGACACCCACCTCCCTCCTCAGACACCTCCCTCCTCAGACACCCACCTCCCTCCTCGGACACCCACCTCCCCTGTCAGACCCACCTCCCTCCTCGGACACCCACCTCCCCTGTCAGACACCCACCTCCCCCCTCAGACACCCCCCTCCCATAAAACCCTCCTCCCCCCTCAGACACCTCCCCCATCAGACACCCACCTCTCCCATTAGAACCCACCTCCCCCATCAGACAGACACTGGCCAACCTGGTCAGACAGACACCTGCTGCCCCCATCAGACACCAGCTGTCCCTGTCAGACAACACCTGCTGTCCCTGTGAGACAGTTGCCACTGACACACACCCACCAACCCCCTGTCAGACTCAGGCTGTCCCCTCAGACAGCTGCAGCCCCCGTCAGACACCTGCTGCCACCATCAGAAACCCGCAGGCCCGTCAGACAGTACAGCCGCCTCCCCCATTGGACACCGGCTGTCCCTGTCAGACAGATAGTCGCCACCATTGTCAGACACACACCAACCTCTGCTATCAGACACCCGCTGCCCCCTCAGACAGACGCCCACCTCCCCCCTCAGACACTGGCTGTCCCTGTCAGGCACCTGCCATCCCAGTCAGACAGACGTGGACATCTGCTTTCAGACACTGGCCACCCGTCAGACAGACACCCACCGCCCCCATCAGACAGACACTGGCCATCCTGGTCAGATAGACACTCGCCTCCCCTGTCAGACAGACCCAGACATCCCCCTTCAGGCATGCGCTGCCCCCGTCAGACACCTGCCTCCCTCATCAGACGGACGCCCACTGCCCCCTCCATGATCAGGCGCCCATCCGCTGGTCCGAACACAAAGCACAGAAACTCCCTGGTTAGGGTGGTTTTGAAGAACCGGTTTATTCATACATTACACCAAATCATAAGCAATTTATGGGCATCAAACTCTGACTGGAAAAAGTGAACTGATAGGATGTTTTCCAGAAAATGTACTGTGCTCACAAATAAGATGAATCTGACCTGTTCAATTAATAGAAATGAAGGAAGAGCTCCACAAATCTAAAGGGGAACGGCAGCAGCAGTGCCACACTCGGAGCACCTGCTCGCACAAACACGGGCAGAACCGGGGGCCACGAGCGCTGGGGGCCTTCCAGCAGCCCGAGTCCCAGTCACCATGCACCAGGGCAAGGCTTTGCAGCCACTGTGAGTTTGTCAGCACTTCTGGACACCGTGGGCATGTCTCAAATCCACGACCTGCTGGGGGTCAGGGACACTGCAGGAAGAATGAGCGCCAACGTCCAGGTCTTCTTTGCATGTCCGCTGACCTGCTGTGGAAGCAGTCATAAAAAACAAAGCACCGTCGACCACACTGCACGAACAACTCACTTTAGCCTAAGCTTTTGCAAACATATTACAGAAGAGAAGATATAATACATTTAATGAAAAAGAATTGCTGGCATCACTTTTCCCCCACAATATTACATAAAAATGGACAACACATTAAATAAACATTCTGTTATTAATCATTAAATATATTAATACCAAAAATCATGTATAAATTAGGAAATAAATGTACAAACTATTTCACAAAGTGCTTTTTAAAATATATACACAACATTCAAGAAATTCTTAATGTAAGACATTTCAGATTGAAGTTTTGGGATAAGTTCAAGTGTCCTTTTCTTTCAAAAAGTATTAATACAGCACTTAAAAAAACCACACACACACATAAAAGGCATATTCGCAGATTGGCAAGGAATAAAAATAAAACTACTTTCACAGTTATTTAAAATGTTTAACATTTTCAATGGGGAATTTTAGTCCCCGATTGAATTTTGCAAATTAGTTCTATGAAAACTACCAAGAACAGAACAAAAGCAAGGGAGACACCTCCCTAAATGAAATTGCTAATGTCTGTGTCATATAGCAATTAAGAACTCTTATTTCATTAATTTAATATAGATATGTATTTTTAAGCCCTTACCAGTGTCAAGAGTTTTTAAAACCCATATGCCTCTAAGATAAACACTCCCATCCCAGCGTATGTGTGATTCTGTCCCCACAGAAGAGGGGAAAATATCCTAGAATAGGACTGGTACTTGTCTGGGGCAATCTTTAATCTACACCTCGGTTCTTCATCTGCAAAATGGGAACAGTAATTGCCCCCGTATTTCCCAGTGTGGACTGTCAGGATTCATTCAAGCAACAAAACAAAACAAAACAAAAACAACATAAAACACCTCGTAAACTGTAAACCACTCAACAACTCTGGATAAAGAACTACTTAGACTTTTAAAACATTTCTGAAACTTAACAATTTAAAAAATCATCTTCAGTAGACCTGATATATCAAGAATTGGATATTTTAAAAATTTTCTTAGTTGTTCTTAGAAGTACGTCAGCATTTATCCAAGGATGTTTTAAAAGTACTCATGTGGGTATTACTGTCCAGGTAAAAGTTGACAGAATGTCTGTATTTTCTAATTTGTGAAATACACGGTTTTTCCTTTGACTACACTTTTCCAAGTGAGCTATCTTTAATGTTTGTGTAGAATTTAAATGGGATTTAATGTCCTAGGAATGTAAACTTTACTCAAATTTCCCCATATAAAACCTTTCCTTTTCGTTAGGAAGAACACAGTAAAATTTGTGGGGTTCTTTTTAAAAATAAGATCTGAATTTCAGATATCTCTAAAAGAAAAGGAACGCTTGCTTGGAGATCTGAACAAGTAGGTCCTGGAAGAAATAATATAAAACAAACAACTTGCCAACTGTTTGGAAAATCTGGTATAAATATTTTAAGTTACCAATTTAGAATTGGGCATATCAAATATCCAAATCCCAGAAATGACCATCAGATAAACAAGGGCCAACACCAGTCACTTCAGAGAACTGCCCCCTCTTTCCTTCCCTGGGTTAGGCTAATCGTACGTTTATTTAGAATATACTCATTGATCCCTCTTTATTTTTTAGTACAAAGACATAGGACATTTTGGATAAACACAACTGGCGAGAGACACAGGTGATGTGTGAGCTCTGGGAAAGACTGTCCACAGCCTCTCCGAATGAAGCATTGTGTAACAGAAACTGACCCAAAACACAGAAGATGCCCTCCCTCCCATCGAGGCACAGGAAGAGACTGCCATCCAGGGGCTGTGGCGTGTGTCCAGCTGTGGTGTAGCCAGTGAAAGACAAGTTTACAACCCACATTATGACAAGTGTGTGAGAAGAGTCAGACCTGAGGCCCATTTCTGTGAACACATGGACTATGGCATCTTGTGGCTGTGTCCCATTCCTGGGCACAGAGTACTCTGATGACAAGAGGACCCCTAAAGCTAGCTAGAAACATCGAGGAGGGGGGACAAAAAAGAGACAAGCTCCCATTGTATGGACATACAATACTATACACAGCACCAAACATGTCACACCATCAAAGCGCCGTCTCTCGCCAGCGGTGCGTGCTTGGCACCATACCCAGCATGAAATGTGCACGCTTCACATGCAGACGCTGCGTGGGGTGGAAGGGCAACCAAGAGGTCATGGTTCATCAGAACTGCCATCGGCCCGACCATCCCTGGAGGGATATGCCACTGCGAGACTCTAAGAAGAGCGCTTGTCCCTTACTGCTGGTAATTTCCATACTGGCCCTGCAAGAGACCAAACACAGGTTATACTTCCCCAGTCACGAGTAAAAGTATCAGACAGACCCCTGCCCCCAAATCCAGGATTAGGGACGAAAGGAGGTATGAAGAGCAAGCAAGCGAACAGCTCTCTGCCTAGAGCTACGTTGCAGGGCGGTCCCTGGCTTTCTGAAGGCCATCCGTCCACGCCTGTGGCTAATGACTGAGATCAGAAGGTCAGGGAGGACCTTTCCCAGCTCCCCCAGTAAGGCCCTCCAAGGGGTCGGCAGCAGGGCTGGACGCAAACTTGGGCTGGGACCCTGAGGTCAGAGCCACTTGGCCAGCCAGGTCTGACCCAAGTGAGAGTATGTGCAGAGCTAATTTCTAAAAGCCTCACGGGCTCAGAGAATTAACATTCTGGAAGGGAGGCTGGCAGCCAATTCGTTCACACATCATTCTGAGTGACCACGAGAGAAAGCCTCGTCGTGTCTCCACAGACACGATGGGTCTTGCCTGCTCATAGCCGTACGGCCGCTGCTGCTGGGCGGACGGGCCCGTCTGGGACGCTCTGTAGCTTCCATACTGCTGCCCTTGTCCTTGCTGGTAGCCGGAGTACTGCGAGGCGGCTCCCTGGGCAGGCCCTAGGGACACACGCGGGCACCATGAGCACAACCCGCCGCGCTCCCCGGCCCTCCGGGAGTGTCTGAAGCACCACCCCGTTCCTCCTCAGTCTGCCAGCCGCAGCACGAGCGCAGCGAGCGCGTGAGCAAGGCTGCCCGCGGGTCCTGTGCGGCCCGGGCTTGCGGGCTGCTGTCCAGCGACCTGCGCCGGCTTCCGTGTCCGCCCCGGGGTCGCTGCAAACCCGCACGTCAAATGTCACAGCAGCTGCAGCTCGCATGCTAGAGAGAGGCGGTGGGCGCTCCCGTGGAAACTAAGGTGAAGCCTTTAGAAAGAACTGATAAAGGCCAAGTAATTTTTCAAAAAATGCTATTTAATGAGTCATGGTTGCAACAGGTTGAATAAGAATCTTAAACTATGGCTCTCCTTCCTCCCATGTACCACCATCCCCCATGAGTGCAGTAAGACACCTCACGTGGGGGCCCAGCCTGCCCCTTTTACTTTTCAAGAGCCCCCCCGCCCCCGGCGGTGGTCCCGAGGTGCGAAGGTGGAGCCGCCACCCTGGACAAGCTCCCGCAGAGGGCCACGCGGCTGATGGAAGGAATGGGCCCAGCTCTGCCTGGGCGAGCCAATGGAGACTTACGTTTACATTAAACTAAGATGCTTCAGGTATAGACACATGGCTATTCTACGAACACTCCTGGAACTCACTCTTTTGACAGACTAATCACTTACTCATTCAGGTCACAAGGACGGCTTCTACCGTGTACTCTGAATGCTAACCGTTTGCCAGGCCATCACGTGGTGGCAACACTAGGCAGCATCTGGAAGCACAAACCCGGCACCTTGGGTTCTGGGGAGCACAGCCCACATGCATTTTGGGAGCGGGTTAGGACTCGGGAAGAACCTTGTGTGGTCGGGGCTCTTGGCAGACACGACCTGCAGGCCAGGGGCAGGGGCTGCACTGTTTTGGGTGGACCTGCCTGGGGGGACGAGGCCCACAGAGGACTGGGCAGGTGTGCGGCTGCTCTCCTGGCAGGACGGCCCTCAGTGAGACTAAGCCCGCACTCCGCTCATCTGTAGTGGACGGGGCTCTCCCCTTGTTGCTGCTGTATCTCGAAAAGCCCCCTCTGTCCACTTCTCTGTCCAATGGGCCCGGAGAACAAGGCTTGCTGGTGGGCTCCATGGCAGTCTGTGAAGGCCTGTGGGCCCCTCGGCACTTTAGGGAATCCTCATGGGGTGAACAAAAGCCGGAGAGCGCTTCTGGAAGCTGCTGCCAGACTAACCCATATGTGGACCATCTCAGGTGACCGTGTGGGAGTGGCTCAGAAAACGCCCACCTGCACCCGCCTCTTGGTCCCTAACGCCGTTCTCCCATCAGAGGACCCAGCGCTCCTGCGAGACATGCTGCTTCGAGGGCTAGAGCACGGAGAGTATCGTGGTCCCAGAGAATAAGGAAATGCTCAAAAATGAAAGGATGGGAGCATGTCAAAGGGACTGGAAGAGCTCCAGCTCCCAAGAGGCAAAGCTGGACAAGCTGAACCAAACAGAGAAGTCTGGAATATAACCCAATGTGTAAAATTAATATCCATAAGTATATATTAATAAATGATTAATAACTAATCATTAATTAATTACTCTGCCTTACAGAAAAATTCCAAACTGTCTATGTAGATAATTTCCACTTGAGTGTGGGCTGGACTCAGTGGCTTGCTTCCAAAGATTAGGAAAGGGAGAGAAAGAAGGGACAACTTGATGGTGGGGGGACCAGTGACCAGGGTCACCATCAGGGGCAAGTCGGGATGTTGATGTGGGATGAGAACACGCCCCTCACGTGGTCTTTCCAAAGCCGACAGCCCAGTCTCATCCTGAGAAAAACCTCTGACAAGCCCGACCTGAGGATGTCCTACAAAACACCTGCCCAGTCTTGCTCACAACCGCCAAGGTCCAGAAGGACATGGATTTCCCAGATGTGGTCCCAGCCCAGAGGAGCCTAAGGAGACGTGACACTAAATGTCATGTGGGAATCCCAGATGGGGCCTGGGACCGAAAAGGACACTCAGGGAACACGAGTGAGATCTGAATAAACTGTGAGTTCAGTCCACAGCACTGTACCGGTGTTAGTTTCTGAGTTGTGACGATCGCACTGTGGTTGGACAAGGTGAACAGCAGGGGAGGTCTGTGCCATCCACACAGCTTGGCTGGCAATCTAAAACTCTTCCAAAGTAAGTGTACTAAACGTCCACTGAGTGAACGGCGGTGTGGCCATGTGTGGGGCCTGTGTGGGAAGGCGCCTCCCCCTTACCGTAGCCTTGCTGCTGCCCGGGGTAGCTCTGCTGGTTGGGGTACTGCTGCTGGTACCCCGCCTGCTGCTGGGCTGCACCCTGCTGGTACCCCGTCTGCTGCTGGCTGTACTGCGAGTTTCCTGTGGAGGGAAGGAGACACGTGGTGCGTTTCTGGAGATGGAGGCAGCTCCTCCCACCACTCACGACATGGACCCCTTGGGAAACCCCGGGACCAATGCAATTCCTTCAGTATCTTCTCTTTTCTGCGACACTTCGAATATGAATATATAGCCAAAATGAAAGTTAATACAATTTAAGGCTAATACAAGTGTTTTGGGTAGAACTGTGTCCCCCAGGTATGTTGAAGTCCACACCCCACGTACCCTGTGCACGTGGTCTCATCTGGAACAGGGTCTTTGCAGATGCAAATAGTTAAGAGCACATTGTACTGGACTAGAATGAGCCCTAATCCAACGACTGGTGTCCTAATAAGAAGAGGGACATTTGGACACAGACACGGGGAGAAGGCCACATGACAACTGACGCCGAGAGTGAAGTCACATGCCTACGAGCCAAGGACACCAGGACCGCTGCAGCTGCTGGAAGCTGGGAGAGGGCTCTGGGGCAGACAGAACGTCTGAGCCCCTGGAAGGACCAACCCTGCTGACTCTTGGATCTCGGACCTCTGGTCTCCAGAGTGATTTCTGCTGTGCTCAGCACCCGTCTCCCACACCTCGCCCCACAGCGCTACGCACCAGGACAGCGTGAAGCAGGCCCGAAGCAGTGACTTCGAAGGAGCACGTTTCAGCCTCTGATCAACTATGGTTTTGCTTGTGAAAAGAACACCGTAGACAGCTAACAACACACCACTGAAAACGGAGCTAACAGGCAGAGTGCAGTGTGCTAGAGGGAACGGAGACACCCTCAGAGTCCTGGACTGGGAAACAGGACAGATCAGTGACCCCCCATATATTCTATACGCGCACCCCTCTTGGTGTTTACAACTATGGACTAATTCCATCCACAGGCCAGTAGGTCAAGTGGTGAGAAATACCATCTCATGAGTAAGGAAAACGTTAGCTGCAGTGTCTGGAACGTGACTGCAGGCCACCGTGCGGCCCAAGCAGGTGACAAGTACCTGTGTACCTCCCTTACCACCATGAGATGAGCACTACTGAGCGCCCATTGTCCAGATGGGGGACTGAGGCGCACCGCCCGTCCGCGCAGGAGCCGGCACTCCAACCCGCGATCCAGCAGCCCGGGATGGTCCCAGCAGGTCCAGAAGGGGCCAGTCCCGTGGCTGACGGACACGCTGAGGTGAGCAGTAGCTACCAGGACGCTCCGTGGAGACCACTTACTCTAAGTTCATGTGTTCACACAGCTCAGAAAGACTCTGAAGTTTCAGGACACCCTCATTTTAGTGGCAAACATGTAAGCCAGGGTACGCGGTTCCAGCTCAGGCCTGTCCCGGGTTTTTCCTTTGACATTAGGAAACCAGTGCCACAGAGGATTTTTTTTTTCTAAAGGCAGGTATCCACCTCTATATATTTTAAAAGTTTAAGTAATTTCTACACCCAACATGGGGCTCGAAGTTGTGGCTCCGAGATCAAGAGCCACACGTTCCACTGACTGAGCTGGTCACGTGCGCCCAAAATGCCTTAATTCTTATTTTCAAAAATCTAGCCAGCCAGCACCCATGCCCAAAGGCTCACTTTGGAAGAAAGCTGACAGTAAGAAACATGGTTGAGGACAGCAGCGAGGGCGTCGCCACATAATTACTGAGAGTTAGGGCAGTACTAACGACCATTCTCAAGTCTTCCTACAAAGTCGTCGTCTTTTTTTTTTTTTTTTCAAGATTTTATTTATTTATTTGACAGAGATAGAGAGAGCCAGCGAGAGAGGGAACACAAGCAGGAGAGTGGGAGAGGAAGAAGCAGGCTCATAGTGGAGGAGCCTGATGTGGGGCTCGATCCCATAAACGCCGGGATCACGCCCTGAGCCGAAGGCAGACGCTTAACCGCTGTGCCACCCAGGCGCCCCCCTACAAAGTCTTCTTGACGCAGGTCTCAAGAGCTGTCCTTTTAGATGCAGTGTGGGTATTAACTTCCACTCATGGTTTTCGAAACACCTTTACAAAAATACCAGTTTAAGTCAAGTTTCATTTTCTCTTGAATAGGGCTTGGTTCTCCAGCCGTGCCAAGTACACTGTCTGTAATCTGTGGTAAGTTTGGTCCCAAATCTGTGAGAGACCCAGTCCTCCAGCGGGAGGGGCATGGAGGGGACCAGGGGCCTTCACTCGCCTGCAACATCGCACAGCGGACGAACGGCCAACCCAGAAAGGACGCAGCAGCCCCCTTATCTGGGCGGATCCTTCGCAGACCCCGTGGCCGCCCGCAGCCGGGGCAGAGCCACAGTCCGCACGCACCGCGTGCCGCCCTCCACACGCCGCACCCGCGGTCAGGTGTCAGTGGTGAACCGGGCACAGGGAGGGAGTGTCGNGGAGTGTCCGTAACCACCGATGACACGAGACACTCTCCCGATGTGAGGCGATCAGAGTGGTGTCAATGTGGCCTCTGGCTCTGAAAACACCTTCTCGTCCTGTGCTCACCCTCCTGTGACGACGGGATGAAGTGACGTGAGCGACACGGGCAGAGACGCAGTGGGAGGGTGCACCTGACCTTCTGGCCGTGAGTCAACGGGACCCCATCATGGAGTCCGCAGGAAGTGAGACTGTGGATGCAGGAGGGGACTATTATAGTTGGCTATTTTTTTCTTTTAAATCAAAACATGTCCCAGGGGTGCCTGGGTGGCTCAGTCGGTTAAGCGTCTGCCTTCCACTGAGGTCATGATCCCAAGGTCCTGGGATCGAGTCCCATGTCGGGCTCCCTGCTCAGCGGGGAGTCTGCTTCTCCCTCTGCCTGCTGCTCTCCCTGCTCATGCTTTCTCTTTCTCTGTCAAATAAATAAAATAAAACAACAATAACAAAAAAGAAAAGAAAACAAAAAAAAACCCCAACCAGATCCTGGAGACATAGTTTCTAAGTAGCAGCCTTACTGTGAGCTGTGAAGGCTTGCACCCTCCACAGGGACTTGAACTGCAGCCACAAGGAACGCAAGTGCATGAGCGCTCGGACCCCAGCGCTGACCCTGCAGGCCCACCGCACCTCCGCAGTTGCTCCCCGCCCTGAGAGGCCCTGAGCTCTGAAGGCTCCTTCCTCCCAGCCCTTCCTTCCAGGCAGCGCGGGCCCTGGTGCACGGTGCGAATCTCAGTCAACAAGTGCGGCGGAGACGTGGCGGGGTTCTCCAGGCTTCAGTGTTCGGTCAGTCTGAGTATTCTCAGCTTTGTAGCCCCTTTCACTCTTTATATGGAAATCGGTAAAGGAGTTCACTCACATCCACCTGGCCGGCTACAGCCTGGCACACAGTTGGTGTGCAATAAATGTTAGTGGGGATGCCTCTGAGAACCATAGCTCTGCTCCCACGCACCACAGAAAACCTTCCCTTCGCTGGAGTCAAACCCAGCAGAAAGGGGGCCGCTTGAGCAACGCGGACACAAAACACCCACCGGGAACCAGCGACCCATCAGCTCACTGACGCACTTGGTAAAAACTACTCAAATAACTGTGCCTCAGGGACACCCGCTGGCCGATCCCGGAGGAGCCGCTGTCCCTGCTGCTCTGAATGTTCACCCACAGGTGGCGCACTGGTCTCCATGGGGCAAGGCCCGGGGGACACCTGAGACGACAGCGCTGTGACCACGGGGCTCGGTGGCGTGGACGGGTCTGGACGGCCGCAAGGTCAGGCTACTTTGACTTTCAGTGACGGCCAGTAAGTTTAGAATTTTTAAATTTAACTTCTGCACAGGCAGATGCGTTCGAGTGACTGAGAAATGTCAAAGTGAATGCAGCCCCCCTTCAAGGGGTTCAGGGAAGAAGGCCGTCTCCAGCCCTGCCAGGTCCCCAGCCCCGTCCCCCCACCAACAGCCACTCCTATTGGTGTTCTGGGTATCTTTCCAGAGTCTGTAAGGGGGTGCACGTGCAAACAGGTATGGCCTTACACAGAAGGTGGCATCCCTGACACCCTGGTCCTCGGCACCTGGCCTGAGCACACGGCACAAGCCAGGAGAATCTGCCACAGCAGCCCGTGGGAGTGCTGCTGCTTTTCACAGACACGGTGCCCGGTGGGCGTGTCACGGTGGACACAGGCTCCGTCTGGTCTTTGCTGCTGCAAACCTCACAGCGACCAAGTGCAACAGGACGCCCAAGCTTCCATGGAGTGCTCAGCAGGGCCCCTGATGGCAACCCGTGTCTGCCTGACTCAGTTGGCCCCTCATCCCCATATCCTGCCCGGGTTGGCCTACCGCGCGCCCTGGCCCCTTCTCAGCAGCGGCCCTCTGTGCGCCAGCGCCCTCTCGTTCTGGGGGACCACACAGGGCTCCTGTGAGATGCCACCTCCCGTGAGAACCCCAGCACCAGACACCTGTGCTCCACAAGGCTCCACATCCAGCTGTGGGATCAATGTAATTACTGGAAACATCTTTATTTCGGCTTCGATCCACCCCCTCATTGTTTCCACTTGATGCCCTCCACCTCCGTGGGGCCACAGGCCACTACGCACATCCGTCTTCTCAAAGCACAACACCATCCGCCTCTCACACAAGAGCGGGCAATGCCGCCCACTGTGGGGTGAGCTGTCCTCGTAGCACAAGTACGTGGAGTCCCAGGTAGGGGTTCAATTAAACAAGATGGAACAAAATGCTTCCAGATTCAGGAGGAAACCATGCCATCTGCCACCCTTGCCTTAGAAAAGGTTACTAAGCATTTTAGCAAACTTTCCATCAATTACAGAAGGCACGAACACATAACCCAAAAATGAAGGTATAAAAACGTGCACATCGAAGTTAAAAGGCTGAGCGGCACACCCTGACCTTGTCTGGGGGAATCGTTTCTGCCTTGGACCCTCCCTTGGTGGAAGCAGTGCTGACTGGCGGTAGGCAGAGCCTCCCCCCCACCGCCCGCCCCGAGCACTGGCATCCCCGGAGGCAGAGGGAGGGCAGGGCTGACAGAGGAGTGCTTGCAGGGAGAAGCTTCACAGGCCCCAGGGCAGGGCACCTCCTCGGGCAGGCTGACACCCGAGCACGCCAAAGGCTACGTTTACACATCGAATTGTTTTAAAATGGCCCAAACACACAGATTTTCAGCCTAGTAGGGCCCCCTGCTTGGTGAACCCGGCTACACGTCACCAGCAGCTACGAGCTCAAGGTGGCAGTCAGTGCCTGTAGCCATGGGCCGCCGGGCCGGAGCTGGGCTGCTGAGTGCGCTCCCCCAGCGGGAGCGGAGATGACAAGCAGTGCGGGTCTGACTGGAAAAAAACAGTATGTGGGGCAACTGTGTGGATGAGGGAAGAGCCAAGGTGGTCACAGGTGGGATCGCTGACGAGTTCACTGTGGTTGTTAACAGAAGGCAAGACCAGGGGCAGTTGTGGTGACTGAGAAGGATTCTGGAAAGCGTTACCTGTTCACCACAAATGGCCAACACTTAACCAGTTCCTAAAAATAAGGAACATCGAGTTACTCTTAAATTTTATTTTGAGATGGGATGTTTTGGTTCTCTCATTCTACATACATCGTCAGGTTTCAAATCCAGCCAGGGGTGATAGCCAGGTCACTGCACCTGCTTTGGGAATAGGAGGGGCCAACGTGGGCAGCCATGGAGACTGGGGTGAAGACCTGCCTGGCTGGGTGACTGCACCAGGCACAGGCCATCTCGGGGTCTCGGAGCCAGACTCTGCGGGACAAGAACGCTGGGTCTGAGCCACGTCAGTGATGGCACCCACTGCAGGGAAACACTGGTAACTGACCCCTGCACAGCCTTCTCGGCGATTCTCCTGTAGTCCCCACATGTCCTGTGATCTCCTAACACTGTAACTAAAACACAGAACTGTGTAGAAAACCATACGGCAGTTCTTCAAATAATTAAACACAGAATCACTGTAAGAGCCGTGATTCCACTTCTGGGTATAAAGGCAAAGAGAAAAGCAGGGACGCGAAGAGAGGTCTGCACACCCACGTTCACAGAAGCAGTATTCACAACAGCCGAGAGATAGAAGCGACCCGACAGTGTCCGTCGACACTCGAATGGACGAGCAAACTAATCCACACAACAGATTCTGGCTTGGAAAGGGCATCTGACACCTGCCACCACACACGTGAAACTGAGGACGTCACGCTCCGCAAGACAGGCCAGTCAGGATGACAGATACGTAAAGGAGCTAGGGTCGTCACGTGCAGAGACAGAGAGCGGCGAGCTGGGTGCCAGGGGCGGGAAACGGGGAGCCCGTGTCTGACGGGGGTAGAAAATCAGTCTGGGAAGAGGAGGTTCTGGAGACGGACGGTGGGGACGGTTACACACGGAGGCAAACGTGCTTCATGCCACTCAACTGCACACTCGGGAATGGTTCAAGTGGTAAACTTTCCTGTATTTTAAAAAGCCCCCAAAAACACCGGGGTTCACAAGCTGCCCGTTTCATGCTTATTGTGTTTCCTTCTCCAGGGGCCCTGCTACCAACCCTGACACTGTCCCCACTTCAGACGCCCGGACCAGGAAGCCTGGGCTAAGCCCGCTGTGTCCCGCTGCTCTGTGACTTCATGGTTTTCTCTTCTCTTGGGGTCTCCCAAGGGCAGGGGAAGTACCTTCACTCTCTGGGGGCCCCGTCCGGGAAGCGAATGTGCAGATTTCTTCCCAGTTGTGTGTGTGCCAACCTCACGTTGGAGGCTGGACGTCGGCACGGGCGGGAGCATTTGCAGCAGGGAAATGGGCGCGTGCTAGTCACTGGGTTTTTGTTGATAAAGTCGGCTTCTTTCATCATCGCCTCACCCCACCTCTGCCGGACAGCCCCCAGGGCAGCACAAGTGCGGAGTGCCGGAGTGGAGGTGGGGGCCGCCGCAGGCTTTACCTGGCCAGCAGGTGTCTGAAGAAATGCCCGGCCAAACCCAAGAGGCACCCCCCGCACAGGCACTGCCCGGCCGGCTCAGGAGGGGTGTGGGGTGCCTGAAACCCCCCGACCGAGTCTGTAACTCCTGACGGCGTTCAACGCAGCTCACAGGCCCCAAGCTGGTCAGCCGAGCCAGATGGCGGAGTCTGGGCCCCTGTGACCCCAACAGCCAGTCCAGCCCCTTGCAGCCACCCGCGTCGTGGATGGGGATGCCATGCGTGGCCTGCATTTGCAGCCTAAGTACGCTGGGCCTCCCAGAGCCCTGTGCCCCCACTGTGGGTGTGTGTGACGCCGAGCCGTGGGCGCAGCGAGCCCCGGAGCTCCTTACCGCCTTCGTAGTAGTGCTGTGTAGACTCCTCAAAGGACCGGTCGTAGCTCTGCTCTGTGTAGGACGACTGCTGGTAGGCGTAGTCACCGTGTCCTGCGGGCAAACAGAGA
This sequence comes from Ailuropoda melanoleuca, assembly GCF_002007445.2. Lineage (NCBI taxonomy): Eukaryota > Metazoa > Chordata > Mammalia > Carnivora > Ursidae > Ailuropoda > Ailuropoda melanoleuca. Next base: position 46,592,225 of record NC_048230.1, read on the forward strand.
CCACAGGCAGTCAGCAGACGCCCAGACGGCCGTGAACTGAACGGGCAATGCTGTCAGCTCAGGAGCGTCCAGAGCGGGACCTGGGTCTGTTTTCCCCCAACTGAGCCCATGAAGGGGCTTCCTACGACCTCCCGGCATCCGAGTCTTCAAGACGCAAACCGCCACCCTACTTGTGGGGTGAGCATGAGGAGTCCGTCTGGCACGGTTTATGAAGAGGAGAGGGTATATTCAGTGCCCAACATGTGACAAGCTCCGGGGGCACTGCTGTCCCACTGTCGGCTCCTGGGGGACTCCCCTGGGGGGTGTCGTGCACCCTCAGGAGGCCTTTGTCACTGTTCCATGGGGTGCCCTGTGCTGGCCTCAGCCACCCGCCTCACCACACAGGTGCTCCCTGTCCGGTGCCGTCCTCCTCCCCAAATCCCACCCACCCTCTAGGACCACTTTAAACGCCATGTCCACAAATCCCGAGACTATTTGAAAATGACTGAAAGGTGAGCACGGAATGGAAATCGCCTGCAGAGACTAACTGGGCAGCAGAAACTAAAGCCGGCTCAGATGCCACCTTCCTGAAGACACCTCACCATGACACCTGGGTCCCTCTTCTCAAACTCTTTAATGCAGCTACACATCCCAGCCGTAACCCCTACTGCCTTTTGGGAAGGGGGACGAGGAGCCTCGAGTATATGAGTAGCTGTGGCCTGAGCCGGAAGCTTCTCTTGGCAGAGACCGTTCTGGACGCACTGCCAGACCAGCCCTCACCGTCCTCCCCAAACACTCAGACGAGGGGGCTCTGGGTCTGAATGGGAATGTGCAGAGAACAGCGGTCAGGAGCCTCCGTGAGCCCCCGTGCTGCCCAACAGCGTGGGCGTGGGCCTCACCGTCAGGGTAGTACTGCTGGCTCATGGGCTCCGAGGCAGCCTGGCTGTGGCCATACTGCTCGCCGCCGTAGTACTCCTCCTGGCCCAGGTACTGCTGGGACGACCCTGGGGGCGGACAGTGCACGTGCGACGTTAACTCAGGACATTCTTCTGCTCAGGAGAACCCCCTCGACGGGCTCCCCTGGCCACCTGGGAATTCTCCCCCACGTCCACCCCAGGTACCCTGGACCTGGTACTTACGAACACTACTGCCCCAGCCGCTGCTCTGGACGCTGTGCCCGACTCCGACCCCCCGCAGCGGCTCAAGCCTGGTCTGCCTCCAGGAGCAGCACTGGCTTTCAACCTTCTATGTTCTGCAAGCCCCACACGGCTCCAGACCCCCAACCACCTCGCTTCATACTAAGGAACGTGCAAAGCCTTGTGCCCTCCAGCTTCGCGGGGAGAAAGATGCGGCGCAGGCATTACCTTGCTGGGAGGGCCGGTAGGGCGCCATGGGCCGCTGTCCCATCATGCTGCTGCCCTGGCCGCTCTGGCCCATCATGGCAATGGACGGCTGGCCCTGGTAGTGCTGGCTCCCGCCCTGTGCCGAGCTGTAGTGGGACGAGGCTGCCTGCTGGTGCATCATGGACACTGGGCGACACGACAGACCCGAATAACCCCGAGGAGCTCCCGAGGCGGGCACCCTCACCCCTCACCCCAGACCCCAACAGCACCCTTCTCCCCGACTGAGACTTCGGCTCTGGGCCCCCTCCACGCACAGGAAAACACGAGTCGTGTCCTCCCGAATCCCCAAGGCTGGTCCCAGAGGACCCAGGCCTGTGCCCACCCCTGAGACTTGGGCCTCTAAGGCTCCTGGCTGGCGGCCTCTGCCCCTGGCCAGTCCAGTCGTGCCGCCCCTGCTCAGACCCTGCTAGGGCAGGACTATCCAATGGGCTGGGCTGAGGACCATGTCAAAAAACAGAACCAAACGGGTGACATCTATTTTAGTCATGTTTTATTTGGCTCAATATATCAAAAATACCCTCATTCTCAGTATATAGCTGATAGTAAAAATAAACGAAGCAGATACTGCCTGTTCTCCCTTTTCGTATTAAGCCTTTGAACTCCAGCGCCTGACACTCTGGGACGTCTCGATCTGGGCCTGCTGCTACTCAGTGCCCCATGCCCGGCCTGCGGGGACCCGTGGCCCAGCTTTAGCAGCCCTGCACCCTGCCTACACTGCCCCCCATCCCGTGAGCCTGACTCTATCCCCCTGGCAGGGATGTCGCCTGAAGCTGCCACGGTGAACAGCGGAAAGCCCCACCACAAAGCCAGACCCCAGGGTCCCCCACCACTTGGGAAGCCCCCAGGACCCTGTGCACAGCCTGCACACATTCCACAGGGCCCCAGGGACTGTGCTGGGCTTGGGCAGGAGTCCCAGGGGCTGGGGTGGGGGGGTGCCCCAGGGCCGAGCAGGGCGGTACCTGGGTTGGACTGCATGTTGATGTTGGCCCGGGACACGTAGTTGCCGATGGCGCCCTGGCCCTGCAGGGGCACGCTCTGTGAGGCGGGTCCCGAGTGGCTGTAGCCAGGCCCCGAGCCATGGCCGCTGCCTGACATACTCATGGAGGTGGTGGGCAGCGTGCTCTGTGCGGTCTGCTGCATGGACACATGGTTCGGACCTGCCAGGAGCACAGGGAGGTCCTGAAACCCACGGAAGATGGCCTCTGATGGCAGGCCTGGCCTTGCTGCTAGACACCCCGCGTCCCTTCACGTGATCATGGGGAGGAGGCTAACGCATGTCAACAGTGTCACAATGAAGTAAACGATTGAGTGATGAATAAAGAAACCAGCATGCACGCTGACCAAGGAGAGGACGTGGCCGTTCGTTATCACCACGATAGCTCCCAGAGACTACCGACGGATAGTTCTCGCTCCACAGATAACCTTTCTGTTTTGTTTAAAAAATCCAGTGGAACCCCACACATCCATTTGAGGTGGCCATAATTTGACAGCGTCAAAGCAGAGTAGAGGGTGTGACGTGCTTTTCCCTTTGCACGTGACCCCCCGTGCTCGGGCGTCCAGGCACAGCAGCTGCCCAGCAGCCAGGACCTCGGGGAGGAGAGAGGTCCCACACTTAGCTCTGCAGGGCATGCGGTACCCTGCTGAGACAGCCAGTCACCTGGAAGCCTGAGTGTGTGACGCTGCTGCCAGGAGCCAGCCCCAACCCCGAAGTGCTCAGGGCTACTCACCGTTGCCGATCTGGCCCTGCATGAGGGAGGACGGGGGCAGGCCCGTGCCCATGGCATCGCTGAGACTGCCCTGGGCATGCAGGCCCTGGCTGGAGCCGCTCTGGGACAGCGCTCCGGGGCCCAGGCTCATGTTCTGGGTTGGCGGCTGCAGGCAACAGGGAAGTAACAGGGAGGAGGGTTAACCACCTGAAGCCCCTCAGGGATTTGGCGGCTCCTGAGATCTACCTTTGTGTCTCATGGCCGCCTGGCAAATGCCTGTAACCTCCTGTTGCTCTCACACTTGATCAGACGACTGTGGGGGACTAGGCCCAAACATCTCAGGCCACGGAGAGGATACACCAAGCGTTCTTGGGGAACACTGAAAACTTACATGAATAATAAGTTTATCGACACCTGGGGATTCAAAAATGGTCCTTCTTCCCGGGCGTACAGGGAACCACCTCGCCCGCCCACCAGACCCCAACTACCTCATCTTACTCCACACCCCTGCCCCTCCCCCTCGGCCTCAGCTGGCCAGGATTCTGTGTGTCCCTCATCCACATCACCCCACGCCCCAGGGCCTTTGCACAGACTGCCCTGGGCCTTAGCATTGGCACTCCCATTGCTCCTCCTCCCTGTGTGCCCTGCCTGCTGCAAGCCCAGCTCTGATCAGGATGTAGAGGGTGATGGGACTGAGTGACCCATGCACCCTCACCTCCCAGATCCAGACCAAACAGCAGCTCCGAAGCTTCGGTGGCACATGGTGCCTAGACCCGGCCAAGGAAATAAAGTTCCCAGCAGGACCCACTGGTATCTCCAGGGTGAGGAATCGCAATTTCATGGGCCAATCAAGTTGGTTTAAAGGTTTTATCAGCAGAACGCTTCCTGGCACTTATGATGTCACCTTCCAGGGGACTACGGGGCATCGAGAGATAAGCCATTCCTGGTGACAGGTTTGTCCTGGAACCTCCCGGCCCATCACGCTCAACAGGGGCCAGGCCCTCTTGAGGCTGTGCCCCCTGTTCACCACGCAGGAGGCAGTCGCCACCGGACCTTGCCTCCCAGCAACAATTTGATTTGGGGAAATAGGTTTTGAAAAGTTCGAAAATAAAACATTTATCCTGATGCTTAAAGCGTCCCCTGCACGGGTGGCTTTTATAGCTTTGCTGCTAAGTCGGAGCAGCGTACATTCCTGGGTCACCACTGCTCACACTGCTCCGGAGGGCTCACGATAAAGAGCGAGAAGCCCCGTGCCACTTCCTGTTCTCCCGAGACCCGCCTCCCACCATTTCTTGTCTGGCTCCTCGGCGTCACCTCCCTTTGCTAAAGAAACCCATGTCACAACTCTGTCTGACCGGCCTCCCGCCCCCTTTCCACACTCCCATCTGTCACTTGGTTATTCCAGGTGACGCACTCAGCCGTCCGCTCCCAGCGCCGGCAGCGTGAGGCCATGCCGGACTGCGCTGGGCAAGGGTGGGCCCCGCCGCCCCCCATCTGTGGGCACTCACGGCGGGGAGCAAGGACTGCATGTTCTGGTTGGAGTCCGCGATCGTGGCCAGGTAGACCAAGTTCCGGTGCAGGATCTGCTGGTACCTGCAGGTCAGGGGCACACGGTGAGGCAGAGGGCCCGGCGGGCCAACCCGACGCAGCGTCCGCAGCGCAGCCTTGCCTTGCAGCCAAGCCCCGGGAGACGCGGACCCCCGACAACGCCCAGGGACGGGGCAGGCAAGAGTGCTCTGTGGTCCAGGACAGGGCCGGGCAGGGCAGAGGGTCCAGCCTGGGTCCTGAATGGGATCCTGTCTGATGACAAGATGCCGAAAGACCCCAAGACGCTGGCCAAGGGGGAGGCGTCAGCAGGTCTGTTCAGAGAATGCGAGTGGGGGGGAGGGGAGCAGGAGTCACGAGGAGGCACAAGGCAGACTGAGGGAGACACAGAACAGATGCCAGAGAACAAGGCCTCCTCCATCTGACCCTGACCAGACCAGGCGGACTTGATAACGCTGCACCCCTGAAGAGGCTCCCCAAACAAGCCGGAGGGACATGGAGAAGCTCAAATGAACACAGGAAAGTCCCCAGGCACGTGGCAGCTGCTGACACGTGTCACACCTCTGGGGGGCTTGGACACTGGCTCGTGCACCCACTCTGCATCCAGCCCCGGGCGTCACGTGAGGTCCTACGGAAGGGCTCATCGTCTGGGCGTGTCCACAGGCAGCCCCCTCTCCTCCCACAGTTCCAGCTCTTCCAAACTTCCTCCCCCTCCTTGGGGAGCCATGCCCGAGGGTGACCTCCACAGCGCGACGGCCACTTACTGGGTGCACTCAGCCGTCTTGCCCTTGCTCTGGTAGTCCAGGATACACTGTATCAGGTGGTGGTTCTCATCCAGCATCTGAAGGGGAAGCAGACGTGAACGCGGGACACAGATGTGGCTGCGGCGCCCGGCCGGAGGGTTACGACGGGGCGCCCACTGGAGTCGCTCCATTAGGTGCGCGACGGGAACCTTCCCCAGCGTGGTGTTCCATACAGAGAGCCGAAACTCTTCCATACCACCGTGGCCGGCAGGACCAAACACGTCCCACATCTTTGTGCTAAGCATGGCCTGCCACGTGCCAGGGTCCGTCCCCCCACAAACCCGGGGGCAGGTTCCAGGTTCTCTCACGCGGCAGAGGAAAACCCACAGGCCACAGGAGTCCCCACTGTCTAGGGCCCTTGACCACAGTGCACCTGCCCAGCGAGGGCGGGCCCAGAGTCAACGTGAGGCATGCTGGAACGGAGTTCCCGTCTGGAGATCCCCACGTCATGGCCACACAAGCAGTCCCTCCTGAGAGAGGCCGCTCACAGCCCCGCAGAGCGTCACAAAGACCTGTAAGAACAGCTCTTCAGGGCGGCCACTTGGGGGGCAGCACGTGGGATGGCCTGGGGAGAGCCAGGAGAAGGTGCGGGAAGAAGCACGAGAGGGAGGAAGGCCTCATGGGAGCGGGGGAGGGGGTAAGACCAGGCAGCCACGGCCAGCCCACCCTGCCGGCCCAGGGCCTGGTGGGCATTCAGGACGGCGAGGTGGGCGCAGTGTAAACCATCGTCCACCCGGCTGTGACGAAAGACTCGGCTCTTTCACCACCTGCGCAGGTACCAGCTTCTGCCCTCGGCAAGGAGGGGCACTGGGCCCAAGGCAAACGCTGCTTTCCACAAAGATGTCTCCATTCAGAAACTTGTGCCAATGGAAAAATCTATGCCTTTGCCCTCAACGAATCGTGCCTGGTCACCGAGGTGCAGGTTTTTCGGGCAGGCTCGGCGCTGCAGGCCCCTGAGCGAGAGCAGGGGCCCACCTGCTGGCCGCCAGCCGGAGGGGCGCCTACCCTTCCTCCCTGGGCGCCGTGAGCCCCTCACTACACGCCGACCTCAGAGCCCTGCTCCTACAGAGCTTGCGGCCCAAACCCATCCACAAGAGGGGAGACCACGGCGCAGAGGGCCTGGCCCCACCGTGCTGTGAGGCCCAGCGCAGCCTGAGGCCACGCGAGTGACGCCCCCCGCCCCGGCCTCTACAACCCAGAGGTCGGTCTCTCTTGCTCTAAGTTAGAGCTTGGTCCTCTCCCCCACTGTGGAGAGCGTACCCACAGTTCAGTGACTGAGGGGCCTGCCCATTTGGGAGAACTGGAGGGTGGCACTGTGGGCCCAGCGGCCACCTGTGGGCAGGTTCAGGGCTGACTGAACACACCAGGAAACGGCACTCTGACCATTTGCACGTTAGGACTCACGAAAGACCTTCCTTTCCCTCTGAAAGCACCCGTGGCTTCGGCTTTCCTGACAGTAATTCCCGGGCAGGAATTCTCTCCCAGGGACACACGCCACAAACCTGAAATGTTTTATGCTTGGAATGCTCATTTCAGCATCAGTCTTAACACTCAAACACGGGGGGGGGGGGGGAGTTAAATGGTCAGCGACAGTGTCACACAAACTGCGGCAGAACCAGCCAGTGCAAACATTCTTATGGTTTTTATAAGCACGAGGTTCTATAATGTTCTACTTTAAGGATGAGAAGATGAAAAAGCAAGGGACAGAGCACTATCTCCATCAAGTTAAAAACACTCAGGAAAAAAGGCCAGGCCAAGGTGGATGAAAGATGGTGGACCGGATGCCCTGACCTCTAAACCCTGGCGACCCTGGTGAGTAAGGGACAAAACAGGGCTGCGAACAGAAGAGCAGGCTGAGACCGCAGTGCCAGCAGCAGGGTTCTAGAACTGGAGGGTGGCAAACAAGTGAGAAGTGAATAAGCAGACCAGGCCCCAAGGCGCCAGTTGTGAGACAGCCACACTGGGAACCCAGAGGCTGGCAGGAGGCAGATAAGAAGGTGTGAGGAAGGGCCAGGGTACTGAAGGCCAGAGAGCACCCCCAGTGACGCCACAGACCAACCCCAAGCATGTGGTCCCCGCCCCAGGCCAGGCCCTCAACAAGAGTGCTCCTGGGAAGTCTGCCATCTAGACAAGCCGAGGCCACAGAGGGTTCACCTGGGGGAGATGAAGGCCATGCCAGAAACAAACTTACAAAAACAAGAAGAAAGAAACGCACAAGTATTATTAATAACCCCAAAGAGCAAAAAAGATTGTGTCAATTAATAAAAGACACCATTAAACACAACAGAAATAGAACAAAACAGAGCTCTGGGGTATTTCTATACCGACCAGAACAAAAGCAATCAACAGGAGGGTTGGAATGTAAAATTGAGGAAAACTCCTAGAAAGCAGAGTAAAAAGAGTAAAACAGAAAACAGAAAAGATGATAAAATTAAAAAAACAATCCAAGTGGCAAAAAACAATTCTTCCTGGACTTCCAGAAAGAAAACATAAGAAAAATCATCCAAAAATTGTTCAGTGTGTTTTCTCAGAACTGAAGGATGTGAATTTCCAGATTAGAACATTCTCCAGCTTGCCAAAAACATCGAGGACAAAGAGAGATCCTAATAAAGAATGGACTGAGAAACCATGGCATTGAGCTTCTCCACATATGCCAGAAGTTGGCAAATGGTAGAGGAGCAATAGCCTGATCCTGAGGGGAGGCTTCCTGAGGAGACATGACCAATCCCAAGCAAGACTTTCTGAGGAGGGATAACCAGATCCCAAGGGGAAGCCTCCTGAGGAGAGATGACTGATCCCTAGGGGGGAGGCCTTCCTGAGGAGAAATGACTGATCCTAAGGGAAGGCTTCCTGAGGAGACATGACCAATCCCGACCAAGACCTTCTGAGGAGAAATTACCTATCCTGAGGTGTGTGTGTGGGAGGGGAGGGCTCTTCCTGAAGAGAGATGACCAATACTAAGTGAGACTTTCTGAGGAGGGATGACCCGATCTCAAGGGGAGACCTCCTGAGGAGATGGCCAATCCTGAGCGAGACTTCCTGAGGAGAAATGACTGATCCTGAGGGGAGGATTCCTGAGGAGACATGACTGATCATGAGCAAGACTTTCTGAGGAGGGATGACCTGATCCTGAAGGAAGGCTTCCTGAGGAGAGAGAACTGATCCCAAAGGGGGCCTTCCTGAAGAGACATAACTGATCCTGAGCAGGACTTTCGAGGAGAGATGAACCAGTCCAGTGGGGAGGCTTCCTGAGGAGCCATGACCAATCCTGAGCAATACTTCCTGAGGAGAAATGATCTATCCTGAGGTATGTGTGTGTGTGGGGGGGGGCGGGGGGGTCTTCCTGAAGAGAGATGACCAATCCTGAGCAAGACTTTCTGAGGAGGGATGATCCAATTTCAAGGGGTGGCTTCCTGAGATGGCCAATCCTGAGCGAGACTTCCTGAGGAGAAATGACTGATCCTGAGGAGAGGCTTCCTGAGGAGACATGACTGATCATGAGCAAGACTTTCTGAGGAGGGATGACCTGATCCTGAAGGAAGGCTTCCTGAGGAGAGATAACTGATCCCAAAGGGGGCCTTCCTGAAGAGACATAACTGATCCTGAGCAGGACTTTCGAGGAGAGATGAACCAGTCCAGTGGGGAGGCTTCCTGAGGAGCCATGACCAATCCTGAGCAATACTTCCTGAGGAGAAATGATCTATCCTGAGGTATGTGTGTGTGTGGGGGGGGGCGGGGGGGTCTTCCTGAAGAGAGATGACCAATCCTGAGCAAGACTTTCTGAGGAGGGATGATCCAATTTCAAGGGGTGGCTTCCTGAGATGGCCAATCCTGAGCGAGACTTCCTGAGGAGAAATGACTGATCCTGAGGAGAGGCTTCCTGAGGAGACATGACTGATCATGAGCAAGACTTTCTGAGGAGGGATGACCTGATCCTGAAGGAAGGCTTCCTGAGGAGAGATAACTGATCCCAAAGGGGGCCTTCCTGAAGAGACATAACTGATCCTGAGCAGGACTTTCTGAGGAGAGATGACCGATCCCAAAGGGAGGCTTCCTGAGGAGACATGACCAATCCCAAGCAAGACTTTCTGAGGAGGGATGACCAATCCTGAGGGGAGGCTTCCTGAGGAGAGATAACCAATCCTGAGCAAGACTTCCTGAGGAGAAATGACCTATCCTGGGGTGTGTGTTGGGAGAGGAGGGACTTCCGAAAGAAAGATAACCAATCCTGAGTGAGACTTTCTGAGGAGAGATGACCGATCCTGAGCAAGACTTTCAGAGGAGAGAGGACCAATCCTGGGGGGGGGGAGCTTCCTGAGGGGAAATGAATGAACCAATCCCGAACCAATCCTGAGGGGAGGCTTCCTGAGGAGACGTGACCAATCCCGAGTAAGGCTTTCTGAGGAGAGATGACCGATCCCAAAGGGAGGCTTCCTGAGGAGACATGACCAATCCCAAGCAAGACTTTCTGAGGAGGGATGACCAATCCTGAGGGGAGGCTTCCTGAGGAGAGAGAACCAATCCTGAGCAAGACTTCCTGAGGAGAAATGACCTATCCTGGGGTGTGTGTTGGGAGGGGAGGGACTTCCGAAAGAAAGATAACCAATCCTGAGTGAGACTTTCTGAGGAGAGATGACCGATCCTGAGCAAGACTTTCAGAGGAGAGAGGACCAATCCTGGGGGGGGGGAGCTTCCTGAGGGGAAATGAATGAACCAATCCCGAACCAATCCTGAGGGGAGGCTTCCTGAGGAGACGTGACCAATCCCGAGTAAGGCTTTCTGAGGAGAGATGACCGATCCCAAAGGGAGGCTTCCTGAGGAGACATGACCAATCCCAAGCAAGACTTTCTGAGGAGGGATGACCAATCCTGAGGGGAGGCTTCCTGAGGAGAGATAACCAATCCTGAGCAAGACTTCCTGAGGAGAAATGACCTATCCTGGGGTGTGTGTTGGGAGGGGAGGGACTTCCGAAAGAAAGATAACCAATCCTGAGTGAGACTTTCTGAGGAGAGATGACCGATCCTGAGCAAGACTTTCAGAGGAGAGAGGACCAATCCTGGGGGGGGGGAGCTTCCTGAGGAAATGAATGAACCAATCCCGAACCAATCCTGAGGGGAGGCTTCCTGAGGAGACGTGACCAATCCCGAGTAAGGCTTTCTGAGGAGAGATGACCAATCCTGAGGGAAGGCTTCCTGAGGAGAGATAACCAATCCTGAGCAAGACTTCCTGAGGAGAAATTATCTATCCTGAGGCGTGTGTGTGTTGGGGGGGGGGGATCTTCCTCAAGAGAGATGACCATTCCTGAGCAAGACTTTCTGAGGAGGGACGACCCAATCTCAAGGGAAGGCTTCCTCAGGAGATAGCCAATCCTGAGTGAGACTTCCTGAGGAGAAATAACTGATCCTGAGGGGAGGCTTCCTGAGGAGAGATGACCAATCCCACGGGGGGACTTCCTGAGGAGACAGGACCAATCCCGAGCAAGACTTTCTGAGGAGGGATGACCCAAGAGGTTGGCAATACTATCTGGAGGGGCCAGAGGTCAACATCGAGTTGTGGCTGGTGAGTGGCGGTGAGATCCTCGTCTTAGTATCTTTTCCCATCTCTGCCCCTCTGGTCTTTCCACCCAAAGCCACCAGGGTGAGCCAGCCTCTGCTCCTTTTTGGATGTATGCCTCCCTCACCGTGTATACAAGTGGAGCAGTTTCTTCCTTCTGGTCTCCGTTGGTTCCTTTCTGCTCTGACATCCTGGAGATTCTTCTATATTGCATATGAGATCCTACCTCATTGTTCCCGAAGCTCCTAAGTTTTCTAAGAACACCAAGAGGGATTCACTTGGCCTCAGACCTTCTCCTGCTACAAACAGGGCCGCAATGCTTGCCTCCCACAACGTGAGGTGGATGAACGCACGAGGGAAGTTCCTAGGAGCAGCCTGAGGTGTCAGAGGGAAGAACCCTGGCCAACCAGATAGCTGGTTGAGCATCGCCAGGTGGCTGAACCAGCATGTGGCACTTCTGCCGCCTCTTTCCACTCCGTTCTCAGGGCAGCCACATTGCTCATGGATCAGGGCTCCCCCTCCACCCTCCTAGCACACGGGCAGCCACCAGGGAATGCGTGAGAGGTCAGCAAGTGGTGTCAGACTCTACTGAGGAAAGCCAACGGGACCCAACTGCAGGATACGTGAATTAGGTGTATGGGTTTCAAAAAAACCCAAACCCCACATGCAAAGTGTCCTTAGGAGGAGCTGGCCCCTGCCTTGTGCTCCTAGCTCTGTTTGACACACGTGTCCAATTTTTAAAACCTCTAAGGGCACAGTAAAACATGCTTAACATTAATGCAACAGCAAACACACTTTTGTCTTCCCTAGAGCACGCCGGAGTCACTTCCGGCCTTCAGGGCTGGAGGCGTTTCCAAGTGCCAGTCACAGGCAGCAAGACCACTCGGCCTCCGGGCGGAAGGAAGAGGTGTGTGTTCTCACAAATGCACGATGTTCGCACGCGTCTTGCCCAGGCAGCAGCAGCCACCTGTTCTTCTCTGTACGACCCCGGACTTGACACGGTTACCTGCCATTTGGGATGGACCCCTCACATCCTTTTCAGAATGCCACTGATCAATTCTGGTCAAGTGTCTGCCCAAAAGGCTGAAGATGTTAGGATCTGTTAGGATGCCAAGTGCCTTTCTGTGCCAGGCCACCTCGCTTAGCCAAGAGCACAGCCTGTGAGGAACTCACATCATCCACATTTAAACCGATGAAAGAAACAGAGGCACAGAAAGGCTAAGCCTGGGTACCTATCAGTTGAAGAATTTTATTCCAGGAAGCTCCCCTGCCCCCTGCAGCTCCATGGGGTCCCATGCTCCCCCTCAACCCAAGGCCCTACTGTTCCACCTCCCAGCAACCTCTAGCTGGAAAGGAACAGAAACGCCCGTCCAAGCTGTGCGTTCTGCACGGGAACCATGCTGGCCAAGCGGAATGGGACCGAGTTACAGGGGCCCTCTCTGCACCGACTTCTAGCACCTCTCCCTGGAGCCTTTTGACTTGTCTCGTTCACGTGGCAGGGTGAGCAGTCAGGGTGCTCACTGCAGATCGGGGGGAAAGACTGGTCCGACCTCTTCACAGGTCCTGCAGAACTTGGGGACATCAGTGCCATGCCCCCCCAACTCCTGCACCTGTGGGGCTGGGCATGCCAGTTCCTTGCTCACAGCCTGGGGATCCCAGGGCCACTGCCCTCCACTCCCGAGCACGCAGGGCACGTGCTCAGGCCCTGACCCACTGGCCGGGGAAGAGGTTAGGGGCAGAGGGCCAGAGCCATGAGAATGCCAGTGGGGACCACCCATTAGTGTCACATGGCAAAGCCCGGCTGTCACTCCCTCCCTCCGCCTGAAGGCTGCAACCACAGCTACTGTGAGGGAAACCAGTGTATGCTGGCGGAGGTGACCGCTGCACTTCACTCCAATGCTTCCTCATCCTCCAGGCCCCGAGGGGCTCTGCGGGGCCGGGGAGCAGGCAGGGGAGACGCTTTCTCTGGAGGGGCGCACGGCAGGAGGGCGCATTGCCATGCTTTACAGGCACGGAGCACAGGCCCGTTCCCTTCTTGAGAACGCACTTCCTCATGCCTCCCCCACAGGGGCTGCCTCAGGGCCTCACGGAGCAGCCCCCTCACACAAGCTGACCAACAGCACCCCAGGCCCCGGCTCCCGGCCGCTCCACAGGGCTGGGCTCCCATCCACACCACCCCCTCCCGTCCCTGCGGATGGGAAGAAAGGTTTGGTGCTTCCCTTGGCCGTGGCTCTGCTCAGTGGGGAGAAGGCTGTCAGTAACAGCTGCCTAAGACAGTCGATTAGCCAATGTGGGGCTTGGCATCCACAAGCCATTTGCAGCGGGGGACAGGTCATTTTAAAAATGGCCAGTTTACTTTCCTTACCAAAGTAGCCCCCATTCTTTAAGACAAATTCCAGGTCCTAGAGAGCATATGGCAACCACCCCCAACCTAGATGGCCATCCCTCACCTCTGTGCCCCCGATCCCCCTACTCCTGGAGGACAGTGGGGCAGGGCAGGTTTGGTCCTGACCACCCCAGGACTCAGACCCCGGGCATAGCACCTGCCCTCCGTGGGTCTCACCTTCCTAGACAGCACTGGCAAACAGTCCAGGTGCCCAAATGTCTACCAGCTCCATTAAGCTCCCAGAGAGCCTGTCTCCCCCCTGCACAGCGAGCTGGAGGTACGGAGAGACGAGACACTGTGCCCACCCCCTGGCCAAGAAAACGATTAAGAAAACCAACACAAACAGAAACAATAAAACTTACATTTATTAAGCAACCACCGTGTGCCAAGCAACAAGGAGGGGTCTGCATGCCAGCCAAGTCCCGGTGTGCAGGGCCCCCTCCGATGTGCCCAAGCCCAGCCACACAGCCCATGGAGATGACTGCAACCCCACCCTCCCGCAGCCTGCGAGGATTCCAACCAGGAGAGCAGCCAGGGTGGGTCCCAGCCTGCAGGCCACCTAGCCAGGTATGGGCACCTCTGGAGCTTGCTGGGACACACTGCCCATCTCCGCCTCAGGGGCCCCGGCAAAGTCACATTCCCTGTGGTTCTCACAGAAGTGCAGTTCTGCCTACATCTCCCACTGCACCGAGCTGGTGTTTGGTCACTACGAGGGAAACCATGGCAGCACACAGCCCAGGCTCCCCAGATCAGGCTGGCTGTCCCCGCCCTTCCAGGTTTGGTCCCGTGACCTGCTCCATGCAGACCACCGGTGGGACCACCCTCCACTCCTTCAATCTTCCATCCCTTTTACGCAGGCCATACGTGGGACCACCCGCAACTCCTTCGATCTTCTAGACCCTTCTTACCCTTGCATCTTGGTTTTCCTTGTCCGGAATACCCCTGTCCCACATTCCCTCTGTTATGGGTTACACTGCACTCCTCAAGACGTTAGGTTCCAGTCTAATCCCCAGTACCTGCGAATGTTGCCTTATCTGGAGATAATGGTCTTTGCAGATATGGTCAAGTTAAGGTGAGATCAGACAGAAGAAGAGTGGGCCCTAAACCCTATGCCTGGCATCCTTGACAGAAGAGGGAAAGGGACACCGAGGGGAACACCACGTGAACACCAAGGCAGAGATGGGGGTGATGCGTCTACAGCCGGCAGCGCCAGGAGCTCAGAGAAAAACATGAAGCAGATCCTCCCTGAGAGCCCCACAAAGTCACCAACCCCGCCAACACCTAAACTTTGGACGTCTGGCCTCCGGACTGTTAGAAAATAAAATTTCTGCTGTTTTAAACCACCAAGTTTCTGATGATGTTAGGGCAGCCACAGAAAATGCACACATCTGCCTTTCCCAGACGCTTCTCTGACAGAACCGCCGTCACCGACGCTCTAGTACGCACGGAGCGCTCACCGTGCCAGGCGCTGTGCCAGGCGAGGCACACGACGAAGGATAAGTCAGTGACTCGCAAGCTTAGGAGCCCAGGTGATGTCCAGGTGCCAAACTCACCACACTAGGCCAAGAGAGGATGAGGGAGCGGACACCTGAGTGGACCTTGAAGGCTGAGTAGAAGTTTGCCAGACAGGGGCGCCTGGGTGGCACAGCGGATAAGCGTCTGCCTTCGACTCAGGGCGTGAGCCCGATGTTATGGGATCGAGCCAAGCATCAGGCTCCTCCGCTATGAGCCTGCTTCTTCCTCTCCCACTCCCCCTGCTTGTGTTCCCTCTCTCGCCTGGCTGTCTCTATCTCTGTTGAATAAATAAATAAAATCTTAAAAAAAAAAAATCTTTAAAAAAAAGAAGTTTGCCAGACAAACTCCTGCTCAAATATACCCTAAGGACAAGTTGTATACTTCCTGCTCTGTCACTACCAAGCTAGCTCCCGAGGAACCCCTATCTTCTCTCAACCCTCTAAGCGTGAGCAGAAGACACGCACCTCCGAGCCCTCACAGACCGCCAACAAGAGCCCTGGCTACGTCCGTGTGCTGCCAACACACCGAGACAAGTACAGGGACTGCTGACCCCATCAGGTCAGGTCGGATGAACACCTAAACCGAAGACCCATTTCCAATGGTCGGCAGGTTTCCCTCTTTCCGATCTGCTCTCTGGGAGCAGCGCTCTGACACACACACTTCTGCTTGGAGACTTTGGGGAGCGTTCATGGGGGGGAGTGCAAAGTACACTTATAACTAAATGACTGTTAGGCCAAAGGCAGCTTCAGGAACAGTCACTGTGCTCATCACATTTGAGCTCCAAAAAGCCAAGGTGTCAGGGGACCCCCTTGGATTGCCAAAGTGTGCCTTTGAGCCGATCGCCTGACCCTCTACCTAGCCAAGCGTTCCCAGATTAACAGTCTTGGCTCCAGAAGACCACTGTCTGGACTTGTCTCCCAGGCAAAGCACCTGGCTTCGCTATCTCTCAGTTTCCTTGTCTGTGAAACAGAGATGATGGTAACTGCCACAAAAAATTAAATGAGTTAGGATCCGCAAAGCCCTTGAGCAGTGCCCAGCGTGCACAGCGCACCACTTAAGTGTTCGCTGAAAACATGTTGTACTTCTCTGTCTATATATTTCTGCCCTCTTCTAGGTCCTCTCTTTTCGGTTTCCATCTTAGTGAGATTCATTGTCAGATACCAACGCAGCAAACGTAGTCTCCAGGCACAGAAGAGACTGAGAACAAGGTCCACAAGGTCCTGGTGGGCCATTAAGGAAGGGAGACCCGCGGTCATCAAGGTGACCCCCCTGGGGGGAAGCTAGTGTGAACCAGGGCGAATCGCCGACCCAAGAATCCCGAGGGTTGAAGAAGAAATCAGGGCAGCTACCAAAGACGTTGTGAAAATTCAAACGGGAATGGCTAATACCGATTTCCTTCTGAACTTGCCTTCTAAGGAGAAACAGAAGAAAACGTAAAATCTCGACTTGAAAGCGTCAGACTCAGTGAAAGATGCCCCCGCACCCCTGTGAGCGTTATCTCGGCAGGACCACAAGGCCAAACTTACAGGACGCGCGGAAAGGCTGTAAAGCGAATCGGTAAAGTTTCTGTTAGGTGAGGAGGCTGGCCGGGGTGTCACGCTGAAAAACAATTTGACACGCGCGCGAGAGCCGCGAAGCGCGGCCGGGAGGTCGACCCCGGGGCACCGCGCGCTCCGGAAGGGCTCCGGGGCGGCCGACTCGGCGTCCCCCCCC
>NC_048230.1:46609361-46627732 GCF_002007445.2 Ailuropoda melanoleuca
TACGACCGCGCCATCACCGTCTTCTCGCCCGACGGCCACCTCTTCCAAGTGGAGTACGCGCAGGAGGCCGTCAAGAAGGGCTCGACCGCGGTTGGTGTTCGAGGAAGAGACATTGTTGTTCTTGGTGTGGAGAAGAAGTCAGTGGCCAAACTGCAGGATGAAAGAACAGTGCGGAAGATCTGTGCTTTGNCGTGCCCACGGCCCCCTTTGTCGCAGCGGTGCGTTCGGCTCGGGGGGCCTTGTGGGGTGGGCACGGCGGCGTTCGTGGGACCCGGGAGCCGGTGGTGTTGCTGCAGGGAACGGGAGGGGGAGCGTTTGTGAGCCGCGGGTGCTGGGGCGGCGGGAGGCTGGCGCTGCCGGCCGGGGCGGTTGCGGTGGACTTGTGCTGCCCAGCGGCTTCAGGGTGCGTGCTGAGCTGCGGAGTACGGTGGTTTTTTTCCCTCGGTAGTTCAGAGTGTGTGAGCTGCCTACGGGGCGGCCATTTTGGCGGGTCACCCCTGCACGGCTCTGGGCCCTGCCCATGCACCTCGGGCGGCAGAGAGGCTCGGGTGCTGGGCACCGAGCAGCAGGGCGGGCTCGTGGAGGGCTCAGTGAGCCTTTTAACTATGTGAGCAATTTAGGGGAACCGCATCCCGGAGGTTCCCTCTTAGGGACTTCCCCACTAGGGAAAGGACTGCCCTCAAGGTCCGGGTGGGCTTCTCGAACAGAGGGAAGCAGGTTCTATGTGTCGGCGGTGCCGCTCCCTCCTGGGTCTGGCTGCTGTGCCACAGGGAACCCTCCCCCGTGTTGGGCATGTGTTGATGCATTTTCCTGTTGGCATCTGAGCACAAACTTGCCATCCTGATCACTATTTGAAATTTAAATTTGGGATATTTTTGAGACACCTGTTGGTTTGCTTATTGGTCAAACTGTATGATGGTTTTTGTTGGTTGGTTGATTTACCAACTGTTGTCTCAGAGACTTGAGCCAGAACAGATCGAAAGTATGCACAACTCTGAATTGTAGTGTTTTCATTTCCTGGATCTCTTCTGAAATTAAGGTTCAAAATCCATCTTGTGACCTATCTTAAGTTAAAGAGCACTGGAAGGGAGCTGCTTGGGACACTCCCCCATCTCCTAGTACTCCCTCAGGCCAGCCAGGGTGGCTGGCTTTGCTTAATCCTCCCAGCAACTCTGGGCCTGGTCTCCCCCCACCACAACCCCCAGGGAACTTGCAAGATCATTTAAGATAGGAGAACGGACCTCAAAGTCAGAAACACTGCAGACCAGTACTTCTCAACTGCGGGGGTGGGGGGGTTGCATTTTGCACACCAGGGGGCATTTGGCAATGGGTGGTGACATTTTAATTTGCCCAAGATTGTGAAGTGCTGATGGCTGACCTCTAGGGATAGAGGTGGGCGGGGCAGCCCCACCTCAAAGAATCAGTGAGCCCCAAAGCCCATAGTACCCTGGCTGAGAAATCTGCTCTAAGCTAAGTCTTGTTGCTTTTATCCAAGTGTTGTCCCATTTGTATCTGCTTCTGCCCTGACGGGGGCCAGTTAGCTGGCCACTGGGGATTTTTCCATGTTTTTAATACATTCCTCTCTCCTGTAGAGTATCTGCTACACACAGAGCAGTTGACTTCCCAGGAAGAGTTGTTACGGTTGTCTTTCCACCCTACAGCAAATCAGGCCTTCCCCACAGTCGTGCACATCAGCATGTCATAGCGTAGGAGGGAGTGGGGTGCGTTTTAATTTAATTTCACAACTACAAACACACTGCTTTCAGAGCAGCTGACTTGAATGTCAGGGTTTCAGGCTTAAAAGCATTGTATCTGACTCTTTGATAGGGTAGTTACTTATCATATTGTAATGGAAACCATGTATCAGTATGTTCGAGGCACGGGACTGGGCACCCCAGGCATGACACCTGGGCTAGCTCTGCCAGAAACAGATCAGCATCTAGTGATCTGCAGGTGTAATGACCAGCCCCAGGGGGTTTGCAAGACCACAGTACATCTGCTTAGTGCTCTGTGCCTGCTGGGAGAACCTCTTGTCACTTAAGTACTGTGTTGATTTTAATTGAAGGTTGGCGTGCGGGGAAAGGACATTGTCGTTCTGGGCGTGGAGAAGAAGTCAGTAGCCAAACTGCAGGATGAGAGGACTGTACGCAAGATCTGTGCACTGGATGACAACGTCTGCATGGCGTTCGCAGGTGAGTCTCGGGCCAGTGCCCCATTTCTCAGCGATCAGTAAAGATCATCCCTTTGGAGGCTATCTTGGTGGGTTTGCTCTTGAAAGATATGTAAATTGGTAAACTAAAAATCGTTTAAACAGTAGATTTGGATTTGGCGGGGTGGGGGGGAGGCTTTACCATGCTTTCTTGGGGGCTTTCTGGAACAAGACCTGTGCTGTTGCCAGTGCGTGATGGGATCGTAATTACAGTCTCAAGATAGGTCGGGCTTTCCACGGCCATGGCACCCTGCTGTGGGGGTGTGCAGGGCGCCCTCGCTGTTCCCGTAGCTTCCCGCACTCCTCCCTGCAGGTCCACTGTTGGAAGATCCCAGTTCACCTGAGCTAAACTAGGACTGACTTGCTTTGAGCTGCTCACAGAGGCTGGTCATTCCACTGTCAATCACCCAGACGGCCTCAGAGCTGGGTGTCAGAGGAATGGTTTGAGTACAACTTCTATCTGGTCACGTGACCTGGGCCATCCCCAGTTGGAGATGAGGCATGGGTCAGGCGGTGTCCTCTCTTTTGCAGGGCTCACCGCTGACGCGAGGATAGTCATCAACAGGGCCCGGGTGGAGTGCCAGAGCCACCGGCTGACCGTGGAGGACCCAGTCACCGTGGAGTACATCACCCGCTACATTGCCAGTCTGAAGCAGGTGGGGGCCCCCTGCCTGTGGCTCGGCTCCGATCACAGAGCAGTCACTGCTGTGTCACACACAGCGTCCTGCCACAGTAGTTTGTGTTACTGCGTGCAGATGTTTGTACGTGTCACTTGAGGGGAAATCGGAACACTGCACTGACTTCATGCAGAGGCCTGCTCTTGGTTCGTACAAGTGTAACTTCCTACAGCTTATCCACTTCGGTGGCATTGTTCTCATGTACTGGCGTGGGACAGTCCAAATTCATGTTTCTGGAGGGAAATGGTAGTTTGTGTCTTGACGTCCTGAGTGACTGGGTTACCCAGCATTTGGATGATGCTGAAAGCCACCCCCACCCTATGGTGAAACACTAGTCATTTTAAAACCAATTGTGTAGCCAGAAGTGTGTTGTTAAAGAGTAGTTCCAGTGGCCTCGGTTGTGCTCTGTGATGTGGTTCTGGTGACAAGTCTAGCTTTCACGTCTTTCTGAGTAAGAATGCACAGAGGGAAGGAAGACTGTGGAGTGCTCTGGCCTCAGCTCACTCGTCCCCTGCACTGTAGATAACCAGAGTGCCTCCATCCCCTCAGTGAAAGCACAGCCATTCCGAACATTGTGTGTGGTCCTCGGGTGGGTTCCGGGCCTTTCATGCTAAGACAGCATTAACGTGTTCCTTACCCCACCAGCGCTATACGCAAAGCAACGGGCGCAGGCCGTTTGGCATCTCTGCCCTTATTGTGGGTTTCGACTTTGATGGCACCCCCAGACTCTATCAGACTGACCCCTCGGGGACATACCACGCCTGGAAGGTGAGTCCCTGACCAGACAGAGGGTCTTCGGGTGGTTTTGCCAGTAAAGAGGTGGCAGAGGACACTGGAAGGTATTGGGCCTCCTGCTGGTTCCAAGTGGCCTTGTCCTCCCAGTGCCTGTGCACACGTACACGCTATCTATCTGTTCCACGATATGTCTGCTGATACGGGAGTGAAGAAGTCATGAAATTTGTTGCTTGAGACAAAGTCCAAGGATAGTGAGGTGTGGGGATACATGGCATAAAGTAAAATTCCCCAGGTGTTTTCAGTGATGAAAAAGAATTCCACTTTTGGTAAGGATCAGCACCAATTCCAAAAAGCCCTTTAGGAAAGGAGGTCATGGGGCAGCGCCTGGGCTCCAGGCCCACCTGCTCCCAGGCTCTCTCTCACTGTGACACATGGCTGGTCTCAGCAGCTGTGGCCATGTTCTTGGGCTGGCTCTGGATAGTCTTGCCTCGTACCATATAAAACACATTTCTGTTTCAGGCCAATGCAATAGGCCGGGGCGCCAAGTCAGTGCGTGAATTTCTAGAGAAGAATTACACCGATGAAGCCATTGAGACGGACGATCTGACCATTAAGCTGGTTATCAAGGCCCTCCTGGAAGTGCGTTTGCATTTGAAACCTGGTGTTTGGGCTGGGCAGAACGGACGGGAGTGGGCCAGCATGGGAGTGGGCGGCTGGTGTACAGGCAGCAGGAAGGGGGAGGCATCAGTGGTAACGCTGGGCCCCTGAGGGCTTGCGCGGGCCGGAGCAGCAGCTCTGCCCAGCCAGAGCAATCAAGGACCAAGTCTGAGAACTCGCCTGAACGCACACAGATAAGGATAAGCAGAGGCAGGACAGGAACCACCAGGTGTGGCCTCTGCCACTCAGAGCCCTCCCTCAGCTCTGACAAGGCTCCTGCTGCTGCTAAGGTTGGGGAATTAGAACTGGGAATAGTGGCGGGGGGTCATGAGGCCTTGGGCTGCGTCAGCACTCTGTGCTGGCAGGTAAAGCCAGAGAGGCAGAGGGGCAGTGGGAGGGCCAGGCGGGGTCCGGCTGCTGGGGCTTAGTGGTGGGGAAGGCTGTGAGCATAGCTGCTCTGTAGAGGGGGCTGCGGGAGGCAGGCGGGGGATTGCCCTGCAGTTAGGACAAAAGCTTTGGGAGCTGGGGCTGCAGGGTGTCCTGCCCTCTCCCCTCAAGGGGCAGTATTTGAGGCATTTGCTAGAGCTGTGTGGCCTGGAGGGAGAGGTGCCTGACGTTATTCTCTTCCTTCCAAGGTGGTTCAGTCTGGTGGCAAAAACATTGAACTGGCTGTCATGAGGCGAGATCAACCCCTCAAGGTAATCACGAAGTTTATTTGCTGTCTTTCACTCTGGAACGTTCCCATTGGGGGAGGGATTCTTGTCCTGCTGCTCGAGTGCTAGGAGAGAGGTTCTCTCAGGGCCCCCCACAAATGATGTTCCCTTGGCACACTGACAAGCTGTCAGCAGCCGGGCAGATTTGCTTCTGCTTTTCAGCTGCCTATAGGCAGGCGCCGATGGTTCTTGCGTCAGGCGCACACAGCCTGTTTTCCTGCAGAAGCAGCCGTACAGTGCAGTTTGGCCGGAGCCCAAGAGTTCCCTCCCCAAAGGCGGCACTGGCGTGCCAGGGCACCTTGTGTGGCTTGAGGGCTAACCATAAGCTTTCTTCGGTAGATTTTAAATCCTGAAGAAATTGAAAAATATGTTGCTGAGATTGAAAAAGAAAAAGAAGAAAATGAAAAGAAGAAACAAAAGAAAGCATCATGATGATGAAATCTTGTAGTGATTTTTAAATTCAGATCATGGGTATTTCTCAAAATG
Source organism: Ailuropoda melanoleuca (assembly GCF_002007445.2). Taxonomy (NCBI): domain Eukaryota; kingdom Metazoa; phylum Chordata; class Mammalia; order Carnivora; family Ursidae; genus Ailuropoda; species Ailuropoda melanoleuca. The sequence continues at coordinate 46,614,839 of NC_048230.1, forward strand.
ATGTGTAGGCACTTCCATTCCATTTATCTACTGTCCACTTGTCCCGCAATAAATTTGTTAACCTTTTTTAAGAGCGTCTGTGTCTCAGTGCAATTACGACAGCTCGCTAGAGAGTGCAGTCTTCCCCTCGCTTTGGGTCTCCGAGTGCTGTCCTCAGCGGGAGCTCTCCTTCCTGTTCCTTGTCAGCAGGCTCTAAGACAGGCCACTGGTGGTGGGCAGGGGGTGTCTGCCTTTTTGGTTTGTGAGTCCGAGCAGCTCTAGAAGGGCACACAGAGTGTGGTGGCTGCTGTAGACAGAGGTGTGTGGCACTCCACACGGACACAGAAAACTCCCAAGTTTCCCTCCTTTAGAGGTTCTAACCAGACTGTCCGGACAGTTCCTTCTTACAGACCTTCACTCAAGTTCCTAATTCACACAGAACATCAAGGACACAAGCACAAACAGTACTCAGTTTAAGTGTCTGAATTCAGAATTTTTCAGAGCAGCAGCTGTGTTCAGAACAAGTCCCATATTTCCGGTTTGAAGTACATCAAGCCTTAACATTGCTGTCTTCTCCCCCAAGAGTTCTAGTGCTGCCAGGCCCCTGCTCTCTCTCCCTCTAGCCCGTGACCGCCCTGCTTTCAGCCTCAGTCCTGGTCCTCAGCGGGGTCCCACAAGACACCCTAACCCCTTCATCCGCAGCTCTGTTGCTTCGTAGGAGCAGCTGACAGAATCCGGGCCTGCGGACAGAGTCCCCTTCTGTCTCCCCGCGCCCCAAGGACATGGCACAAAGGAGTCTTTCGCGTCCTTGGGCTGGTTGCCCCTTCCAGCCATGGCGTTAGGACTCCACGCTCCGCTTTCCACAGTCTACAGCTTCTCTTGCTGAGTTCTCACTGAATGGCACATACACATTCTATCTTCTAAAAAGGAATAAAAAGGCCCAGGTAGATTTTGAACTCAGCATAAAATATATAATTGTAAAAATATCAATTTAAGATTTTAATAGCAAAATTAGTCATAGTGGTAAACTGACTTGACTATATTCAGGTTCACTAACAGAAATACCGGTCTAGTGCAAGTGCTGGGTCACCTACTTGGTTTAGAACTAGCACCCTGGCTACCTGCATCTAGCGTGTACGCGGCGGAGGGTTTTAACTTCTTCTCGGCTGAGGACGTTCCTTATCTGTGTCCACCCCCGCAAGGGAAGGTTGCCAAGAATTTGTTGAAATTTTGAAAGTGACAATGGGGCCCTGACATTGCAGGCTGACTCCCTGGGCCCGACGGAACCCTGGGAAGGCACGGGAGGGAGATGCGACACGGTGGGCGGGATGGGCCTTGGTCCTCTGACAACTGCTTTCAGGGTTAGCCAGAAACCCATGACAGCGAAATGGGCTGCTTTTATGCACAGTGCTGCGGTCCAGCCCTGTAACGGGCCCTAAGGCACCGAGGACATGCGCGCCCTGGGGAGCTTGGAGGCTGTAGTAAAGCAACAGAAGGACCATTTTTGAAGCAGGTTTAAATGTGAACTGAATTTTTAAAACTAAACTTGTGTCCCAAGTGTCTGGAAAGCAGAGCCACTCATTCCAGGAAGGTGGCCCACTGTGAAGTTGGGCTGACTCATGCCCTTTCTCCAGACCAGCCAGGTCAGTCTCACTCAAAAGCAGATGTCCCGCAAGAGCCTACCGGCTTGAGGCCTGAACAGCTCCTGCCTCAGGACAGGCACGTCAGACACGATGTGACTCAGGCAGCAGAATCAACAGAACTATTTACTTTCAGAGCAGAGAAGAAAAAAGTTTTAAAGGTTTGCATGTTTATTTATAATTACAATTTACATTACTCCAACAGAGCAGCCCATTGCTATGTTCTAATTCTTAGCCATTAAGTCCTACAAAAATAAACCCAAGCTTTTACAGTAACTGAATCAATACAGAACTAAAACCTTCATAGCTATTTAAAGGGGTTTAGTTACCAAGGTGCTTATGTTCAACACAATGCCCTCTCCAGCAGAGGGGCGCATGCTTACACTAAAGGTCTGACCCATTTACTCATGCAACAAATTTATATTCCCCACCCACCCTCCACCCACTGTAAAACAAAAACACAACTATTTACAATTGAGAAGAAGTATGTTCTCGGTCAACCGACCTTGCAAAAAAAAAAGACTGGCTCATTTCCAAGTGGATGAGACACTGAACACTGGCCAGAGTCCAACACTGACTGGCCTGGGTCTGGGGATAGCAGGGGCAGGGCAGGAAGGATAGGGACCCCACAGTGGGGCTTGCCCTGGGCTTTGGCCCCCAACCCCGATTCCTATGGAAGCCAGGCTCTGAGTGACAGTTCCTAGCTCATGTTCAGGACCCCTTCCTAAGCCTCCAGGATTCCCCCTCTTCCCCCCAGCCCCCCAACCCACCAGCCCTCAACCTTGACATCGCCACTTTGGATGTAAGGGTTGTCTGGTTTGCTTATACAACATGATCTGTGGGACACCCCACTTTCCCTGCTCTAAGGATCCCCCCCCACGCTCCCATGCTGGCCCTGCCTGGCTCCTGAGACCCCACCTGAGGCCATGGGGGTGCCAGGCCAGCAGCACCAGAGGCCAGCTGGGTTACAGAGACACGCTTGGCTGCCACATTTGCCAAATGAGATTTGGTTCCACTTTAAAAAAGTCAAAGCTGTCACAAAAAAAGGTCACAAAGTGAGGATCAAGCTTTTGCTCTAGAAACCCTTTTCCAAAATACCAAAACCTTAGAATTAGGCTGTGCACAACTAAAGAGGAAAGACAGGCCAAGATACCTCAAAGAGGTTACCCACGAATACTTCCCCCCAAACAAGTGGTTCTAACTCAGACCATGTCCAAGTTCAATTAAGTCCGAAACATAAGTAGTAGTACAGGAATTTTCCAAACTCAGTAAACAAAGTGACCCGCGTCTCCCCGCTAAGTGCAGCGTTTTCCAATATCCTCGGACACAGCTTCCGTCTCTGTGCTACTACTGCAGGTGCCTGCAGGAAGGGGACAGGACACCAAGTGAGTATGTTCACATTCCACTAGACAGCCACCCAGCATGAGCCAGGCACACACACTCCCAGGGAGGACAGGGATGCTCAGCCCCTCTCGCACTCCAATCAGGCCCGGGCTCCCCAGACTTTGCAATCACAACCAACGATGGAAATCATCTTTGTACACATGGGGGACAGGGAGGAAGCTCTAGGTCCCACCTGGCTGGGGCAGGTCAGCACCAGGCACACCTGTAGCCCACTCACCACCCAGACCCACGGGGCACCCAAGTCACCGGGACTTTATTAATGCAGTCTCGGAGTTCCTGCAGGCCGCGGTGGGGAGGCTGGCTTGGGACAAGCTGTCCTTGCTGACCACACTCTGACAACGCTGGGGCGTGCCCTCCCTAGGAGTCCCCTGGGTGACTGGGAGAGTCCAGGCCCTCATTGTGGCCTGGATTCCTGGAGGCTTCCCCTCTTACTGGAAACCAGAGCCAGTTACTCCTGGCTCCTAAGTTCTTCCTGCAGAGGCTGTCTATCAGCCTCTCCCACCCCAACGCCCTCCCACCAAAGGACCCAGAAGCTGCTTTCCCTCACTCACCTTGGGCTGCATCCTTACACCCTGCCAGTCCCAGCTCTGTGGGAAGTTGGGTTGCGACGGGTTGTACCATTGCCCCTGCCCCCTCGAAATCCACCCCTGAAGCTACGGCCACGAAGAAACCTTCCTGACACCCCAAAGGTCTCTGTGTTGAGCTTCCGCTCCTCAGCCCACGTAGTCCGCCTGGAACTGAAGCACAGGCAGGTGCATGAGACCAACGGCAGCCGCACCTGCTCACCGCTTTCTGAGCCAGGCCCCAGCCTCACACGGCCGGGGAGGAAGGAAAGACGGGCAGGCGGTGCTGTGTTGCTGGAACCAGCAGCCAGACAGCCAACACTGCAGGTGCTCCCAGCCACATTTCCAACCAGGTCTGTTTCTCACTGGACTGGGCTGCTGGGCATCAACTCTCATGCCTTTATCAACGAAGGCGAGCACGTGACACTAGACAGTAAACCACGCAGTACATGAGGAGGTGGTCGGGCTGGACGGACAGGGTCTCCAAGAATGTGTCACTAATGCTCAGGGGTAGTGGGGACATGGCACCAACACTCCACACTGCCCCAGCATCCTTTGTACTGAGGATGCGGCCAACACCTACCTTTGTAGCTCAGGAGAGGACCCCTGTGTCTGTTTATAGGCCGCTCACGGGCCACATACCCAGCACTGAGCTCCTGTTCTACTGCCCCCACAGGCCTCACTTAAAAGAACCAGCAGCTACACCCTTCAGCTGCCCAGGCCAACCACCCAGGGAATCATTCTGGTTCTCCCCACAACCTGTCAGCAAATCCTATCTGCTCCCCCTTCAAAGTGCATTAAGAAGCCAAGCTCTCTCCTCTACCACCACTGCCACCGTATTCCCAAACACCCAGACTACTGCAAAAGGCCCTGGATGGGCCGCCCGGCCTCACGCTTGCCCACCTTCAGCGTGCTCGGCAGAAAGAGCAGAGGCGTCAGATGGCATAGCTCCCTGGCTCCGACCTTGACAGCTGCCCACCGCTCTCAACACACGAGCTGGTCATCACTGTGACGCTACTAAGCCCCACATGCACATGTTCCCTTCATCCCGGACCGACTCTCTTGGACACGCGGCAGATGCACCCTGCCTGCCTCACCCCGGCAGCCTGTCTGCAGAAGCTTCCTTCGTCTTCCCCCCACGCTGGCTCCCAAAAACCACACGGTAGGAGACCTCCACACTCAATTTACCATTACCCTCCCCCTGGCCCAGTCTCCCCCCTCTGTTCCGAAAGGCATTTCTATCCTAGACATGCATGTGTTTTTATCAGTTTTTCCCCTGCCAGGATAGAGACGGGGCAAGTAGGGACTCCCAGCTTGCTCTGAGCTGTGCCCTTGCTGCCCAGCAGCGTGTCTGGCACTCTGTGCGTAGAGCAAATGGGTGTGCATTTCCACACTGTGCCCACTCTACACACTCCGTTTACCGTCCAGCTTGTTCACACGGCAGCATCCAAGCACCAGCTGCAAGGCACTAAAAATGCACGACAGGGTCCCGAGCCTCCAGCAAGCAGATGAAAGAACACCCCGAACAGAACACTGGCCAGCTGCTGCGAGCAGCAAGGGCCTCAGGCCCCTGAGGTCAACTGGGAACCAGGAGTGGGCCAGGACGAGGTGCTGCAGAGCTGAACGATGCAGCCACTCAGCTGGGGAGGGCAGTGCCGAGCCCAGCCTTCATGGACAAAGGCGCCGCAAAGCCAAGACGGAAGTGGGGGCTGGACCTCAGTCAGACCCCTCAGGTGCCTGTGACTGCCGGGGTTCCCATATTGGCACCTGCTGGTATCAGCAGGACTGATGTACCCACATGACAAAAATGTGAGTAGGATCCTACATTGGCCCTTAACTTAGATCTGAGGCTGATCTTCAAGACAGCATGCCCTAGCCTCAGGAGTTATGAGGCAGAACGAGGGTCTTCCTGGCAGCTCATCCAGGCCTCGCGAGCCCCAGGCCCAACGCCCTCACCCGGCCCCCTGACCTGGTCTTGAGCTCAGAGGAGATGTTGTCAAAGAACGACTTGGACTTGTCATAGTAGCAGTTGGGCCCCAGGTGGTCTTCCTCAGCAGGAGCCTCATCACTCTGGGTCACCACTGCCGAGTCTTTCTCGTCCCCCTTCTCAGCTTTGTCATCTGCACGGAGAAGAACACACTGGGATGCCGGGAAGCAAACAAGCACCCCTCCTACCAGAGGGACCCCCGGGCAGCTGTCCTCAGGCCTCGGAAGTGCTGCAGGGGGTCTTCAGTGTTAGCAGAATCCTCTCGATACCCTAACCAGTCCTGTCCACTCTGGGGCCACGCGGTCTGCTCGTGCTCCCCTGAGCGAACTTTGCATGGGGCCCCAAGGCTCCTCCTCACTCAGGAACTCCTTAGGGGGCGCCGCTTCCACACTGGCCACTGGCCCAACTGCCCTCCACCCCCCGCCGGTCTTTCCTTAACCTGCTTCTACACATACTTCTTGGTGGAGAGGGCAATTTCCGAATAACGACAAACACCTTTAAAATTCAGTTTCTTCTTAAACTCTTTGTCCAGCTCCTCTCTGTTGAACTGGGCATTGGCACTCTCAAAATCAAAGTCGCCTTCAAACTTGATTGTGTTTTCTTTGACGTTAGTTGGGCGGTTTTGCCCTCTGGAGCGATTCCTTGTTCGTCTGTTCCCTGTGAGAAGGAAGGAAAGCCCCGGCTGGTAAGCCACCTACCTGACATTACTCACTGTAAGATGGATGACAAGGAGGGAACAGAGCCAGAAGCAGACACTGAGCCCCAGAACCCCCTAAAACTGTCACCCACAGAGACAAGGGGGGTGGGCAAGCAGAGCACACCTGGACAGTTGGAGGCTCCCCAGAACTCAAGTGGCAACAGCTGTTACCTGATCTCCTCCTCTGAGGTCTTCTATTCTCGTCATTCACCTGCCCTTGACTTTGCACAGCTGCCGGCTGAACTACATCTAAGGCGCAAAAGGTAAGAGTAAGGCAAGCGCGTACAAAAGCAGAGCCCAGCGACGGAAGCAGGGTGGCGCCGCCACGGGGGACATGCAGCAAGGGGAGGCCCTGCAAAAGCACATGGTGTTTAGGGTGGGGGCAGGGATTGGTGTTAATTAAAAAAAAAAAAAAAGAGAGAGAGAGAAAGAAAAAGAACCCCAGGAAGCAGAGTGCCGCTTTGAGAGCATGAAGCAAGCTCCGGAGGAACGAAGTGTTCAAGTACCGCTGCTTGTCTTGCTGCTTGGCTGGGCGGGCCGCCCGTTGAGCTGCATCCCCACGGGGCCCTTGCCAGGTAACAGCTTTTTGGCGTTCAGGTTATCAACAGAACCAGTCTGGACAGCCTGCTCCACCATGGGGCTCTTGCCGACTGGGACGGATGGAAAACCAGCTCCTGAGATGGGAAGGGAGTGAGGGCTTAAAACCAGAGAGGAGAAAACCTCGCACCCCTCCAGCCACTCCTTTTGGGTGGCATGCCAGGCAGATGAAGGTAACCACCTCGAGACTCTCCCAATCCCGGCCAAGCCTCCTGGACCACCCCTCTGTGCCCAGCCAGGCAGCAACAAGGCCAGTTCATCTGGGAGCCCCGAGCCCCAGGATCCCCAAGCTAGGGAATGCCGAGGAGAGAAAAACATCCTGCCAAAAATGAACACCCCCCAGGTGGTTTAGAAACAGCTTCCAGGATGGGGAGGGCAATGCAAAAAGTAAACAAACAAAGCTTTCCAAAAAACACGTAAGCTCTAACCCCAAGAGGGCTCCGTGAGTTCCAAGATGCTGGCAAATTCACGGTCTTAGAATTTATCTCATTCCAGTCCACACCGGACAAGAACAATCCCTGTCCGGGAAATTGTCGTAAATACAGTGATCACTCTTTAAATTCTAGAACACTGTTGTTTCTGCTTGAGGAACACCACCACCAAAAAGGATGCTGTAATAAGAGCCAACTACAGAAAAGTAACACATCCGGAAGAAACGAAGGCTGCCAGGCTGGCCCTGGAGGCGGGCCTCGTGAAGTCTGTCCTACAACACTGCAGCCCCAGCCCTGGGCACAGCAGCTGCAAGCTCAGAAGCCGAGTCTCGGCGGAGGTCTCAGCAACCGCGGTGTCCTCTGAGGCAGGGAAAGGGAGAAGGCATGCCACCCACGCTGGCCCGAGTCCTCCCTCCTCCCTGTACATCTAAAGGTGGGGGGAAGGTGGGTGCTGGGTGGAGGTCCAGAGCTTTGACACAGAAAAACTGAGCCCTAACCACAGAGGTAACTATGATGAGGGGCAGCCCATCCCACGTGAAGACTGACTCTTTCACCTTTCTTACTTCCCATGTGGCACGACACTAAGGCAATGACTGTAAAATACCCCTTATGACCAGCACAGACGCCGCTCGCGGTCTCACATCCCAGCACCTGCAGACGCGCTCTACTACAGGCGCCACGCTAGAGCGCCCTCCCCGGCCCGCCACCTCGCCCAGCAGGGCCTTCCCAGAGACAGTGGGATGGCTCCTGCCACACTCTAACTCGAAGGGGCAAGACTCTCAGGCGCCTTTGCTTTTGAGAAAACCAAAGCAGTTAAACCATCTTGCCTTAAGAGCAATTTCTCACAGACAATCCAAACAACGATGAACTAATGGAAATTTTACCCGGGAAAAAAACACATCACTGCTTCTACAACTCGGACACACCGGCACACGCGCAGGAACAGAAAGCAACACGTGCAAAATAACGAACTGACAGGAGTCGCGTGCCACAGCGGAAGCTGCAGGTGCGATCTTGGACCCAGCCTCTGCAGTGGCGAGGGCAGAGCTCCCGTGCTCTGCCTCCAACAGCTGGGCACGCGAATCGCAGCTCTCCGATGATATGAGAAGAACATCAGGAAAGGTCAAGAAGCCCCAAGAGGTGCCACAGCCCAACTGAGACAGGTGGTGCACACCAGCATTAACAAGCTGGTCATTAGGTCCGCACTATTCACCTGGTCAACAGCTCGAGCGAGTCTCCCAATTTTAAAGGGGCTTCACTTGAGGCCCCCTGGATGGCTGACCAACGGGGCACACACATCCCAGAACAACGCGTGAGTTTCTTAGGGACACTCTCCTGCAGTCTCACCCAGTAATCTAGAACACCTTCGGGACCAGCAGAAACCGCAGGGAAAGGCTTTCTGTGCAGAGGAGAAGTTCCCACGTTTGGTAGTCTCAGTACAGGTCAAAGCAGACCCTGGGCCCCAGGAGAGTGAACAAGTGATTGGTCAGCTCTTTCCACCCCTTCTCTCAAACTCTGCGAGTTCATTAATAAATCATGACTATGTAAGAAATCAAACGGAAGCAACTTTGACCCGCGGGCTTGGCTACAGCTACTGTCACTCTGGGCTACTGGTTTACCCCCTTGCTCTCAGGATGGCAAGACAGCATGCAGCTCTCCCAAACTGCGGTTACCCTTGGAAGTGAGCTGATGTGGCTCTGAGGACATGTCAAGCTCTGAAGCGGGCTGTGGAGATGGAGAAGAACTAGGGCTGGAAGCTGCGGCCGAGGCTGGAGGGCTCACCAGCTTCTCTAAAAGAAGACAGAGGAGAGAAGAGCAAAAGAGAAAGTACACAAATAAGTAACGAGACACTCGTCCTGTGTCCAGCAAGCTTGGAAAGAGCCAGGCAGTCTCTCGTAGGACATGTGGCTCACACAAACTTACTCTAGAAACACGGTGAGCCAGGCTGAGAGGGGCACCCACACTAGGAGCAGCAATCAAGACAACTGGATTAAAAGGTGACCCAAGAACCGGTCTACAGGGCCTGCTCACAGCCCTACGCCTGAGGAGGAGCCTGCCAGCTCCGGGGTCTGAACGCGTGGCAAAGCTGCGTCCAGGGCCAGGTGGACTCTCTACACGTGCGAAACAGAACCTCATTCCACAGTCAGTTCACCTTCGGGGAAACAGCTTTTGTGCAAAGCATTGACAGTACAATGATTATAATAGATAGGTGTTGATTTAACTTCCGTTATTCACAGATTTACAAACATGCTCGTAGAACTCATCTGTAATCATACATAACACTTGTTTCTTATTGAAGCAAATGCATCATGACTTCCACCCGGACCAACATTTCAAATGAATTTTGATTTGATTCATCTGTTCCAAAATTCAGAACGCTAACTCTTTTACTCTCAATTAAGTAGTTACTAAGCATTCTAACTAGTTGAAGTGGCACTGAGTAACGTACTAAGCGTGCCATACAAGCTGAATGTCACAAGAACAGAGCATCCCCGCTATCAGGGTCTGTGGCCCCGCCTCCTGCAGGTCACATCACGAGCAGTTTACCAGATAGAAACAGGTTACTCACCTAGACCCAAGGAAGCGGCGTACTGCTGGCTAAGCAGAGAGCTGGCAGCCAGCTGGCTGTAGGGTGGCATCCCTCTGAAGGGGCTGTAAGGCACGTGTGGCTGGAAGGAGGAGGCCGAGCCCGAGCCCAGGGAAGACTGAGCAATGAGACACACAGATGAGAGCAGCGCAAGGCCCTCCCATTACCCGCCTGGAAAGCACTGCTCAGTCAAGGAAAGGCAGCCCCACGACTGGGGGGCAGAGGGGACACTTCCAGGATGATCTAAGGGAGCTCAAAGCTGCCTTTCCCACATCCCATACCCAGCACTGCCTGTCCAGGTAACTCAAACCTCAATTTCCCCTAACTCAAGCCCTCTGATGACGCCCCACTGTCAAGCAGTTTAGCCTCTGTATGGGCACACCATCCTCGATCTGGCCCTGCCCCAACATATGGGAGCAAAGCCACGAGGTTCTCAGATGAGCATCCTTCCTCTGGTCCCCATACCTTTGGGGACACTGTTGCCTGTTGCTCCCAAAAGGCCCCTTTGTCCCTCGAGGCCTGGCTTAGGTACTTGCCTCTTCTGAAGTCCCTGAGAACTCTTCCTGCAAACCTTTCATGAGTCTGGCCCCGGGGGCTCCTCCACATATTCCCAGAACCCCCATGCATGCTCCTATCTTCTAGGGAGCGCCTCCCATAGTATGAACCTCAGAGGAGCCAGGGAATGGCTAAATTTTAAGTCAAGAGAATATCAGCCTAGACTCCCTGGTAATCCTAGGCAAATTATGCCTTATTAGGAGCGCCTGGGTGGCTCACTTGGTTAAGCAACTGCCTTCTGCTCAGGTCATCATCTGGGTCCTCGGATCCGCCCCTGATTTGGCTCCCTGCTCAGCAAAGAGTCTGCTTCTCCCACTCCCCACCCCCCACTCCATCTCGTGCTCTTTCCCAAATAAATAAAATCTTTAAAAAATACATAAAAATGTTTAAAGAGTCGTGCCTTAATGCAGCAGACAGGTGTATGGTGTGGGAATTGCAAATTCAGTGTCCCACAACACTGGAATTTAAAATCTGGACAGTGTCAAGAGAGCAAGTCCTGCTGTCCCAACCCCGATCTTCAGACAAACCCAATTCCCCAAACACCCCAGGCAAGACTAGAACACCACCCTCTCCTAACACAAACGGAGAGTGTCACTCCACAGCACACGCTACCGCATGCTGAGGTTAAGACCTTTCGTAGGAACACCAACAGCCTAGCCAGAAATTAAACCACTTTTCGCTAAAAGGCTATTCCTCAAGTTAAGCCCTCCCGCCAAACAGATGACACCAAGTTCCACGTGGACACCAGCAGCTCTCAGAAACCGTGCCCCCCCGCAAAGCAGAGCGACACACTCACCTGAACAATAGCAGGATCCTGAGGGAGTGTGTGCTGAGCTTTCGGAGGCTCACACACGGTAATGTCTTTGATATCACTTCCCCGGAAGATGATGTACTCGTAGATTTCCTCTCGGGGTGGGGCCGGCCTATCCGTGGGACGGTCTTCAGTACCAAAAGACCTCACTTCGGAGTTGAGAGAAAGAAGTGTTAGGTTATCGTCCTCTGCCAAGGGCGTTCCATCCATCCTCTCCGCCGCAGCTCTGAAGCATTCCATGACTGGCCCTGCCCCGCACACCATCCACAGCACAGCACCCACGTTCCACCTTCCGACAACTACCCCACCCCCCAATTTCCAGTGGACAATACCCACAAGACTCCAGCTGGCAATGCTCCAAAAGGTTCTAGATCACAAAAACAAGTTAGCAACATCCGAGCCTGACAGTCCCGTGAAGTTTAACATTCTCAAGTGTGAACACAGGAGGCCCAGCACCCCCAGGAAACCAGGTCGGCTTTACAGAGCACCCGTTTACACCCGACTTCAAAGATTAAACAGCCCGACAGCTGTTTTTTGCCTGAAACCTCACCCCACATCGTCACCCCTGGGAGTTTGTCTTGCTAGGAGAGAAGCCTGGAGGTTGTCACCCTCACCCTCCCACAACCTGCCTGGGGAGGAGCTATCACAATACATCGGGAGAAGTGGGCCCACGACCTGGACCCACAGCACCAGCTTGTGTGTGCCCGAAGGCCTTCTCGGGGGTGTGGACCCTTACCAGCAGGGATTAAGGTCTCTCCAAGTCTGTCCTTCAGTCTCTGGGGCACAGCTGGGCTTGAAGCAGCCTCTATCTCATCTGAGCACAACTCCTGCTAGGGACCAGAGACTCTGGGCCTCAGTTTCTCTCATGGGGATCTCATGCCAAACATACTCAGGTGCCAAGAGTACACGTCAGCACATGCCCTTATCTGGAATCCTGAATTCTCCCCTGGAGCAGTGCAATCTGTCTACCCTAGAACTTGGAGCGCTACCTTTAGGACATATGCCCAGAACGTGGAATGACAGCATCCTGAAGGCCTACAGCTTTGACAGAAGAATCGTGCAAGCCGAGTCCTGACCCTTAAAGGCCTAACAAGACCCATCAAACAAACAGGGTTTCTGCAGACCTGGTTGCACTCAGCACTTCTAAGAGGCAACGGAAGGACACTCGCCATCTTCCCTGGAGGATGAAGACAAAGAAACTTTGGAGCCACCTCCTGCCTCAACAAGCTGGGAAAAAATTCTGGACTCCTCTAGAGCCACAATACACAGCCTTCTTCCCCTAAGTCTCCGGGGGGCTTCGGTGTGGCCACGTCTGCATCAGGACAGGAGAGCGCTTTAAGCGGGGACACCGAGGGGCCGACCGAAGCTCCCATCCTGGCAGGAGGTTCCATTAAGACGTGGTATTTGTTCAGGCTCAAGGCCCCAGCTGCTTAATAGGTTCCAGAAGGGCTCGCAGGAGTCGCGTTCTGGGGAGGCCCCGGGGAGCCTCAGGCCCCTCGCCCCGCCCCTCCTCCGCAGGGACCCGGCTCTCCGCGCCCGCCTGGCTACACCGGCCCCCCACCTGCAGAGGTGGGCTGCGCTGGGGAGGGGGCGGCGCGGCGGGAGCCGGACCCGCCCCCACCTCCCCTCCCCGCCCTCGGGCC
>NC_048230.1:46628425-46652088 GCF_002007445.2 Ailuropoda melanoleuca
CGGAGGGGCGGGGCCGGGGGCGGGGCGCGTTGGCCTTGCGCTGGTCGCTGTGACGCGAGCCTACTAGCGGAGTCCCCCCAGCTAGGCATCCCCTCTGCGGAACAAGCCAGGACAGCTTCCCCTGCTCTGGCCTGGAAGGCCGTCCGGCTGGGGTGCTCCCCGCCCCTTCTTCAGCTTCCGCGGGCCAGAGTCCCTGCCCCGGGGAGCGAAGGCGAGGGCCGGGGTCCCTAACCGCGGCGTGGAGGCCGGGTGCCCGGAGTCTCTGTTCCGTTGAGTGAAGACGGGGTTCGGGGTCTCTCGGCGACGTGGAGGCAGTGTTCGGGGTCCATGTCCCGGGAGGCAATTGCGGGGTTCGGGGTCCCTGTCCCGCGAGGTGCACGTGGGGGGCCGGGAGTCCCTATCCCGCTGAGTGAAGACGAGGTGCTGGGGCCGGGATCCCTAACCGCGGCGTGGAGGCGGGGGGCCGGGAGTCCATGTCACGCTGAGCGAAGGCGGGACTCGGGGTCCCTGTCCCTCGAGGTAGAGGCGAGGGGCCAGGAATCCTTATCCCGCTGAGAGAAGAGGGGGTGCTGGGGCCGGGGTCCCTAACCGCGGTGTGGAGGCGGGGTTCGGGGTCTGCCCACGATGTGGAGGCGGGTGACCGGGAATCCCTGCCCCCGGAGGCGAAGGCGGGCGCCGGGGTCCCTAACCACGGCGTGGAGGTGGGGACTGCCCCCTGGGCGCGGGGCGCAGAGGCAGCTGCGGGTAACGAGCGCTTCCGGCGCGTCAGCCGCTAAATATAAAGTGCTGAGCGCATCTTTTCCTTTAATCCCTCCCCTCCCCCAAACCTGCGGTAGCTTCACGTCCCTTAAAATAAATCCCAGCCCGCCACCAGCGCCTCAAAGCCCCGCCTGGCCTGGTCTGGCCGGCTCCAGCCGGGAGGCGTCCTGGGCGTCCTCGGGGTGAGGCGGAGAGGGGCCTCGGACTGTCCCTGCGGGCCGCTTGGCTCCGTCAGCGACTGCGAGCGCGCACGTGTGCGCTCCCTTTTTGTTTGTCTCTCCCTCTTCACCCGGCCCATCAGATCCGGGACCATTGTGGGGTCCGGAAGAAACTTGGTGGGTGGTGACCAGCATTTTGTAAAAGTGAACCAGGATAAAATAGGCATCCCACAGAGTGAGAGTATTGCTTTGTGTTTAGGCCACTTCGTGTGTGAATATTTGCGTGGGTACTCGGTCAAGAGGTAAAATGTGTTTCTTACCGTGAGAGCCAAACAAGACTGAAAGCCACTGCAGAGAACTTAACCCACGGCACAGATTAGGCGTCTGACTCTCATCGTCTTACAGATGAGCACTGAGACCCCCACACCACAGAGGAGCCGCAGGCAGGACAGGCTTCCGCCAGCGCCCAGAGACATCCAGGACCAGATAGTAATGGCTTTGAGAAAAGGGAGCAGTAAGGAAACAGAAGACGCGGAAAAGTCTTCCAAATGCCTCTGCCGAGACTTACCTGTACATTCTAGAATTGATTCTTGGCACATGGAAAAACTGCGCTGGTGAGGAGAACGGGGACAGCACAGCCATGGAGTCTAGCCCAGCTAGGAGAAATCTCTGGGGAAGGGGGTATCCTGCTCCCAGAAGCGAGATGGGACTCTCCCTTAGCACAGCCTTTCCTAGGGGTGAACCTATCTCTACTAGCTGCTGCCCCAGGTCTCCTGATTGTCCCCCCTGTGCAGCTGAGGCCATCCTTCCCCCCCACTTTCTGGGTCTAGAATGTGACTTGCCCAGCATCACAGATTCTCTGCCTCCCAGATCCTGGTTTTCGGAGCCACAGGCCTCTTTGTGTTGGAGGTGGGGATGCCCTCTTCACTAACAGGAGTTGATTCTGTCTTGGAAAAGAGAGCGGAAGCCTCAGGACCAGAGTGGGGTGCAGTTCCAGAGACCTCTGAGAGCCTGCCAGACCCCTTGGTGTGCAGCTAGGTGATTCCCTGAGGACATTAGCCACGGGGCAAATGCCCAGGGAGAGCAGAGGCTAAAAATACATGGGGTGCACAGGTCCAGGAATGCTGGCCCTACTGTTCATGCCTTGGCGTCTTGCCCAAAGTGGAGAGCATTTGCAAAAGGTTTGAGAAGGGGCACAGTTGTGGTGGGACCTAAACTTGACTCAGGAGGCCATTGGCGAGGTTTGTGCCCCAGACTGGGGCACACCCATTCAGCGCCTCCACCCTAAACAGTTTTTCACAGCGTTTACCCACTTGGTAATCACCAAGCCTTAACATTTGTGAGCCAAGGGACAGAGAGACAGCTGAGAAGCTGTGAAATCCTGAGCAGTTCAGACTCACTCCCGCAGTTTCTCCACTTGCCAAATGCCCATCTCACTGGTGGTTGCGAGGACCCTGGTGGGGGCTGGGACCCAACACCCTGGGCCCACCCCGTAGGAGACTGGGTATGCCAAGGACCGCAGAGGCAGCTAGCAAGGTTTCCCCTGCAAACGTGAGTCACTTACTAAGCACCTACAGTGTGTGTGGAGGAGAGTGACCTGGTCCTTAATAAGGATAGGTGTGACTATGCGGACATGGGACGCTGCCCTGGTTCCATCACAGTCTGGCAGTTTCTTCAGCAGGAGAGGCACTTCACCACAGAATATCATCGTGCCTCTAATGTCCACCTGAGCAAGAATGAGCCCCATGACCATTGGAATTGTAGGTTTTATTGCTTACCAGGAGCAGAACACAACAGGTGAGTTGATTCAAAGAAATGTCAGTAATAGCTGGTCCTCAGAGCACAAGTCGGGTCAGCGGCCTGAAGTGCGGGAGCATGCCAGCAAAGCAGGACCTCACCCATCCCTTCCTGTCCTGGCACAAGGGAGGGCAGGTGCTCACCTCTTTGGGAGAGCCCTTGCCCATCTGCAGATAGCGGATCGGGAGGGAGCCAAGGGATTATAGGTGGGCTGGGTGGGGAAGTCAGGGCTGACTTTGAAGGTGTCGCTTACTAGGAGGTCTTGCAGGTGGGGAAAGGGGCACAAGGAGGGTGTTTTCAGGGCTCACCCATGTCGCCGGGGAGTAAAGACAGGAAGGGGGGGGCTTGTTGCTCTTGCATAGCCAGAATACACCCTGCGGTCTAACCCAATCTCTCTGAATCCTGTTGGAATCCATTTCCTCTGCCCAGGGCGCTACGTGGCTGTTTTTCCTAGAGGCTCCGTGAGCACCAATAGGTGAAGCATCTTGCTTCCCCTCCCTTTCACCCTTTTCTCCTTGTATACCCCCTCCCCCCCAGCTGAGCACTCTGGTGTGAGGGAGCCAGGGCTTGAGAAATAGAAGAAAGACATTAGGATCCAGACCCCAGTGAGCAGCTGCAGCCACCTTTCCCATCCCCCTAGACAGAGGCCTGAGCAGAGCTGATGGGAATCCCCGAGTGGAGCTGCCCCTCAGAAATGCAGAGAGAACCCCTTCGAGGTCCTGGAAAGGGGAAAGGGTACCAGAGGAGGCCGCAGGTGTTTGTCTCCAGGTGGCGGTCAGCCCCGCTACCGCTGCCAAGGGCTTGAAGAGTCTGGGGCAGTGTGGGGGTGGGGGGGCACATTCCTGGGTCTCCACTGCCCAGGGCCGGTCGGAGCCTCCCAGCTGTGGTCTCTCCCAACGTCTGCGACCTCATCTTCGCAGCATGAGCATGGGTCCAGAACCTACCTGAGAGGCTGAGCACTGAACACGCAGGGAGCTACTCGGGCCCACGGGCGCCTCCTTCCCCCTGCCAGATGATGGGGGCACTGACAGTGCAGCCACCGCCCGAAGAGCTCTTCTCCAGCTGTCCTCGCTCGGGCTTCAGCGCAGTGCCTGGCTGGAGGGGAGCACGCTGTTGTTGTTTGTCCAGCTCAGCTTACAGGGGCTGCGAGAGAGCCCAGGGCAGGGAGTCTGCCCAGGCTGCCTGCTGGCCCCCTGGACCTTGCCTCCGGGCGGTTCCCGAGGGGAGAAGGGAAAGCATGACCAAGTCACTGAGGCCACAGCTGGGGGTGAGGAAATGGTATATGGAAATGGGGAAGGGGAAATGTAAGGGCCCATGCACTTGGCAGTTCTGCTTATTTACTGGTAAAAGATAGTTCTAAGGACCCTGTGGTGGTGCATGTGTCTGCTTAACGGTAGATCTGAGCCGGAACGTTTTCTCAGTGAAACTGGAAACCGCCAGGCCTGCTGGCAGGAGATGGCATCTTTGATGGCAGCGTGTTCCCTCCTGGAAGATTCTGGGGCACCCAGTGTGAGCTGACCTAGGCTGCACAGGCAGGGCGGCAAGAGAGAGACGCAGAGAACAAATGGCCTGATCTCCTGCACGTACAGTCACAGGTGGCTGTTAGGGTGGCCGTCCCTCAGGCCCCATGGCTGGAAGGAGCCTGGGTGGCTTTTGGAAACTGGCCACTGGTGCTGGTTACACAGGTGCATTACCTTTGTGGACATCCACGGAGCTGAGTGCTCATGACCCGCGTGCTTTTGTGCACATGTCCGTTATACTTGGAAAGAAAATACTGAGAGCCTTGTTCCAGGGCAATCCATCACACTTTTTCTAAGTGCCCGCAATAGCCAGTGTTTGCTGAGCTGCCCTGTGCCAGTACCAGTGCCCGCCCGGCCGTGCATTCTCCTCCCCTAACCCCGGCCCCAGTCCTGGGAGGTGCGATGTTCCACCTGCAGAGCTGAGGCAACCAGGCTGGGGGAGGTGCTCAGCCAGGGCCACACAGCCAGCAGGTAGCAGGGCTGGGATTCAGATAGGTGTCTCAGGCTGCTGACCTGGACACCCTGCCCTGTAGCACTCAGCCCTGGGGGACAGGGACCCGATGTGACCTATGTGCTCAAGGAGCTCACCCTTCAAAGGTGCCGCGGATACAGACAACCCTGGAGGCTGGGGCTGGGCATTTGGGAAAGCAGTTACTTCTTCAGGGTTCTATCCTCTCTTGACCTCGTGCAAAGGATGCAGGACACATCCAAGAGAGTTGCCATGGTAATGCACAGGCTTACCCAGAAGTGTCCTAGGATGCCAGCTCCAAGTCCACTCCAGGGCTGGGCACTTGTCTTTGTGCCGACGGGGGAGAGCCCCAAGAATGAAGTCATGTAAACAAGTGGTGGCAGAGGCTCCCACAGCCTGAACTCCACTAACGGTGCTCCGTGAGCCAACCTGAGGGTCCCTCATACGCTTCCTAGGACATTCTTACAGCCCAGGAGAAGGCTGGAGTGTGTGGGTGAAAAGAATTCTGCCAGGCATATGGGCATTTTTACGTGTTAAGGTCTGAGGTGGTAACACCATAAACCTTCCCTTCTGTTGTGGCCTTAGCCACCCTGAATGCAGAGGTCGGGGTAATGCGGTGGGTGGCAAGCAATAACGTGCATGAGGAACTTGTAGGTACCCAGGCAGACACAGGGCAGCACGGGGGCCGGGCTGGGGAGAGGGCCGTACTCCAAGAAGTCAGCTTCTCCGGACAGAGCTGCTTCCAGCTTTTCCAGCAGGTACCAGCAGCTGGACAGGGAGGTCGATGCCTGAAACACATCTCCCATGGCTCCTCTTGTTTCTCCCACCAATCGCAGAGCTACGTGAATGCATATTTGTCTTTCTCAAGCACTGGGACATGAAAACCACATTTGCCTTGGGACTCTTGCTGGGTTTGGGGGCAGAGTGCTTTCACAAATGGCATTCAGCACCCGCAGCCGAAGCTCCGGGAGAGCACTCTGGAATCTGATCTCTCTACCACGGGCTGGCCTGGAATTCATGCCTTATTTATTTATTTGTTTAAAAATGTTACTGAGATATAATGTATGGTGATATTCGCCCATTTAAAATGTCCAGTCCAGTGGCGTTGAGCAATAGTACCGGAGCTGCTCAGCCATCCCCATATAATTCGGGATTATTTCATCCCCACCCCAAAACCTCTACCCACTACTTGTCACTCCACATCCCCACCCCCTCCCCCTGAGACCCAGGCAACTACTTTGGGTTTGCCTGTCCTAGAAATTTCACTTCAATGAACTCCTACGCTACATGGTCTCACGTGACTGGCTTCTTTTACTTGGCTCGCTTCAGACATGCTCTCAAGGCTTAACCACGTTGTGGCGTTTGTCACGACTTCCTTCTGGTGCCTGAATAACATTGCACCGTACGTCGCCGCGTGCGTCTTCACCAGCTGACGGACATTTGGGCGGTTTCTGCTGCTCAGTTACTATGACTAATCCTGCTGTGGACATTCGTGTACACGTTCTTGCGTGGACATATGTTTTTCTTTCTCCTGGGTAAATACCTAGGAGTAGCATTGCTTGGTCATATGGTAATTCTATATTTAACACTGTGAGAAACTGCCAGACTGTTTTCCAGAGTGGCTGCAGCACTTCGTCTCCCCACAGCAACGTGTGAGGTGAACCGGCCCCAGCTCGATGTTATCTAGGGACGGGGGGTTCGTGTCTCCGCGGTGCTGCTGCTCCATCCGGGGAAGGGTGTCATTTCCCGGCTCGGTGAGTTTCTCGGCCCTGAGCATCCAGTCTCCGCCAGCAGTTGCCCCCGGGGGCAGACTTGTGTGTTCAGATGGGCGGAGCAGATAGAGGTTTCTCCGACCGTCTGCATTGGGAGAGGACCGGCGACCCCTCCTGGGAGAAGCCTCTTATCCCAGCCAGTCATACCCTATAGGGACACAGGCGTGCAGCCCAGAAACCCTGATCTTCTGCTCCGAGTCTTCAAGCCCGTTGTTACCACCCCTGCCCAGATACTTGCAGACCACACATTCTAGTGTGTGAGTAGAGAAATAAGGTCCATACGGCAAACACCTTGAAATGGGCGTGAAGGGAAGACCACGGGAGTGGAAAGTCATCATTGCCGAGTGGCGCTGGCTCTGGGGCGCTGGGCAGTCGGACGTTCGCAGCGACACTCGAGGCGGGTTTTACAGACGGGAGATGAGGACAAGGGCAGGAGCTTGCCCACCATCCCAGCAAAGCCAGAGTGCAGACCTGGGCTGGGGAAGCCACAGTCCCCGCCTGTGCTGTTACACCCACACCCCAAATATTTGCTGAGTGAATAGATGAGCCCTCCTGGTGGCCCTGCCTGTCGTCACACAAAGTCCAAGCCAAAGGGGTCCCGGGCTGGCTTCTCCAGGAAGCGGGTGCCGAGACAAGGGATGGTGCGGATTCTTGGGGGTAACTCCTGTGGGGGGAGGGGAGGAGTCAGGCTGGGCCGGGAGCTGTCAGCCGCTATGCAAACCTGGCCAAGTCTCTGTCCACCCAGGGAAGCTGCTGAGGAAAGTGTCCAGTGTGGGAGCCCCACGCGGGGCAGAAATGGCCGGGCCCTGGTGCCCCTGCCTCCCACCACCTCAGCTGCTCTCAGCAAAGTCTGAGTCAGAGCCCCAGGCCACAGGTGGTCAGCTCAGCCTCCCTCCCTCACAGTTGGGCTCTGTGGCCACGGTCCTCTCATTGTGCCCACAGGTCGTCTCCCCTGCATGTGGGGTCTCCTCCAGGGGTGCCCCAGCCGCTCTTCCTGGGGGGAGATCTCCAACGGGGGGGAGGCACACCAGCCCCGTCATTACAGCTGCTCTCGGGGCTCAGCTGGGGCTCATCCCTTCCTTCTTCCGCTGTGCAGACTACCTGTCCAGCCACACCCCACCTCCGCTGTCACCTCTGCAGGTCTTGGGGGCCTACCTGCGGGTGGGACCCACATCCTCATTCCTGAGGGGCTGAGCCCCTGGTTACCGAGCCTCCTCGGGCTGGGCTAGCTGCGCTGTCCTCGCACATAATAGTCATGTGGGGGCACCATGGCGCCAGGAGGGCCCTGCATTGCACACGTGTCCCCCGCCCCCGGGCCACTTGAGGTACCAGCAGCCCCACCTCCTCCTGCTGACTTAGCCGTGACTCCTCCTGCTGTCTGCTCCTCTCTGGGCTCCGGGGGCTCAAAACGCCAGGGAGGACTTTGACTTGCTTTTCCCACTGCCTGGATACTCTTCCTCTGGGCCCCTTGCTGCCCAGCCCTCTAATCAGACGGGCCATCGGCAACCACCAGCCGCCCCGAAAATGGCAGAGCCGCCCCCGGCATACCCTGCACCCCTCCCTACTTTACCCCCCACACCCCGTCTCTAACCTGTGTGCCCTTGCTCGTTCCCTGAGGATGCCAGCTCCGTGAGGGCAGCCTGGGTCCCCGGCATCTATAGCAGGTGTGAACACCTCATCCAGGTGTGCTGGGCAAACTACTGCCACCCCTCCTTGGTGGGTGGAGAGGACAGGTGAGGGCCCTGGTCCTGCCCACAGCTGTCCTAACTCTTCAGGCCCAGGGCTTGCAAACTCACTGGTGGGGAGGGCTATGTCCACATGGGCAGGGTGTGGGGACAGCAGGGTGTGGACAGCCTGTTTCCTGGGTGGGAGGGACAGCTGTTGCACCAGTCTCTTTTTCAGTAATTAAAAGTAAATTTTTATTTTACAGATAAATATATAGAAACTCAGGAAAATTAAGTGGCTTGTCAAGAACACATGGCTTTAAATGTGCTAGGCAATGCTGGGTCCAGAGCTGTCAGACCTGCCGTTTTTAAGGGGAGCTAGAAATCTGGCTTTTATGAGAAATCTGATTTTATTTGTCAGCAACTCATGCAATTGTTAGATCTCCTTCCAGGGGCACCTGGGTGGCTCAGTCGGTTAAGCGTCTGCCTTCAGCTCAGATCGTGAGCTCATGGGTCCTGGGATCGAGTCTTGCATCGGGCCCCCTGCTCAGCGGGGAGTCTGCCTCTCCCTCTGCCTCTGCCCCTCAGCTTGCTCATGCTCGTGCTCTCTCTCTTTCAAATAAATAAATAAAATCTTAAAAAATAAGATCTCCTTCCAAAACTGCCTTTCGGAGAAACCCAAACATGAGAGGGTAACTTCCAATTCAACCCAGCTTTGCGAGCACATGTGTCCCTACCCCTCCCGGGGCCCAGGGAAGGACTGGAGTGGGACACACTGCCATCTACTCTCCCTCAGCTGGAAGACAGGTGGTGAGGTGGCCCTGACGGTCGGACCAGGGAAAGCCAGAGAGGCTTTGACTCCAGGAGACCAGGCGGCTCTGAGGATGGGGCATGGAATGGGGCCGAGGACAGGAAAAGCAGTTATAAGACTTTTAAAGGAGCAGCTAGACCCCAGACCCCTGCCGCATGGGCTGAAAGAAGACTGGAGGGCCCAGGTTGCTCTTGGGCCTCAGGGCCGGGAGACTCTGGGCTCAGGGTCCCAGGTGCAGCCACGTGCACCAGCCAGGGAGGAACAGGGAGATGGACGTGCGGGCACACCTTGAGAGGCGACCTTGGCTCTGACTCTGCTATTTCCCAGAATGCTGACAGCCAGGCTCGTCTGCCGCACGGGAGACCCAAGGATTCTGCAGGATTGGCCCAGCCTCCGAAAACCTCTGGCCAAGTGCCTGGACCCTGCTGCTTCCCCTTAGTGGTCTGCCCTCACCCCATCCAGGCACGCTGCTCGTGTCAGCACTTTTTGCCTGTCATGAACATCAGCTCCAGGATCACCAGCCCCTTGAGGTGAGAGTCACTAACACGGAAGACAGACTCTGTACCTACCGAAATGAAGGGTCCCGAAGAAAACAAGCGGGAAGAGCAAAAGATAACACAAAAGAGAAAAAAATCTCTCAGAGAGATAGTAAGTGAAAATATCACACCCGCGACCTAAGAACAAGAAGATATTAAAAAGGAACAGGCAGAGAGTAAGAAAGAGCACTTTTTTTTTTTTAAATTAAAAAAGTAGCAAGAGTGAAAATGCAGTCAAAGATAAATGTGCCGCGGGGCGCCGGGGTGGCATGGTTGGTTAAGTGTCTGACTCTTGGTTTTGGCTCAGGTCGTGATCTCGGGGTCACGGGAGGAGCCCCACGTTGGACTCCACGCTCGGCGGAGAGTCTGCCTGAGATTCTCTCTTCCTCTCCTCTGCCTCTCCTGCTCCTGCTCTGCTCTCTCAAATGAATAAATAAGTCTTAAAAAAAAAAAGATAAATGTCCCATAAATTAGAAAGAAATGAAATGAAAAACAGAAGACAAAACATAAAATTAGACTACCGGCTTAGACGCAGTCCAGCTTGTGGTTAGTGAGTTAGGAAAACACGGAAGGGAGAGCGCTGTCAGGGAAACCATCTGCCAGAAAATGTCCTAAAACAGGAGGACGTGAGGCTCCATGCCGAGAGAGCGGACCCACCCCAGGCACGGTGTCGTGAAATTTCCAGATTCGGGATAGAAAGAGGACTCTTAAAGCTTCCCGAGAGCAGCCTGGGTCCCGTGTGAAGAGCCAGGGATCTGACTGGCTCTGGATGTGGCAGCTGCCACGCGAGGACTCAGGTGACAGCAGCACGGCCTTCCACGGCCTGGGGAAGCTGCCTTTTGTCCCAGAAGCTCCATGTGGCAAATCTCACAAAAGGGGAGCAAAAACCCTCTGCAGGTGATGAGGGTCCTGAGCACCTTTCTCAGGAAGCTGCCGGAGGGTGTGTGAAGAGTGGGCAGGGGACCCAGGGAGGGTTACAGGCTGTGCTGTCCAGGCAGGACGGGTGGCAAGGACGGCCCACACGAGGCTGTCCCAGCCAACGGCACTGGACCCTCAGCTCACCAAGTCATCAAGTTGTTCACTGACTGTGCTTGATTCATTTATCCCCCAGTCGCTCAGGCACTTATGCCACAGACATCCAAGGAGCGCCTTCCAGAAGGGAGACCCTTGCTGGGGGCTGGGAGCGGAGCCAGGATGGAAACTGCACACCCACAGGCTGGCGTGTGTCTTGCTTGGGCTTCACTTCCAGGGGTGACAGGGTGGGACTCGTGGACTGAACACCGGGGTGGGACGGGCAAGAACCCAGACCACGTCACCGGCCACGGTCAGGCACACACCTAGCAGTGTTCTTGCTGATGGGACGTTCTCACCCTCCTGACAGGAGGACAGAGGATTGAGGGCCCTGCTGGTCTCCCAGTCAGCCCGGGGGATCCCCAGCTCCGCACACCCAGGGGTTGTGTGCCCTGAGGCACCTTGTCCTTGGCTGTGCCGCTGATGACGTTTACACAGCCATCCCATGTTAGGCTCCTCTTCTCTTTTCGAGTGTCCCTCCTGCTTTATGGATCAGGTCGGGCCGGCCCTCCTTCCCCAGGCCCTGGTCCTTGCACGCCCTGTGAAGGACACAGAGCTGGGAAACCCGAACCGCAGGCCTGAGGCAGTGGGGGCGGAGGGGACAGAGGAAGGACCAAAGTCATTCTGGGTGACCATTACCTGCCTGGTCCTGTGTCTGCATCACTAGCCAGGGGGACAATGAGGAGACCGGCCCGGCACAGGTGACAACCAGTGCCCAGCTGCCTGCCTTGGCAGGAGCAGAGCCCCCTGCTGGTAACTCAACTCGCCTTGCCTAACTAGGCCTGTTCCCCTGACACTGCCTCCAGGAAGCCCTCCTGGCTACCTTTCCTAAGCAGCACATCTGTATCACTCTGCTGACTGTCCCTGTGCCACTCTGGCACTGGCTCCCTGACTCATGGCCTTCCTTATTTCCCGTCAGCCTCCTCTGCCGGCACGTGTCCCCAGAGCTTAGTAAGGGCTTGGCCCACAGTGGCGTCCAGGAGGCATCTGCCAAGGAATCAAGGACCACAATCCCCTCCCCACGTTAGGGAAGGAGATGCCCGTGTGTGGAACCCTTTCCCGGAAGTCTGTCCCTGGACCCATGTCTCTCGTCCTGCACATCTGCCAGGGGAGTCCCTGGTGGTCCCTGCCTCAGGCCCCCAGGGGTGGGCTGGCCAGCTTGGGGGGAGGGAGGGTGAACAGAGGAGGCCACAGCACCTGAGAGAGAGAGAGCCAGGGAGGGGTGTGTGCGCCTGTGTGTGAGTGTGCACAGTTGGTGGTATTCCCAAGAGAAACGTGTTTCTGCCGCTGCAGTCCGGCGTGGAATGTTCTGAGCAGCTTCCTTCACAGCGGCCCCAGCACCTGAAGAGTGGATATGCGGCTGGCGCACATTTGGCCCTCGGAACCCGCAGCAGCGGGCCAGAAGCACGTGCAGGCTGGCCGGGGCACCCCGGCCTCACCCACTGCCCAGGGAAGGGGTGCAGACACAAAGCCAAGTCTGGGCCTCTGTGAGCTAGACCCAGCATCGCCACCCGACCCCCAAGTTTCTCTCCAAGGGGTGTGCCCAAGAGAGAGGACGCCCTGTGTCCACACCAGACCTGGTGCATGAATGTGCCCAGCCCCACCGCTCCCGACAGGAGATACCCCAACATCCATCCGTGGGTGAATGGGCACCCCGACTGCGGTCTGTCCACTCGGCGCAATACCGGTCGGTCTCAGCAAGGGGTGAAGCACGGCCACTCATGACTGTGTGGATGAGCCTTGAAAACATGACACGGAGTGAGAGACGCCGGACCCAAGAAGACATGTATCGTATGAGCCCATTACGGGAAAATCCACAGAGACAGAAAGTGGCCTCATGGTTGCCAGAGACTGGAGAGACAGAGGGGTAAGGACTGACTGCTCCAAAGTCTCCTTTTGGGGTGACGGAACATTCTGGAACTAGACAGAGGGGATGGCTGCACAATGGTGCAGATATACTCAATGCCCCTGAGGTGCACACTTTAACGTGGCGACAATGGTAAATTTTATGTTATTTGTGTTTTATCACAATACAAAAACTAACCCCCCACAAAAATAAAACATTGGGGAAAACGGGAGAGGAGAATTCTGTGTAGTTCCACTGACATGAAGGCCCAAGCTCAGCGACAGGAATCCGTGGTATTGGCAGTCGGGCGTGGTCACCCTCGGGCGAGTGACCCGGAGGGGCTCAGGGGTCCCAGGGACACAGGGCATGTTCTGCTCCTCCATCTGATGTTGGTGACATGGGTGTGTTCGGTTTGAGAAAATACACTGAGTTGTGCACTCTTCAGTGGTTTGTTTTCCTTCCAGAGGAACTTAAGAGATGAAAAATCATGCAAAGCTTCTTTTTTTTAATTATAAAAGAATAACACGTTCATTGAAGAAAAATTGGAAATTGCAGAAAAAGCATTAAGAAAAAGGAAACCCCCATCAGTGCTGAGCCTGAGGGCCTCCTGTCGCCTTTCTTGGCCTCTTCATCTCTAGTCTTCTCCTGGAGAGCCTGGGCCCCGGTCAGTGCCCAACACTGAGGCCTGAAGCTGGGGAAAGATAAAGTTGCCTTGGTCCTGGCGACCCGTGGGTTCAGAGTTTGAGGCGGGCATTCCCTCATGGCCTCCAGGTCCTCTGTTTTATGTCTCAAGTATATGTTTTGGGTCTTTCTCCCACAAACCAGGCACTGACTCCGGAGGGTCAGTGGGGCATTGGGTTCCTAATGTGAACACTTAACCTCCGTCCACTGCAGGGCCGGGCTGTCCATCTGCTCTATGAGCTCTAAAAACAACATGTAGGGGTTCCCAGGGCAGGATGTTAATTTTGCAGTTTCTGAGTCGTATAGAACGGGAATGTCAAAATGCATCTTGGTGTGAATTTTGGGAAAGCTTTTAATGTGTGAGAGGACAAGCCTTTCTCCTCTAAGGGAGGGTTTTACCGGCTTGCCCATTATTCCAACGTTGTGCTTCGGACACAGGCCTCTCACTTTGGTTTCCCAAGAGAAGAACAAACGGCTCGTTTCACTCGTTCCCCAATTTTAGGAATTCTGCGGGAAAAAGTTGAGAGTGTGGGCATCTTTTGTGTTAGAGCGGTGAGTCTCAACCGCAGTGGACAGGGGATTCATCGCAATGAGCTTTTTAGGATACAGGCGACTGGATCCGATCAAATCCCGTGGACAGAACTCCCAGAGAGGCGGGGTGCATGCACCTGTGAGTCTGCATGTGTGTTTTTGTTTTACTTTTTAAATGCCAAATGTCTCATGCATATACAAGGCTGTATGCATCACAGCGCGTCTTTTAACTAAGAATAAGGGCCCGTGTGCCCACCATCCAACCTAAGGAGTAGAGTCGAACCAGCACCTCCGAGCCCCAGAAGCCTTCTTTAATAGTGTCCTTACGAGGGGAGATGCTCACTCCGTCCCCTTCCACCCCCACCTCGCTTGGCGCCTGCCCCCGAGTCTGGTGTCTCTGGCTTTAGTCTCCCGGGGTGGGGGGTAGTGTTGCCTGGCTGCGCGGGACACGGGTTTCAACCCAGGGTCCACCTGCACCAGACACTTTCAAGCAGGGCCCAGTTTCCAGCCCCAGGTGTCTTTTTTTTTTTTTTAAAGATTTTATTTTATTTATTTGACAGAGATAGAGACAGCCAGCGAGAGAGGGAACACAAGCAGGGGGAGCGGGAGAGGAAGAAGCAGGCTCCCAGCAGAGGAGCCCGATGTGGGGCTCAATCCCACAACGCCGGGATCACGCCCTGAGCCGAAGGCAGACACTTATCCGCTGTGCCACCCAGGCGCCCCCAGCCCCAGGTGTCTTCTTGGTCCATACACCAGGGACATTGGCAAATGTTACAAATCAAGGCTCCCCCGCCCCCTTAGGAAGGCAGTGATGAAACATTCACCAACACCTAACTGGATGATTGATCCCTGACTTCTCGGCCCTCAGTTTAGCTGAAGTAAAACCCGCAAGTAGGAAATAACTAAGAATGCTGATGAGACCACTTCTGGGTTTATTTCCGAAAGAACCGAGATGGGGTCTCAAAGACACTTGTCCATGTTCACAGCAGCATTATTCACAACAGCCAAGAGGTGCAAGTACCCCAGGCATCTGCGGATGGGTGAGTGGATAAACAGAATGTGGTCTATCCGTGCACTGGAGTATACTCAGCCTTAAAAAGGAAGGACGTTCTGACCCCTGCTACTCCGTGGACGAACCTTGAGGACGTGATATGCAGTGAGATAAGCCAGTCACAAAAAGGACAAACACTGCATGATTCCACTTCTATGAGAAACCTTAGAGGAGTTAAAATCAGGAAGACAGAAAGTAGAGTGGTGGTTACCAGGGACTGGGGGGAGGGACATGGGGAGCTGTTTAATGGGTGCAGAGTTTCAGTTTGACAAGGTGGAAAAGTTCTGGAGATCTGTTGCACAACAACGCAAATAATTCTTAACATTTCTGAACCGTACACTTAAATATGGTTAAGATGGTAAATTTTACGTTTTTTTTAAATGTGTTTTTTTTTTTTAACCAAAACCAGAGGAAGGGGAAAAAAAAAAGAAGATGTTGATGAAAGCAGCTTGTCGTACTGTGGGGAGCCCTGGCTTGGAACTCAGGAAACCTGGATTTGGGTCCATGCTCTCCCATTTCCTGGCGGCCTTAGCCAAGTCACTTGCCGTCTCTGAGCTCAGGTGTCCTTCTCTTATGGGGTGAGGGGTTAGTTTTAGGCTTCCCAGCTCAGAAAGCTGAGTATGCACAGACGACTGACGCATCCCCTCATTGACTTTCACTCAAGTGTGACATTTACAAAAAAACCACACACATCAACACATTCTCTCAAACCAAACACACCCATTTGATGCTGTTGTGTGAATAGACCGTCATTTCTTTATCCATTTTACCGTTGCCGCTGGATGTTTGGGTTGTTTCCAGCCTGGGGGGACTAGGAGCCCTGCTGTCCCCTGGTGCACACAGGACCTGTCCTGTGGGGCACATGTCAGGGAGACCTACTGGGCCCAGCCGGGCTGGGCCGGCACATGGCTCTGTAGAAATTGCCCAGCAGACGCCCCTTCTTCTCACCAACTAGGTAGTCAGCCCTTCCGAGTTTGGTCTTTCTGGGGAAGAGGGGGGGTCTGTAGTGGGCTTAATTTGCATTTCCCTGGTGACGGAGGGGGCTGAGCACCTCTCCCCACCCAGTCGTCCTCTGTATCTATCAAGGGTGACATGCCTCTCCAGTCTTCAGTCCATTTTCCCGAATTGTTCATATCCTCTCCCGTTCAGCAGGCTACCTTCCGTTCTCCTAACGGTGTCTTTTGATGAGAAGTTCTTAATATGGTCCAATTTATCAGTTTTTCACTTTATTGGATTTAGGGCTTTTTGTGCTTATTTAAAAAAGAACCAACTTATTCCATGATGATAAACATGTTTCCTTCCAAATGTTTATTAATTTACCTTTTACATTTAGGTTTTCAGTTCAGCTGGAATTGATTTTTCCGTATGGTGTGAGATTTGGGTCAAAATTCATTTTTCATCCTTCTAGACAGCCAATTGACTAAGCGCCAGTTATTGGAAAAAAAAAAAAAAACAAAACCAAACCCATCTTTTCCTCACCTTGTCATTGCGTACTTTGTTGTACGTAGGCTGACTGTATGCGTGAGTTTTTTGCCTGGACTGTCTGTTCTATTCAGTCCGTCTACTTATCCATCGTACCAGTACCCCACTGTCGTAATTACTCCAGTGATTGGCTAGGCGCTAGTGTAAATCCTCCAGCTTGGCTCTACCTCAAGATTACCTTGGCTCTGTTTGACCTTTGGCATTTCTGTATGAATTTCAGGATTAATGCATTGATTTCTAATATAAGCGTTATAAATGAAAACTTCCTCTATGCCTTGCTTTGGTTTGCAGCCCACACATTTTGTTAGGTTGTATTTTCAGTAACATTCAGTCCAAAATATTTTCAAATTTCCCTTGTGATTTTTTTTGACCCAGGGGTTAGTGAGATATTTCCAAGTATTTGGGGTTTTCATAGCTGTCTTGTTGTTAATGGTTTTAATTTAATTCCAGTGTAATCAAAGAACATATTCTGTATGATTTCAGTCCTTTTACATTTATTGAGCCTTGTTTGATAGCACAGCATTTGGTCGATCTTGCTGAACATACTGTGTACAATAGAAAAGAATGTGTGGGGTGTGTTTGGTAAAGACAGTTCATGGTGTCCAGGTCATTTATGTCCTTACTGAGTTTTTTTTGTTCATCTGTTCTATGCAATGCTGAGACATCAACGTTACTCCAACAATGATTGTTGAATTATCTATTTCTCTGTTTAATTCTGTCAATTTTTGCTTATGTACGCTGAAGCTGTTATGAGATACACACCGATTTACAGTTTTTGTCTTTTTGATGAATTACCCATTTTTCACTGGGCAGCCCCCCTCTTTCTCCCTGACATCACTCTGTGGAAGTCTGTCTCATCTGGTGTTAACACAATTCCTCCAGTCTTGGTAGGCTGACTGTTGGCATGATATATTTTTAAAAGTGCCTCCCTTAAAAATAGCATATGGCTGAGTCTTGCTTTTCTATGCTTTTAATTGAGGTGATTAATGCTTAACACTTAATATGATGATTGATCTAGTGGGATTTAGGTCCATAATCTATTTGCTTAATGTTTGCTCCTTTTAGAATGTCCTCTTTTGCTTTCCTTTGGATTATTTGAATGTTTTTTTTTACCATTCTGTTTTAGTTATTTATTGGATTCCTAGGTATACTCCTTTGTGTGTTTTTGTTTGTTTTTAGTGATTGCTTTAGGGATTACAGTGCGTAGTCTTCTGTGAGTTAACATGGCCCTGGACGCACACCAAACATAGAGCCTCTCAATGTCATAGGCCCATTTTCTGCTATAGTTGTGTGTATTATATCTACATACGGTAAGAACCCCACAGTTCAATGTTAGAATTATTGCTTTATACATATATAGATTTGAGAGGAATTCAGAGGAAAGTACTCTTTTATATTTATTCAGGTATGAATTCATTTCTGATATTCTTCATTCTTTGCTGATGATTGGGTTTCTACCTGGTATCATTTTCCTTCAGCCTGAAGAATTTCCTATTTTGGATTTCCTATAATACAGGTCTGCTGGTATGAATTCTTTTAATTTTCTTTTATAGTAAAATATATTTATCTACTCTCATTTTTGAAAGCTGGTTTGACATTCTATGGATGTATTGACAGACTTCCCTTCAATTCTTTAAAGATGTTGTTCCCACTCTCTTCTGGCCTCCATAGTTTCTGATGAGAAGTCATTAAAATCAATGTATTGTTTCCTGGATGACAAGTGTCACCTTTCTAGGCTACTTGTAAGATTTTTATCTTTACATTTGGCTTCTAGCAGTTTGACTACGATGTACCATGCATAGTTTCTTTGAGTTTATCATAGGTGGGGATTATGGAACTTCTTCAAGTATGTAGATTCATGTCTTTCACCAAATATAGAAATTATTTTTTTTCAAATACTTCTTCCTGCCCCATTTTTTCACCTCTCATTTTGTGATTTCAATTACATATATGTAGACCTTTTTGAAATTGTTCCACGGATCTTTGAACTCTTTTATTTATTCCCACTCTTTCTTTTTTAAATTGAATAAATTCTATTGCTATATTTTCAAGTTCACTGGTTACTCCTCTGTCATTAACCCTTCTGTTAGGACCATTCAGTTAACTTTATAGTGATGATATTTTAATTTTCAGTTCTAGAATTTCCATTTTTTAAAATATAGTTTCTAGTTCTCTGCTGCGGTTTTAAAAAAATCTTGTCATTCATTAAAAGCATACTTTCCTCTATGTCAGTGACAATAGTTATAATAGTTACTTTAAAATCTTTGTTTGCTGGGGCGCCTGGGTGGCTCAGTTTGTTGGGCATCTGCTTTTTACTCAGATCACAATCCTGGAGTGCTGGGATCAGGTCCTGAGTCGGGCTTCCCGCTCAGCGGGGAGTCTGCTTCTCCCTCTGGCCCTCCGCCCTCTCACATGTGCTCTCTCTCTCTCACACACGAATAAAAAAACAAAATCTTTGAACAAAATAAAACCCTTGTTTGCTAATTCCATCACCTGGGTCACGTCAGGGATCAACCTCTATTACCCGTTTTCGTTTGAGAACGGCTAGCATTCTTTGTATTTGCATTTTCTTTGTATATCCAGAAATTTGGATTGTCTCCTGGATGGGTCGAGTGTTATTTTCTGTGGACTTTGGACTCATACGTACATATCTTCAGAGTCAGTTTTGTTATTTTGTGTTTGTGTTGGTGTCAGGCTAAGACTTGGCTAGGCTCAGGCTACGAACACTGTCCCATGGACGGCAGCTTTGATCTCAGGCTAGACCTCATGGTTCTTTTATTCTTAGTCCAGTTGCTTGGGTTCTGCCCCATGCGTGTGCTCCAGTGTCACCTGGAGATTTAGGCCCAGGTTATAAACAGAATGTGCGCCTCCCCTTCTATCACTGCTCTCCTCCTAGGATGCCCCTGTACTTCCCAGAGGCTATCTTGCCTAATCTCTCTCCCAGCTCCTCAGGCCAGAAGGACGCAGGTGTTTTATCTGCTCAGTGTGGTATGGATGGCGACCTGCCCTTAGGCTCAAAGCTGCGGAACTGGGCAGCTCACATCTCCAGCATCTGCTTGCCCACGCTCAGTCTGCGACACCAGAAAGTGGTGTTCTGTATTTTGTCCAGAGTTCATAGTGCTGTGGGAAGGTTAGTTCAATAGGAGGTTACTCTATCACACTGGAAATGGAAGCGCAGCTTTCAATTTCCGTGAAAAAAAAACCCTGCTGGCATCTTAAAACCTGTTTTGTATCAAATCTGTAGATCATGTTGGGAAGAAATGCCAGTTTCATAAGAGCGAGCCTTCCGATTCTTGAACTTTGCGCATACCTCCGTGGACGTGTTTATCCTGAAATTTCTCTCAATCATATTTACAATTTTCTGTCTGTCGGTCTTACGCTCTGTTAGTTTTACATTAAGGTATTTGGTTGTTTGATGCTTTTGTAAATGGTAGCATTTTTATTTATTTTTTTTTTAAAGATTTTATTTATTTATTTGACAGAGATAGAGACAGCCAGCGAGAGAGGGAACACAAGCAGGGGGAGTGGGAGAGGAAGAAGCAGGCTCATAGCGGAAGAGCCCGATGTGGGGCTCGATCCCATAACGCCGGGATCACGCCCTGAGCCGAAGGCAGATGCTTAACCGCTGTGCCACCCAGGCGCCCCAATGGTAGCATTTTTAAAGCTTATTTTTTTTTAACATCCTGACAGTTAATGATCAGTGCCTAAAATCTTAGCTTTATGCATCTTGTCCAAATAATTAATGCTGACGAAAGAAATGTTTCCAACGACAAACCCTATGGTTGGTGCCTCCCCCAGAGCACCTGCAATGGAGCTAAGGTTTTCAAGAAGGTCGGTTTTCAGAGATTGAGGTTTGGGCTTTATAAATTGAGCATTTAAGCTCAAAGTGAGGGGGAGATTACGTTAGAAATTAACTAAAGCAATAAGCAGTCGTACTCGAAAAAACCATCTGATGGGCACGATGCTTGGAAAATCGAGCTTGGCAGTGTCACACTTCTCCGGGTATGGGGCACTCAAGATGCCACCAGGCTCCTCTGATAGTAAGGCTGTTTCTTGCTTGCACTTTCGGGTGCCGTGGGAGGAAGGCTGACCTCTCAGAGTTCCCGCCTGAACTTTGAAACAAGCTCTTCTCTGAGCTAAACTAGTGAAAGTCATCCACGAGAGCTGTACTGAGCTGTTTGCGGGAGTCAGCCAAAAACTGTTGTAAAGCAGTCATTCGAGAGTTTGCAGACAGCCGCATCCAGATCTGGGTCAGTCTCAGAGGAGGGAGGCCTGACTCTGACTCTGACTTAGGAGGGGACATCTAATTGGTGTACCAAGGGCTTGGTCAGCCTTGGCAGCCTGAAAAGAGCAGCGCCACTGTCCGTCAGCATTAGGATCCAAGTCCCAGGTTTCTGTCCTCACCAGGAGAGACCTTGGGCTACTGACATCCTTCCTGAACTTCAGTCCCCTCAACTGCCACAGGGGCTTGGCCCTGCGTGGAGCTCAATGGGTCAGTTTGCTTATCACTGGTGGCCGCTGAGCACATTTCACCACAGCACTTTCTTTTCCAGGTAGAACAGGGAGGGGCAGCCTTGGCTGGTGGATTCTGCTCTAGGCTCATCAAGTCTCAGGCTACTGGTCTGGGCAAAGGGGCAGATCAAGCTGATGACTGCCTTCTGATTTATCTGGAAGGTCCTCTCTCCATAAGTGGACAAACTGGTCATATATTGTATTGGGTCAAACTGTCCCCCTAAAATTCATGTCCACCCAGAACCTCAGCATGTGACATTATTCAGAAATGGGGTCTTTGCACGTGTAGTTAAGTGTGTTGAGATGAAACTTTTTTAAAAAAGATTTTATTAGGGGCGCCTGAGTCAGTTAAGTGTCTGCCTTCGGCTCAGGTCATGATCCTGGGATCAAGCCCCACATTGGGCTCCCTGCTCAGTGGAGAGCCTGCTTCTCTCTT
This sequence comes from Ailuropoda melanoleuca, assembly GCF_002007445.2. NCBI lineage: Eukaryota > Metazoa > Chordata > Mammalia > Carnivora > Ursidae > Ailuropoda > Ailuropoda melanoleuca. Next base: position 46,649,522 of record NC_048230.1, read on the forward strand.
TCCCTCGGCTGTTCCCCCTGCTTGTATGCTAGTGCACTGTCTCTCTCTCTCTATCAAATAAATAAAATCTTAAAAAAAAAGATTTTATTTATTTGAGAGGTTGGGGGAGAGAGAGCGAGCACAAAAGCAGGGGGAGGGAGAAGCAGATTCCCCGCTGAGCAGGGAGCCTGACGTGGGGCTCAATTCCAGGACGCCAAGATCATGACCTGAGCTGAAGGTAGATGCTTAACTGAGCCACCCAGGCACCCCCTCCCCCTTTTTTTAAAAGATGAAACCATTTTGAATTTAGGGTGGGCCCTAAATCCAATGACTAGTGTCCTCAAAAGATGAAAGGTGCAGAGACACACAGAGAAGCCATGTGACCACGGAGGCACAAATTGGAGGGATGTGGTGCAAGCAGGACGCCTGGGGCCACCAGAATGGGAAGGGGCAGGAAGGACCCTGTCCATATCTTGATTTTGGACTAGTGGCTTCTCGAGCTGAGAGAATAAATTTCTGTTGCTTCTAAGTCGCTCCTCATGATAATGTTGATGGCCCGATCTACAGATCAGCTATGCGGTTCATGAGTCTGACCCGGGGATGTGGGTCCATTCTCGATGAGGCTCAGGTGGGGAAGTCACCTGTCAGACAGGACTCCGGCACCAGACCCGGGCCACCAACTGCCAGCTAACTCAAGGTCTTTTTTTAAAATGTTTTATCATGTAGTGTTCCAGGTGGACAACAAAAGCATAGGTAATACAACGCACACTGTGTGTCTTTCACACAGCCCGAGCAACGCTGAAATTGTGGTCTTGGTTACGTTTATTTTTATATTTAAGAGTGTGTCTAATGCTTTCCCTATTTTAGTGAAAAGACAATATACTGTTTAATACACTGAAAAGGCCCCCGTGGCTGCCGGCCTGGGGAGCTGCCTTTCCTTCCACCCATGGTCTTGCATGTGTGTGGCATGGCAGGTGGCAAGGCTACAGTTTTGGGTTCTGCCATTCTCACAGCAAATGTCTTCCCATGTTGAAACATGGTCTTTATACTTACACTCATTTTCATCATCCCTTTTTCTTTATGTGAGGTGGGAGATCTCTGTCAAGCTGCAGAAGTCGTAACTTCTTGTGGCAACAAGTAAAACCATACAAATATTCCAAGAAAATGCCCCAGGTCCTCAGAGTGAGCAAGGGGCACAGGTTAGGAGCCTGTCCCCTCCCTCCTTTAGGAAGACGGGAGGAGCCCCATGACTTCCTTGCCCCTGTTCACTCTCAAGGTGGGCAGGGATCTGGGGAGCACCAGAAGCAGCACAGTGGTCTCATCCTCCTCTGCCGCTCCCTTCTTTCCTGGGGGGTGGGGATGGGGGTGCAGACTTAACTTCCCACACTTCTTGTCGGAGGACAGTGCCCCGCAGCATACTGGGGGTGATGTCAGCGCCAATGTGGGAAGCAGGCCTGGTGCAGAGAGGAATGAATGGTGGTGGCATGCACCCAAGGGTGAAGGCTGAATGGAGGCGGGGGGTGGGGGGACAAACTGGGTTGGAGGGGTCCTGGCAGGCCCTCGGGAAACTCAGGAAGCCATCACTGTGTGGACAAGTCGGAATGCCCTCAGATAGCACTGCCAACCTTCCTTTAGGGAAGCTGTCGGTAATGTGGCAGGGGCGACCTTACGGTGGGGATCCCCCCGCCCCGCAGTCACACCGGCTCTTGAGGGTGCAACGGGAACAGAATCTGCGTTCCGCTTCCTACTCGCACCACTGCTTGCTTTCCTACCCCCACTCCAATCTGAGTGCTCTGAGGGTGTATACTACGGGTATACCACTACAGATGTCGTCACACTGGGGGCGGGCGGGGAGGGGACTGGAGTCAGCCTGCCAATGTTTTTACGTGGTTTCCTTTAAAATTTTCTAATTAGCTGTCAACGTTTAAAGATTACGATTTGACACATAATTCCACGTTTCTGCTATTGTTTGAAAGCCAGCCCCCCTTCCACGCTGGGCTCCAGGCGCTGGAAGGGACGGGGCTCAGGTGCCGCGGGTCCCAGCCCCCCGCCCCCCCACACACTGCGCGTGCGGCTCCCCCGCAGCGCGGAGCTCAGGTCCAGAGTCCCGGCCCGGTGTGTGGGACCCCGTCCCCGGGCGGCGCGGGCCGGCTCCCGCTGCCCGGAGGCCGCGGCTGTCCCCGAAGAACGGGACCAGGAAGCCCCCTCCAAACGTCCCGGAACACCGTCTCTGGGTAAAAGCAAACAAACGAACACCCGCACGCAGAGGACTGTACCTGAGCCAGTTCTACGGCGGAGGTGCTGGCGCACGGGGTTTTAGGTCACGCACTTTGCCAAAGGGAGGAGAGGAAACAGGAAGACGAGAGGCCGTCCACATTGGACCGATCCCGACTCGGAACTACTCGCGCCACAGGCGCTGATTTATGGACACTCATGTGCGGGGGCCGTGCCGCCCGAGGCCAGGCGCCGCTCCGGGGAAGCTCGGGCCGCGGCACGGGCGCGGGACGGGGATGTGCGGGGCACGGGGCGCACCGCCGCCGCAAGGCCCGTCCTCAGCTAGGTCCGGGCCCGCCCGCAACCCTGTCGCC
>NC_048230.1:46653678-46654508 GCF_002007445.2 Ailuropoda melanoleuca
GGCCGGCATGATCCTCGGGCCAACTATGCAAGGGGCGCTGCCCGCCGCCGCCGCCGCTGGACTGCCGCCGCCGCCGGCCCCCGGCACCCCCACCGGGCTGCCCAAGGGCTCGGCCAGCGCAGGGCCCCAGAGCCTGCCCAGGACGCCCTCGGCCACCACCGGCGGGATCCGGGCCACGCTGACGCCCACGGTCCTCGCCCCTCGCCTGCCGCAACCACCTCAGAACCCGACCAACATCCAGAACTTCCAGCTGCCCCCAGGTAAGTGGCCGCGGGCGGGCCTGGCCCCGCCCCCGCCGAGAGTCCAGGAAGTTGTGGGGCTGGCAGGGCGCTGAGGTCACGGGTCTTGCGCGGGCCTGCAGCAAAGGAGCCAGGGCGCTCCCCTGCCGGTGCGGGAGAGCTCCCCTCCGTGTGGGAGAGTGTGTGTGTGTGAGTGTGTGTGCGTGTGCGCGCGCGCACGCCCGGGGGTGCTGTGGCAGCAGGGGTCCGTTTCCTTGGGCAGCGCTTGGCTTCACCTCGTTCTTTGCATTGCAAAGTTTCTGGGCTCCCACAGTGGAGCAGCTTCTTTCCTGGCTTATGTGTGCCCCTGCCCGCTCCTCCCCTCCCCTCCCCCGCCCCCTTCCCCTCCCCCTGCGGTGGAGAGCCGTGGCAGCAGGCCTCCAGGGGAACTGCTTGCTAGGTTATAGAGCCTGGGTCCATGCTTTCCTGCATTTGGTGCTCCGCCTCCTGGTTTTTGGGACCAGTTGTGTTATGGCCTGTGTCCTCACTGAACTCTGCTGCTCTTCTGTTATCCTGTTATCTTCTGTGATGGAGGGCTAGGCACCCCCCCCC
>NC_048230.1:46656762-46715396 GCF_002007445.2 Ailuropoda melanoleuca
GTGTGTGCGTGTGCGCGCGCGCACGCCCGGGGGTGCTGTGGCAGCAGGGGTCCGTTTCCTTGGGCAGCGCTTGGCTTCACCTCGTTCTTTGCATTGCAAAGTTTCTGGGCTCCCACAGTGGAGCAGCTTCTTTCCTGGCTTATGTGTGCCCCTGCCCGCTCCTCCCCTCCCCTCCCCCGCCCCCTTCCCCTCCCCCTGCGGTGGAGAGCCGTGGCAGCAGGCCTCCAGGGGAACTGCTTGCTAGGTTATAGAGCCTGGGTCCATGCTTTCCTGCATTTGGTGCTCCGCCTCCTGGTTTTTGGGACCAGTTGTGTTATGGCCTGTGTCCTCACTGAACTCTGCTGCTCTTCTGTTATCCTGTTATCTTCTGTGATGGAGGGCTAGGCACCCCCCCCCACCCCCCACTGGTGAGGTCAGGCAGAGTAGTGACACTCCTTCCTTGTGGCTGGGCAAGTCGGCATGGAAAGCTTCCGCTTCCCTGCTAACACCAGGATGGCAGAGATCCCAGGTGAGCCCTGGAGGGATCCTTGGGCACACACCCTTCCTGGTCCACGTCCTTGCCTCCGCACTGTGCTGTGCACTTCCTGTGGCCCCTGTGGCGTGCAGCACAGTGTTCTGGATAAAGGGTGCTCAGTGGCTTTGTGTAGTACACCGTCCAGTGAAATCAGTGGGTCTCTCGGAGCTAGAGATGACGCCCGGTGACAATGAGCCGTGGGGGTCCACAGCCTGCTCATGTTGTCGGTCTCCTGTATCACCTGGGTAGTTGGTCAGGGTTCTTCAGGTCTGACGGCAGAAGGCCCCCCACAGCATCCCGGGTCACGCTGCTTTGTTTGGGGAGAAACTTGAGCAGTCGAGGTGCCCCGTGTTCTCCTGCATCCTCTCCACGTCGCCTGCGTGGACCGCCGGTGCTGGGCTTCTGGAGAGCTCCTCCCTTGCTGTGTAGTAGCGTGCGCTGGTGCAGCGGCCGCCGCGGTGGCAGGAGTAGTAGAAACAGCACCTCCCGTGGCCCCGCGTGCGCTCGGAGAAGAGCCGTTGGTCCCCTTGACAGAATTTCAGCGTCTTAAGGAGAGGTTTCCTTGTCAGAGCGCGAGGGCCCGGACTGGTGCCAAGGCTTGCCAGGGATGTTTTGATCCTGGCAGGGGTGGGGAAAGCTGACAGCCCCAGCCGGCATTTTGGGGGTGCTGGTGGGGGTTGCTGCTCTCTGAGGGAAAAAGGTGACGTCAGACAAGTTGTTGGAGAGGTGCTGAGATGCCCCCTTACCACACATTTGGTTCTTTTTGAGGTCGTAGTAGCGTTTTATTGAAGGTTCTGTTTTGTTCCTTGTGTGTGTTTTGCTCGTTCAGGGGAGAATATGGCTGATCCGTAGTAACCTTTGAAAAAGAGAATCCGTGGTCGTAGTATGTTATGTAAAACGTCAGAGTAGTCCTCACCTGTCTGCAGAATTGCCTTTCCAGCGTCCCGCTCCGTTCAGCGCTCNTGTTATGTAAAACGTCAGAGTAGTCCTCACCTGTCTGCAGAATTGCCTTTCCAGCGTCCCGCTCCGTTCAGCACTTTGCCTCACTCAGAGCTGAGACCCTTTCCCCGTGCTGTACTTTTGTTATTTAAAATTGGTGTGAGCTCCTCAGTAGTTGGTGAGGCAGGGGCTTGGCCTGGCTGGGCCTGGCTTGCAGGACCCGTGCGGTGCCTGTAGGGGTGGCGGGTTGGGGTTGGCTGGATCCCCTGGGTCTGACCTTTGCGCAGGTGAAGCCCCCTCCTTATTTCTGCTGGGGGTGGAAGCCGTGGTTGGAAAGGGACATCTCTGCCGTCTTTGTCATGGGTGACCCTGGACTCACTGTTGTCTTCTGTTCTGATGGCACCATTAGAGATGTCTTTGTGTGGCAAGTAGACAACTTGAAAAAAGGCTGTAACCATGCTGACCCTTTGCAAGAGTTGTCATGAGTGTTTGTGTTAAAATCCCCCGTATTTAAGAGCAGAGAGCAGCCCATGTTGACATTTGGGTGACAGATGTCCTCTAGATCAGAAAAGATTTATATCCATCTCTCCATTGTTCCCCACCCCCTAACCTCCACTGATTGGGAACTCTGATTAGTTACATCACCTCATTTTTATAACAGCAGAAGCAAAAAAAAGTAAAAAGTACTACCCCGAGACAAAGTTTTCTCTTTTAGATAGTATAATTCTGTAAACCAAAAAGACAGATTATGAGTATTCTAGTTCTAAAATTGATCAGGATGGGGCGCCTGGGTGGCACAGCGGTTAAGCGTCTGCCTTCGGCTCAGGGCGTGATCCCGGCGTTATGGGATCGAGCCCCACATCAGGCTCCTCTGCTATGAGCCTGCTTCTTCCTCTCCCACTCCCCCTGCTTGTGTTCCCTCTCGCTGGCTGTCTCTATCTCTGTCAAATAAATAAATAAAATCTTTAAAAAAAATAAAATAAAATTGATCAGGAAATATTAAATTCTCCTACTTGATGTTTCCTCTTCGTTGAAATCTCTCATCATAAAAACAAAGAGGAGGTGGAAGTGACTTATAAAAAAAACTGTGCTTGGCTGATAGCTCATTCTCATTACAACTCAGAGATGCAGACACTTGGGAAGGGGTTAGGGGCAGGCAGGGGGTTCAAGCTGAGCTCCCGGACCGCTGGCAGTTTGAGTGGGTGTGAAGGAGGCTGGCCCCTTGATACCGCCCCTTCCCGCAGGTAGCAGCTCCAGGTGGGGAGAGGACAGACAGGTCTCACCAGGGCCTGACGCTCCATTCTCACTGCGCACTGCGAGCCCATGTGGACTTTGGTTTTAACAAATTCCATCTTGGTATTTGTTGTCAGGACAGTTTTGTAAAGAAGCATTTATGTTACTGTAATTAATTTGCTTGTTTGAAAGTACCAGAGTCTAAATTTTATCCACTGTGGTGATGGCAAGAACGGAGAAGAGATTTTTGCTGCAAAGGCATTGTCCCAAGAACTCTGGAAAGCACTAGCTTTGTACAGCTTAGAAGTCATAACATCGAAGTAATATTATGATTATAGTAGAACGAAAAAAAAAAGTGATATGACACCAAAATTAACGTGTGCGTAAATGGTTTTAAAAGCTCTTTTCAGACAGACACTACATTATAGATGCTTATTGCTGAAGGTGATCCTTGGGTCGTCAGGTTGGCGTCTTCTGCAGCATTCATCAGTTTGTCCTGCTTTTGCAGAGAATGCTCTCCTGTTGCTCTGAGGTTTGGCCAGAGTGTAGGTTCTCATTCTAGGACGGAGCACCGTGCCCTCACCATCGATGCCTTGGCCTGGGAACGTGGGCTTGCTCCTTACTTAAGACGAATACTCTCGATGTTAATGTTCCTGCTTGTAAGGACGGGTGGCTAGGGCATTGGTTCCCACCCATGATGAGTGCAGGTATTTGTTGGTGGGGAAAGGAAGAGCCCAGTGGTGGCTGGCTGTGCTGTGTGGGCTGGGTTGGGTTCCAGGAGGGCTGAGCTCGAGCCGGATGGTAGAAAGTGGGGAGCCCAGCACTGAAGTTGCAGGCCAGCTTTGCCAGCCAGTGCTGTGGTGTGAGGGATGTGTTTGGAAGTTTAGATTTTGTTACTTGACAGCACTCTGCCCTTCTTCTCTCGGAGCCTCAGTTGCCCAGCTAGAAAGCAGGGTTGACCATTTGGTGAAGTATCGTGGGACTGATGGGGATGAGCAGGACACACCGCTCTCTTGTCGTTAGTACGCATACGCTATCCCAGTTACCTTACGTTTTTCTCTGGTTTTCAAGCATCACGTTGCTGTAGTTGCAGTCAAGTCTAAAGACAGCTTTCCTCTCACGGAACCGCACCAAGCTTGGACATGTTCTCGGTCACCGGGAGTCCGCTGCGCTGGCTGACTCAGGTCGTGTGAGAAAGTTGCCGAGGTGGTCACAGGTGGGTCGTAGACAGTGGGCCATGTCCCGCAGCTGTGAGGGCAGCACGAGCAGCTGCCTGCAGTGGGAGTGGGCCTGGGCACGGGGCTCGCTTTAGCCCAAAGGCTTCGAGTTTTCCTTATGATATACTTGGCTAACAGTGACATTTGTGAAGAAAAAAGAAAAATGACTGTTTGGCATCCATACACAGCTGGCACCGGACAGCTGTGCTTAGCGTAGGACAGAGGTAGCTTCCCTGGGCGTTTGCTTTTGTACTGCTGGCTTGGAGGGGAGGCCCTTGGGGGGAGCAGGAGACCATTCTCCCTTCCTCTCTGTCTGGGCTTTGTCTGTGACCTCCTGTTGTCTTGAGGGTAGACAAAACCAGCTTGGTGACTGGGGGTGGGATGGCGTTTCAGGCATATGTGGGTGTCTCTTGGAGCTGGACATTCTTTTGGCAGTAACCAGGAAAGAGGTCCTCAGTCCCTTAGACCCTCCTGGGGTTTCTGCTCTCTCTTGCTGTCTTCCGTACTTGAGGGCGGTGCGTGCTGTGCGCCTGTGGCAGAATTTCTGCAGTTGGAGAAGTTGAGGACTTTCCAGGTCGTTTGTGTTTGCCACATGAGTGGTAGATCTGTACTTGTTAGGGCCCCATAGGGAAGTGTGTAGGAAAGTGGTCTCTTTGCTACCTGGGTGGTCAATGAGCATGAGCCCGAGGGGCCAAAGAGCCTGGTCTCCGGGGTGGTTCTGTTGCCTTGGGCCGTGGTGGTTGAGTGCCCGGGCTCTCAGTTGTGCTGCGGAGGTTGCCCTTAAGCCCCTCTTCCGAGTTGCTGACAGGTGGGCACCGGGTCCCCTCCGTGTTTGTGCAGCACGAGACTGACCCAGTTCAGACCCTGCCCTAGAAATGAAGCGGCCCGGTGGGACAGAGCAGGGGCGCACATGTGTCTGTTTCCTTGAAATCAAAATAAAGGTAGTTCCTGGTGTGCTTCTAAAGTCCGTGTCAGCATATAAATGTGAGCTTTCCTCATCTTTAATGATACATTGGAAGAAAGCTTTATAAATAGCTATCATGTGTGAGTTGATCGAGATGTAATTAGCAAGTGTTTTTGAAAATCTTGAAGCAGTGATTTAAAAGGACTCTGGAGAAACTTGCCTTAGGTTTGGGGAATTTGCAAAGTTCTCGAAAGCACTTTTCCTTTTCCTCATGTTGACAATAAGCAGGAGTCTCAGGTTTTCTTGATTGTCCTGGGAAACAGTTACTGTTTAGGGCTCTTCTCTTGGAGACTTCTTAGGCTGGAGGTCGGCAGCCTTTTATTTAATCAGGCCTGTGAAAGTAAGCCCTGTGAAGGAGAGAGGTACGTTCTGCCGCAGGAGCCTCTGTCCTGGGTGCTGCGCACCGCGGGTGAGGGACCCTCGTTTTCAGCCGGGCCTGAGGTTGCTGTGGTGTGGGGGTATGGTAGACTGTCAACACGTGGACTTCGGGGCTGTACGTCTACAGTCCATGCTGCTTAACCGCTGTGTAATGGATCCAGTTCTGTGGAGTTGTGTTTGAGGACTGGGAACTTTGTTTCTGCGGTAGGGCCATGGACACTTAATGACAATTTGTGGTTCTTACATATTCTTAATATCTATGCTAAGGTATTAAAACCTTCAGAACACAGAGATATAAACATTGTCCACAATTTGTGCCCCCCTCCAATTTGAAAAGTGCTTGGACACCCCCTTCCTTGTCTGGCTTTCTTCTGTGGCCATGTGCTTGCTGGCGCCCCCTGTATGTTGAGTGGATGGAGGCCCTCCCAGTGTGGGTGTCCGAGCCAGGTGTAGATGGGGGCTGGAGGCTCAGAGGGCCCTTCTGCTGGCCTTCGAAGAGGAGTCGGGCTTTCCTCCTTTTTCCGTGAAGTTGGAGTCTAATGGGACCTCTCTGCCTCTTCCACGTAGCCGTGGGTGGGGGGGGGACACGCTAGTGCTTCTTTGGCTGCTAACCTCCTGAGGAGGGTGTGACCAGGTAGCGTGGGACCTCCTCCCTGACGCTGGGGAACTTGCATCCCAGAGGGCATATTTCAAAATGTTTTCCAGCTCCAGAGGTTGGGGAAATCCTAAAACAGTTCTTTATGACCGTAGTGAATTGGATGTCAGGTTTTAGAACTGAGGAGCAAGCAGTAAGAAGGTTCTGTAGGTCTGCAGTGACTTGTTGAGGGCAGTTAGTGGTCTGAGTGGACGGAGTGGACAGAGTGGGACACTAGGAGCCAGGACAGCTAAGCCCTCCTCCTCAGTGCTGTGCTCGGCCTGCCAGAGTGGCAGGTGGTCAGAGTGGCAGGTGTTGGCCTGGACACTCGCACAGGGCACAGAAAGGCCTTGTGGGGTCAGCCGATGGGACCCAGAGCTTCGTTCGGGGAAGGAGGGAGGTGCTGGGGCATGGGGTGGCCATACTGTGTGGACGGTCTTGTGTTATCATCAGGGCTGAAAGGGGAAGGAAGGCAGCTTTTCCACTCTTAACCTTTGTGCTGAAGTGCGTGGAGCCAGTGTACGAGGAGAACTTTCCAGGGAATTGTCATTCCTTTCACACCGGAGCTTTGTCTGGGTTGTTTTTAATATAATCCATACCCGGATTTACGTAGACACCGCGGGTTAGTGAACACAGCAGGTCACGGGCCGGGCCTGTGTGGCGTCGAGTTTGATCTTGTAGGAGCGCCGAGCTGTGGCAGCGTCGCCCACGCCCCCGCATCGGGGGAGAGAAGAGGAAAGCGCTCTTGATTGATGTTTTAGTGAACTACAAAGTGTTATGAAATTATTAGTCACTTGAAAGTGACTTTTCCCACCTTTTTTCTTCTGATTTAAAATTAGTTGTATTCATTATGGGAAGTTTGGGAAGAAAAGAAAACCGTGGAGAAGGAAATAAAGTCACACATAACCTCTCATTGCGCAGCTGGGCACAGTTGAGCGCACGTCCTTTCAGCCTGTGTTTGGTGCAGAGGGACTTCCGACTTGTACGAACTTGGATCATCGTGGTCCTGCCTGTGTTGCGAGTGCCCTGCCCCTGGTGGTCTTTGAAGCGCCCCTCTTCGTCCCGCTCCCCACCATCTCAGGCCGAGGCTTCCCCGCAGGCCCCTGTGCTGGGCTGCTGAGACTTGTGTCCCCCTTGTCTGTTGTAAATGACCCTCAGGTGAGTGTCTTTGTGCGCAGCTCTGCGTGCGTCTGGTGGGTTGAGCATTTCAAGTCTTTGATACAAATTGCCTTCTTGAGGCCTCAACCATTTATGCTTTTAAAATCATGGTTTTTAGAACCATGGCCAAAATAGGACCTTTTAGAAACCGATACCATTCTAAAGGTTTCCTTGGAAGGTTGTATCTGGTTTTAAGGTGTATTTCTTCGACTAAATGAGGTTAAACCTTTCCCCACGGATGTTGATCGAGACTGTGGCCCATTTGTTCTAGGACGTGCACTGAGCCAGTGAGCAAGGTGGATGTGGGTGCTGGGCTCCAGCCCCGGGGGGTCCCAAGGCCGACAGAGCCCCTGCTCTTGGGGTACTTGAGTTGGGGTGGGAGAAGGCAGTCAGCAAGCAAAGTGTGAGCACGTTTTGTCATCATGGTGAGTGTCATGAAGGAGTGAACAGCGCACAGAGGCTGAGCGAGTGAGGGTACTGCTGGCTGGGCCGGACGCCTTCCTGAGCAGTTGGCACTGGAGCCGAGACCCGGACACCTGGACGATGAGAAGGGGGCTTGTGTGCACAGCTGGGACCCAGGTTCCAGGCAGAGGAGACAGCCGGTGCGCAGGCCTGAGCTGGAGGGGCCCTGGGACATGGGCGGAGCCCGGTCCCAGAGCCCTTGTACCCCGGTGTGACAGTTGACTTTCAGGTGTGGTGGGAAGCCGCTGGGGGTTTAGGCAGGGCACCAGCAGATCTGAATTGTGTTTTGAGATCAGTTTGTGTTTGTGGCCCGTGGAATGCAGGGGCTGATGGTCAGGGGCAGGGTGTGGAGGTGGGGAGCGGAGATACCCAGGGTATCCCAGGGTGACCGAGAACGGGTATTGCAGTGAGGAAAGAGCCGGCTGGGGGACCACTTGCCTGTCTGGAACGTGAAGTCTTTGATGCCATCTCTGAGCAAGTGTCCAAGGTAGTGGAGTATGGGTGGGGCGGGGGGGGGCGGGAGGCTGCAAGGGGTCCGAATTTGGAAGTCACATGGCATATGATGGACGTTTTGGCCATGAGAGCGAGGCCCCCACTCTGCCTAGCGGAGCAGTAAGACTGCTGCCCAGGGCGACTCTCTTCAGAGGAGGGGAGAGGGGAGGAGGGGTGGCGGCAGAAAGCAGGCCGCCCACTGCCTGAGGTGGACGTGGGGCAGAGGCTCAGAAAGAAGGGGCTACCCTGAGCACCGCCAGCCCCCTGGGAAGCTGACACGGGCAGTTGTGGTTTCAAGAGCTTTTTATAAGGGAGGAGTGTGTGTCATTAGGCAGCAAGCATCTCCTGGCTTCTTGGCCTTTTTATGTGTGGAGATGGCTTGGGTTGGGCATCCTGCCGTCCGTCTGACGTGATGTTTGAGTTGACAGCACGGTGGTTTCGCCGCTGCATGCTGTGCACTGGGCTCCTTGCCGTGTGCCGATGGACAGACTTGTATGTCTGAGGCTCCTCGAGCCAGGTGGTCCCGATGAAGACACCGAGACCCGTGGAGGTGAGCAGCTTTTCCAAGACCCCTCAGCCCTTTCACCGAGAGGGGCGGGAGCCCTGGGGCGCCTGTGCTCCTTCTCGATGCATTTCCTGCCCTTGTGCCTCGTCGAGGCCTCGCACACGCAGGGACGGGGCTGTGTCGTGAGTAGGTCCACAGAGGGGAGTGTTCCGAGCACATGGCAAGACCCTGGAGCTGCCGCCTGCATGCCATCTGTTATGGAGACCCCCAGGGGATAGGAGCATGGGGAGGTGTCCAGCGGGTGCTGGGCTCCTTGGACCAGCAGGGACTTGTGCTACCGAATGGCTCTCGTGGGCTCTCCTTTCCACAGGCTGCAGGCATTGGGGTTGGGGCGGTCCTGACGGCTGGCAGGGGTGAGTGATGAGGACTGTCCCCTGGTCTTGAGGGGCGAGTCCCTTTCTCCCGACTGCAAAGCTGCTGGGTCCTTCAGTCTGTACCTGGGCGGCTGTCTGGTTAGTCCTGCTCATGGCCTCGAAGGCCAGGGTGATGCTTTGTGAGTTCACTTAGTCAGCGAGCAGACATTAATTGAGCACCAAGTTCGAATCAGACTTGTACTGGAGTAGGGCAGTCCCCGTCCTCAGGAATTGCTTTCTGAGGGGGCGAGCCACAGATCAGTTTGCAAGGGGAGGAGATGGGGATAAATGTAGCATCATTTCTGAAATGGAATATCATTAGCCCCCCCCCTTTCCTGCTGTAATTACTCAAAATAGGCCTTCTGTCTGTTCTAGTCTGTTTTGGACACTCCAGAGTTTTCTCTGCTGCTTTGGACTGATTAGATAGCCAGTCAGGGTTGGTGCCACTTCGTTATGTATTTAACAGTTGAGAAACTTTGTTCAGAATGTCTCCCAAAGCTCTATAGAGTGACAGAATAAAGACAGCCTGTAGTCGGGCCGCAGGAGCCCAGAACTGGAGCTCACGGGGAGCCTTGCGGGTCCAGGCAAGGGTTCCGACTGCTCTGGGCCTTTTGCTCAGGGGCCAACCCTGGCTTTCATTTCATGCCGGGAGGTTTGAACACCACTCACTGGGCACTCTCTGGGATCTTGATCCTGGAACTAATGGTAGAGGCTGCCCCCCTCCAGCGTTGGGGGCTTCATAGTCCAGACACACCTCCGTGTGGGTCTCTGACCGTGCTCAGGGACACGGTTGGCTTGGTGACCGTGGGGGCTGCTGGCAGTGTCCTGGAGCAGGTGGGGCTGCTGACCTCAAGAAGATTGTTGTGCCCCCAAGTGGGAGGGCCACTGGCCTGGCCTTCATGAGGCTGCTGGTCTCAGTCTCTCGGAGACACAGTCGTGAGTGGCTGTGCTGCGTGTGACAGCGTGCCATGGTGTGCAGAAGTGCACTCTGTGCTTGGCGTTCGCATGCCGGATGGTAGAGGTGTGCTGTGCACAAAAAGTGGGTTGGGGATGGTGCGTGCTGAAGTCCGTGTCTGTGGCTGTGAAAGGGTGCACACTGTTCAGGTCTGTGTGTCATGGGCACGCGTGTGTCCCAAGTGTGGGAGGTCACCAGAGGGTGCACTCGGACTCCCTGGAGGTAGCTGCTTCTAGGGTGGGGGGATCGGCCTGGGGAATGGGACCTTTACTTTTCTCTGTAATATTTTATTTTTCTTAAAGAGACCTGAAGCTATTATAATTTTTAACAATCGTTTGTTCTGGGGGGTAGACTCCTGGAGTGTTTCCTCTTGCAGTTGTGTGTATTTTATTTAGAACTTTTCAAGCAGCTCCAGGATGTCCTCCATAGAAGCCCAGGGCAATGTCATGAGCGGGTGCCAAGTGGGGCTACAGGCGTGGGAGGGTGTGGTCTCGGTCCCTTGGGTGCCCCTGTCCCCACAGTGTCGCACTGCGTGTTAGCTGAGTCCCCGCGGCTTGGGCTGCTCCGCATAAGGCCGTCCGCAGGACTGACGGTGGCCTGACCGCGGGGCGCTTCCAGCCTCGCCTCCTGCCTCCGCACACACCCCCTTGCTTCCTCGGTGGGCCGCACTTCACAGCTGCTCTTCCCGTTGCTAGGACATTAGTTTCTGGGTACTTCTGCTCATCATTTGGGCCCAAGGTCCAGCATTATGGCCCCCACAGCAGAGCAAGGTGCTTCCTCAGGACTGGTGTGAGTCCCGCTGAGGCCCGTCTCCGTAGGTCTTGGTGGTGGGGCAGGTGATTCCGAGCCCATCCAGGTGGGGCTTCCTGCGGGTTTACCTGTCGGTCTCCACCACGGTTTTGCCGGTGGAGCAGGAGCACCTGAGGGCAGAGAGCACGGCTTTGCCGCGTTCATTTGTGAACCTCAGCGTCGGCGTGGCGCTCGCGTGGCGGGGATGCCTGTGGCGTGAGTCAGGGAGTCTTCTGGAGGCGTGTGTGGTCTGTCCACCTGGTAGACAGGCCATGACTTTGAAAGGCCATTAATTGAGGTGGAGGACTCGTGGGGAACAGGACACGTTTTTGGGTCATAGATGCGTAGAACGGAGTTAGTCACAGCCTTCGCTCCCTGCATTGACTGTTTTATGTGGTCGTTGAAGTAGTTTAATAGGCACCTGCGGACACCACCCACGGAGGGCTGGGACCCTGCCGGCATCCCATGTGACCGTCCAACCCACCTCCCCCAGCCTGTGGCTGCTGTTGTCCCGACCCCATGGTCTCCATGCCTTCGCTTCTCTTTTCCTATCTGCTCGTGGCCTCTTCCTAAGCATCGCTAAATGTGTGTTTTATCTGAACTTTAAGTTCGTAGAAAGGGTGCCGTGCTGTCGGTCATCTTTTGGGACCTTTGCTTTAAGTGATTCTTCCATCCTGTGCCATGTGGTATTTTGTTGCACAGATAGACCACGGCTTCTTCATCCCCTCTTGTGTTGTTTGTGAGCTGGGCCCTCACGCTGTGCCCGGGGCTCCTGCTGTGGGAGGGTGGTCAGCTTGGGAGGCACTGGCAGAGTGTTGTCAACGGGGCACACGCAGGAGAGATGCTGAGAACGGGCTGTGTCTGTTCATGAAGACTCAAGTTCTTGGTTTAGATGTGAAGCGTGGGTTGTCCACCAAATAGCCAAGTGGGGGTTGGGAGAATTGAGATGTGAGTCTGAAATTCACAAGTGGGGTCAGAGCTGGGGATATGGGGTGGTGGTCCCTAAAAGACTGATGATATTTTAGGAGCGCCCGGCTGGCTCTGTTGTAAGGGCACGGGACTCTTGATCTCCGGGCGGTGAGTTCAAGCCCCACACTGGGTGTAGAGCTTACTTTAAAGAAGGGCGGGGGCTGGCGCCCGGGGCGCGCAGCTGGTTAAAGCGTCTGACTGACTCTTGGTTTCAGCTCAGGTCATGATCTCAGGGTTGTGAATCGAGCCCTGCGTCTGGCTCCGTGCTCTCTGCAGAGTCTGCTCAGCGTTCTCTGTCTCCCTCCACCCTCCCCTTATCTGCATGCACGCGCACTGCACTCTCTTGCACTCTCTCTCTCTCACTTTATAAAATAAATAAGTCTTTAAGAAAAAGAAGAAAAGCAAAAAGACTGATGTTATTTTAAACCGTGCGGGTAGCACGCTCACCAGGCTTGGAGGAGGTGCAGTACAGCCAGGGAGAAAAGACAGGCCAGAGACCTGTTCTGGGACATTCTGACCCCTCGAGGTGGAACAGAGGAGGAGCTAGCAAAAGATGCTGAGGAGGAGAGCAGGCGAGGCAAGGGGGACCCGCAGGTGAGACCCCAGAGGAAGCCCGTGGGGGGCCCATGGTGTTGTCAGTCAGGTCATGGGCTCAGGAGTGTGTCCAGGAGGTGTCTTCACCTGTTCTGCGTCGGTGGCCAGTTAGGGAGGTGAGGACGGAGCTGCTTTTGGATGTGACCCCCAGAGGCGGGAGGGTGGAACAGGCCAGCCCTCCGTGGAAGGTGGGGAAGTGACCTTGGGGTGTTCAGGCAGCGTTTGGGGACGCTCGTTTCGGGGAGGGGGTATAGAGCCATGTGAATGGAGTGTAAGGATGGTTTCTTTTGTTGTTTCTGGACTTGTTCCCCGAAGAGTAGAGATTTCGGACTAGTGCTGTCCAGGAGGAATGTGGTGCGGGCCACACACAGATCTTGAAATTTCTAGTAGCCTGTTCAAAAGGACAAGAAGTGTGAAAGTACAGCAAGACGAGGTCAGCGTTAACATAGCTTTTTTAATTCCGTGCGTCTGGGTGTTTCCAGGTTGACATGCTGTCCCTATGCATGTCGTCCGGAGCCACTGGCATCCTGTTCCCTATGGCTGCACCTGCAGACAGCTTACTCCGGTGCTTGGCGGCTGCCCGTGGTCGTGGCTCCTCCATATGTACTTATAGACGAGCCAACAGTTGCCACAGAGGCTGAGAGAGGGAGAAAGTGAGGGCCGGGGCCAAGGGGCCCCCAGGGCCACAGGACAGGGCAGCCAGTCGGCTGCAGAGAAGGAGGCTGGTCCCAGCCGCTGTGGGATGCAAGGTGTCTGGTCAGGCCTCAGAGAAGGTGGCCGACAGGGCAGGAGCTGGGATGGAGGGACCCTGAGTCCGGGAGGGCTGTGTCACCAATTTCGGCAGCCAGCCTCTTGGGTGAGGGAGGGTAAGGGGCTGAAGTGGCTGAGCCCTGCCTCCCTTGGGGAGTGAGAGAAAGAGCCTGCCCTGGTGGGGGCAGCAGGTGCAGGTGGGGCTGCTGGCTGGCTGAGAGGGGTCATGAGAGGCGGTGGCACTCCTACCTCCTTTCTTGGGAAGGGCAGGGAGGCCGGCGGCTGTCCCGGGCTCTGTGTGGGGCGATGTGCGCTGTGGCCTGACTGCCACAAAGCACTCTGTCATCACGAGAAATCCTTGTCCCAGGATCAAACCAGAAGCAGAGTTCTCTTGGAAGAGGCACACCCTGGCAGGAGAGCAGGTCACCGTGCAGAGGGGGTTTGCAGAGTGCAGTTGGCCTGCGGGGCTGGAGGAGGGGCAGGTGCAGATTGTTGTCTGGGATGAAGGTCACTGACTGGCGGCTCAGCAGGGGCGGACGCTGGGGCGGACGCTGGGATAGTGGAGCCCACGCAGCCCCGTAAGCGGCTTGTTTGGCAACATGGCCTGGGGGACCTGGGGAGCAGCTCTCAGAGCCCAAGGGGCCTGCCCCAGCTTGTGTCCTTGGTGCTGATGTCTGCCTGAGCAGTCTCCGGTCACTCCTGGAGGGCCGTGTGTGGCGAGCTCCTGTCTCCCTGCCCTGGAGCCTGAGACACCTGGTGTCCAGCCTGGTCTGGCCAGAAAGGAGGCACCGTGGAGACTGGCCTCTTGAGCTCGGCGCTGCCAGCTTGGGTCCATGTGGGAGGTCCTGTCCGCACTGATGTTCCAGGCCTCCAGGTGGAGGGCAGCGTGTGCTGTGACTCTGGTGGGAATTCCCTCCCTTCTGAATAATTTCCTGCCTGTTCTTTCTTTCTGAATTTCCTTTTTGTTTGTCAAGAGCATTTTCTTGTGTCTGGGTGACTTGTTTGCATGTGTCCTCCCCTGTGTTGGGTGCCCCCCCTTTCCTGTTGTTCCTGAGTTGCTTCTTGAGGGGGGAGCCCCACTGATGCCAAGCACCCAGGACGGGCTGGTCACGTAGCAGGTGCGCAGGTCTCTATCTTGTTGAAGCCTTTTATGGAGTGTCTGCTGGTCCTGGCTGGTGTGAGCATGAAACAGGAAGGATAGAGAGCCATCGTGGCACCCTGGCACCCCTTGTCTCGTGGTGGTCAGGTGGGACTAGATGGGGGTCTTCTTGACACCCGAATGGCCTGTTTTTTAGGAAGTGATCTTGTGGCTATTAGTTCTATCCCTAGAACTTGGATATCCTGCCCTGAACCCCGGGGGGTGCCAGAAAGACCCTTCCTGCTCTTCTTTCTGGAGTCTGCTTTTCTCTTTCTGCCTTTGCTGGAATCTTGTCCTTCTGTCTGCTCCTTCTGTTGGGGGTGTGGTGCCACGTCCCTTCCTTTACTCTTGGCTCCGTGGGCTCTTGGCGGGGGAAGAGGTGTGGGAGACAGGAGATAATTCTCCTGGTCAGCCAGCTACCCACAGGCTACTTCTTAAGGCAGTTTGGGGTACTGCCCTGGAGTCTCCAGGTACCAACAAAAGCAGATATCATGTTCTTGTTTTTGTTTTGTAAAGAACTTATTATTATTTTTTTAGAGCAGTCTGAAGTTCACAGCAAAATTAAGAGGAAAGGACAGAGCTTTCCCCATACACGCGCTGCTCCTCACGTGTGCAGCCTCCCCACTGTTGACGTCTCTCGACAGAGGGTACATTGGCTACGATCCCTGAACAAGCACTTGCCATCTCATCCTCACGCAGGGTCCTTACATTAGGTTCATCTCTGTGTGTACGTTCTGTGGGTTTGGGCAAATGCATAAAGACACGTATGCACCGTTATGAGTATCAGACAGTGTTTTCACTGCCTTTAAAATCTTCTGTGCTCTACTTGTTCACCCCTTCCCACCTCCCAGCCCCTGGCAACTACTGATCTTTTTATTGTCCATAATTGTGCCTTTTCCAGAATGTCATGCAGTTGGCATCACACAGTGTGTGGCCTTTCATATTGGCTTCTTTCACCTAGTGAGGTACGTTTATGGTTCTGCTGTGTCTTTTCATTGTTTGAGAGCTCATTTCTTTTATCACTGATTAATATTACATATTCTGGATCTACCATAATGTGTATATCCGTCATTTACTGAAGGGCATCTTGGTTGCTTCCAAGTTTTGGCAGTTATGAATAAAGCTGCTATCAGCATCCGTGTGCAGCTTTTCGTGTGGATGTGAGTTTTCAGCTCCTTTGCGTAAATACCCAGAAACACGATTGCTGGATCTTATGGTTGAGAGTACGTTTAGTTTTGCAGCAGAACACTGAACTGCCTTCAAAAGGGGCAGTACTGTGTCGCGTTCCCGCCAGCCACGCGTGACAGCGCCTGCTGCCCCACATCCTGGCCCGCGTTTGGTGTCGTCGGTGTTGTGGGTTTGGGCCCTTCCGAGGGGTGTGCGGGCGTCTCACTGTCGTTGTCATTGGCGTTTCCCTGATGACACGGCGTGAGGAGCATGCGTTCGGGGGCGCGTCCGCGTGTCCTCTGCGGCGAGGGGCCTGTTCGGGTCTTTGGCCCATTTTTTTAACCGGGTTGTTTGTGTTTTTGTTGCTGTGTCTTAAGAGTTCTTTCTGTGTTTTGGATGACAGTCCTTTATCAGATGTTTCTTTGGCAAATGTTTTCTCCCAGTCTGTGGCTTGTCTTCTCACTCTCTGGTTGTCTTTTGGAGAGCAGACGTTTTTAATTCTCACGCGTTCCAGCTTGTCAGCTTTCTCTTTCACGGATCCTGACTTGGTGTTGTGTCTAAAAGGTCATTGCCATCCCCAGGGTCACTTGGATTTGCTCCTGGGTTATCACCTAGGAGTTGATAGTTTGCACTTTACGTTTAAGTCTGTGGCCCACTTTGAAGGAATTTCCGTGAAGGGTGTGAGTCCGTGTCTAGATTCGTTTTTATTGCAGGTGGACGTCTGGTGGTTTTGGCACCGATGATGGAAGAGCTGGTCTCTGCTCTGTTGTGTTGTCCTCTCCCCTTTGTCAAGCATCAGTTGACTGTATTCATGGGGCCTGTTTCAGGGCTCTGTTCTGCCCCACTGGTCTGTCTTTCTCTTCTTCTGTGGGACACACCGGCGTGATTGCTGTGGCTTTGCAGGAGGTCTTGACGTCGGGTAGTCACCCTCCAGCTCTGTTCTTCTTCTGTACTGCGTTGGCTGCCCTGGGACTTTTGCCTCCTCTCCATATTAACTTTATTTTTTATTTTAAAAAAGATTTTATTTATTTGAGAGAGAGAGAAATAATGAGCACAAACAGGGGGAGGGGCAGAGGGAGCAGGAGAAGCAGACTCCCCCCTGAGCAGGGAAGTTGACGCAGGGGTTTGATCTCAGGACTCCAGGATCATGACTTGAGCAGAAGGCAGATGCTTAACCGACTGAGCCACCCAGGCATCCCTCCATGCGAACTTTAGAATCTCTTTGTCAATATCCATAAAATAACTTTCTGGGAGTTTAACTGGGACTGCAGTGAATCCATAGACCAAGTTGGGAAGAAGTGCCATCCTGACAATATTGAGTTCTCCTATCCATGAACATGGGATGTCTCTCCATTTATTTAATTTTTCTGTGATTTAGTTCATCAGAGTTTTTAGTTGGCTTTACATAGCTCTTGTATGTATTTTGTTAGGTGTATACCTAAGTATTTCATGTTTTTTGGGTGCTAGGGTAAGTGACAGTGTGTTTTAATTTCAAATTATCTGTTCATTGTTAGTATGAGAACGTGTTTGGCTTTTGTAAACTAATTTTGTATCCTGCAACTTCATATAACCATTGTTTAGTTGCAGGAGTTAGTTTCTTTTGTCATTTTTTGGGGTTTTCTACCTGGATGATCCTGCGATCTGTGAACAAAGACAGCGTTTTGTTTTTTCCTTTCCGATCTGTACACCTTTTATTTCCTCTTCTGTGTTGCACCGGCGAGGACTCCCAGTGCTGTGTGGAGGAGTGGCAGTGAGAAGAGACCTCTTTGCTGTGTTTCTCATCTTAGTAGGAAAGCTCTGAGTTTCTCACCAGTAAGTAGGATGTTAGCTGTAGGTTTTCTGTGGATCATCTTTATCAGGTTGAGGGAGTTCCTCTTTTTTTCCTGGTTTACTGAGAGTTTTTAATCACGAACGGCGGTATTTTGGGAAGAGCAGTCAGTGAGCAGCCTCCCTGGGAGGTCAATGGAGGGAGTCATGCAGGGAAAGCCTTAGGAAACTCCTACCATATCCAGGTCTCAGGAAATATGCCTTGGTCTAGTCAAGTGGGAATGGGGACAGTAAGAGACATTAGCTGTGTGAGGGCAGGTGACGGACCAGGGGACAAGTCACAGGAAGAGGTGGAGGATAGGACCGACCCAGAAAAGTGCCCGTGAGTTCTCTGCCTACTGGGGGTGGGACAGTGAAGCCAAGCACTGTGCACGTCTCCTGCACGCCCCACTGTCCTCTTGCAGACAGGTAGCTGGGGCTCAGGCTGGGGAGGTGGTTTGCCTAGGGCCTCCCTGCTCACAGGGGACCCTGGGCCCGCTTGCCCCTCCCTGGCTTGGAAACCAGTCATGATGGTGGCAGTGGGGGCATGTGTCAACACTGCTGTGTCTGGAGACAGGGTCTGTTGGATGGCACAGGTGAGGTAGGTGGGGGTCAGAATTGCTGAGGTGGAGCCAGCAGGATGAGCCTGTGTGGAGGGGTGCTTCTGCCAGGTCTGGAGAGCTGGCTGCTGGGGAAGAGGAGGGCTGGAGGGGGAAGAGCCCTCGGAGGGGGAGGAAGTCCACTTTGACTCTACAGGTGGTTCTGAATGTTGCTGTCCTCCTGAGCCAAAGTCAGTCGGGGCGCAGGTGGTGACAGCTACCAGTGGGACTCCGTGAGAGCCAGGTTCACTGCCGGCTAGCGGTGCAGGTCCCCTCAACCCTTGAGTGTCAGCTGTCGGAGCCATAACCTGGGCAGTTAGCAGTGCCGCAGGAGGGCTTAGTGCAGCCATAGACGGCCACTCTTCTCCACGCCTGAGCATGAGTTCAGTGTTTTTGGAAGTATTTTTGGTACACCAGACTTCCCAAAGCCAAGCCCCCTCTTTGGTGTGGGGTTCAGACGAACAGGCGCCGGTGTGCTCCTGTTCCCGGGAGGAGTTGGCCACATCCCTGCAGGGGGACTGGCTCAGCCCAAGACTTCCAAGGGCTTTAGGGGACTTCCAGGGGGTGATATTTGGTACTTGTGTTGGAAAGTGACCCTCCCCAACGAGGGGGCATCTCCGTGTGGGACAGAGTGGGCATGGTGGCCATACACGGGCTGGGTGGCCAGGGTGGGGTGGGGGGCGAGTCTTGGCAGAAGGGTAGAGGTAGGAAGAGAAAAGGTCTGGGGGCAGCCCTAGATGTGGGGGATCCCGAGGGAACAGGATCATGGGCGATGCTTGTTAATCTGGCAGCCCCTATGTGTGGGGTCCTGGTGAGGAGTTCTAGGTGCTGGTATTGATATAGAAGGCCTCTGGTTCCCTTGATCGTGTCACCTTCCATGTGATTGAAACTAGCATCTGTCCGTAGTCTGCCATGCTCTTAGCATGGGAACCAGGGTTCACTTTCCTTATGGCGAAGCTTGATTTGTTCTAAAGCAGAGTGAAGCACTTCGGGGTTGGACGGCGTGAGTGCTCCCTTCATGGCACAGGAGAAGGGCTAAGTGTTGAAGTGCCCTGGGCAGGTGACCCTTTCGTAAGATTTTACCACCCATGCTTTTAAGTCAGTTTTGTTAGAATGAGACTTTGCCCCTCATGCTCTCTCTGCATATGGTTTTCAGACTGAGTCCAACAAAGATGTTGTCCTGCTTTGCTTTGGTTAGTCTTCACTTTTCTTGCATGCACACTTAGAGTTTCCCTCTTCTGTGTAGAGTTCCTGTTTCGGGGAGGAAAATAAGGCAAGCACGGTGTTGGGTCTTTGCCGTGTAGTCTCATAGACTCCCAGGTGAGAGTGAGTCGTCCCCGGCTCTCAGTGCCTGCTGGCTCAGGTGTGGCGTGCCACTCCAGAGAAGAAGGATGTCAGCGGAAGCAGAGTGCGGGCTCTGGGATCGTCCTCTGTGGGACTGCAGACGCTGGCTGCAGACTCCCAGGAGTGGCAGTGTGTCTCACCTGCACTGAAGTCATGACCATGGGTTGGTACAAGATTTCCTAGGACACAGACAGCCTGGGCCCCAGTGGAAAAGATTAGTACACTGGACTTCAGAATTAAAAGATAACTTTGGCTGTTGGCGGACATTGTTAAGAAACTAGAAGGTGGGCTGTGGAGCGGGGCGATGTATCTGACCGAGATTGTGTCTGGAGCACGAGGAGAACTCTTCCTACTCGGTGGTCAGAAGACAGCCAGCTCTGTGTGTTAAGAATGGGCAGGAGGTTGGGACAGACAAAAAAGTAGGGATAAAAATGGCCCTCGAGCGTATGAAGAGATGCTGACATCATTGGTTACCTGAGAAGTGCAAACTGCAGCCCCAGTGGGACACTCCATCGTTTCCCCGCCCACTAATGTGGCCAGGACCAGGAGGACTGACTGCACCTCCTGCCGGTGGGTGTGGGGGTCGTGGAGCCCACTGGCCGCGGGGGTGAGTGCCTGGGAGGAGGAAAGAGCATGGCTGTGTACTTGCTGTGGCCAGAAAAGCCTGCTCCAAGAGAAGTGACCAGTCCGTCCACACGAGACTCGTTGGGGGCATTTGCAGCAGCTTATTTACAAAGAGCCCTACATGTCTGTCAGGTGCACAGCATGTGGCCCATCCGTACTCAGTACTTGGTACTCAGTACTCAGCGATACTGACACCTGCAGCCACGGGGAGGAGCTAAAAGCACTCTGCCGAGTGCAGGCAGCCAGGCTCGGGGGACCACCGGTGCACAACTCCATTCCTGTGAGACTCCAGGAGAAGCTGAGGGTAACCACGGCAGTCGCCTGCGATGGGTGTCGCCGCGGGGTGCCAGGGGTCTTCGTAAACTGATGGAAAAGTTTCAAGTCTTAGTTGCGGTAGTGACTACACGACTGTGCCTATTCGCTCAAACTCTCAGACTGTGTACTTAAAATGAGCAGACTACATTCCTCGTAAACCAGATTTCAGAAAAAGGGTCACGGTGCGTCTTTCTCTGTCTGCCTTGGTGCTACAGTGTTTCAGGAGAAGGAGGGGTCGTGAGCTGCGGTGGGAGCCCTTGTCTGTCTGTGTAAAGTGTCTGCTGAGAGCGTAGTACGGTAGTACGGTGGAGCGAGATGCTGGGACTGGCCTTTGGGAGCATGTCGGAAACGGCTTCACTGATGGCTGGTTAGGTCTGATAACTGGGTCCTCACGTTTCTTATGACGAAAATAGAGCACTTGAAAGTGTCCGTCAGGGAGAGGTTGTTGGCTGTGCGTGGAGAAGGGCCATTGCCCCCCAGGGACCACCTGAGTCCAGTCCATCCTGGTTCTGTTCAGATGGAGGCATCTGTCTAATCTGCGGTGGAGAAAGTGGGGTGTGCACTTAACCCCACAGATGTGTCCGAGGTTTTCCTGTACGCCTACCTGCTTCCGTAGTGGCCGTTAGAAAGCACAGCTTCCCTAATCTGTAGTTGCAAGCAGACAACATCTGGTTTTTAGACAGCTGCTTTGTCTCCAGGTAAATACACCAGTCCCCCCTTAGCTGTGGGGGATCCATCGCAGACCTCGTGGACACCCGCAGCCGGGGCAGAGCCACAGTCCGCACGCACCGCGTGCTTCCGTTCCCAGGCCGCACCCGCGGTCAGGTGTCAGTGATGAACCGGGCCCAGCGAGGGAGTGTCCGTAACCACCGATGACACGAGACACTGTCCCGATGTGAGGCGATCAGAGTGGTGTGAATGTGGCCTCTGGCTCTGAAAACACCTTCTCGTCCTGTGCTCACTCTGCTGTGACGATGGGATGAAGTGACATGAGCGCCGCGGGCGGAGACGCAGCGGGAGGGTGCACCTGACCTTCTGGCCGTGGCCGACCCCATCATGGAGTCCGCGGGTGAGGGGGCACGGCTGTGATACACACTCATTATAGGAGATTTGACAAGGACAGGAAAGTCCAGGAAAGACATGAAGAGTAATCCGTAGTCTTGTCACCATGCGATCATTGTAGCTGTCTCTGACATGGTACTTCCTTTCTAAAATTTCCTGGGTCCTCAACCATTGTGGTTAGTTAGAAACTACCTGGTTTTAATGGATGTATACTTACCGAGTGCCAGCTACGTGCCGGGCACGTGACACATGACGGGGTGCTGCCAGTAGGGGCCGGCGACGTGCCCACACACACCGTGCTCTGCTCCCCACGTGAGGAGGCTCGGGTGTGGGACAGAAGGGTGCCGTTTAGATGGGTGGTCAGGGAGGCCACTCCAAGGAGGGACAGGACAGCGAGCCCCTAGAGTGCCGGCAGAACTTTCCAGACAGTGCGCGGAGCCTGCGTTCTGGGAGCAGCCAGTGGGGGAAGTGGTCACGGGTGGAAGAGGCAGCAGGGCCCATTGGCGGGTGGGAGCGTGTGGGTGGCTCTCACGGTGGGCTTATGTGTTGGTTGGGCCACTCTGCCATCCTTCTGCCTGTGTGGCTGGGCTTGGCGCCTGCGATTAATGTCGGTATGTCGGCAGGCGGGTCAGCCGCGTCAGGTGTATGGAGGTGGCCCCTTTTCTCGTCAACTGTCGGGGCAGACGTTGGTGGACAGCCCCGCCCTGTCCCCGTTGGCAGTGAGCGCGCCCTTCCTTCAGCCGGGCGGTCTCGGCGCACTGCTTGGGCAGGGCACTGCTTCTGGGGTCTCGAGAGAGAACGCAGGTCTCTAACACAGCAGGTTCCCCTAAGTTCTTTGAAATTGTGTTTGTATCTCTTCCCTTGCACAGAAAATCTTGGGTCTGATAATCTAATCCTGTTTATTCGCTTGGCCTGTCCTACCATATACTTGAGTTTCAAAATTAAACGGTAAAACTCAAGTTAAAGGTTTTTTGCGGTTGTGTGTTCAAACTCCATTGAAATCATTCTCTTTTCTGTGGTGTTTTGTTCCCAGTTTGATACACAGTTTGGTTCAGTGTGGCGCTTGTGTTCTGCACGGGAAGACAGCCCACGGCACGAGAACCGGCTCTTCACCTTTCATCTATCCCCTCTCTCCTGCCTGTCCCTAGAGACGGTTCAAAATTTTTATTTTCATTGGTTTCTGGGCCATTCGTTCAGTATTTCTTCTTGTAGAAATAAGCCTATTCACACCTGCACACATGCTGTTCTTCCCCTTTCCTCACACCAGAGATGCGTGTACACTGATGTGTACTTTGACTTTGTTCCTTGACGATGTGACCTGGAGATCATCTTCTGGTGACATCTTGTTTTAATTGAAAAACTAAATTTTATATCTAGTTCTCTCAGAGAAGAAATTACTTGTACGAGAGACACCTTCCTGCGCGGTACAAACACTAAAGCCTTCAGAATACTTTTGGAAGGGAATGGTCCGAAAAAACATTGAATTTCCCTGGGCTGCAGCAAGAAGCACATCCTCAGCCTGAGCCAGCCGTGCCAGGGAGCTCTGGGCTGCAGGTGGGGGCCAGCTGGGCGGGCGTCCCTGCGGAGGTGAGAGGGATCCCCGCGCCCCCCCCCCGCCCCCGTCTGCTGTGCTGTCGGAACGGGATGACTCAGCCTCCTGGCGATGTGCCAGCCAAGTCCGTGGGATCTGAGGGTTGAGGAGGCTCGCCTTTAAATATAGCTCAGCACACGTCAAACTTTTCTTGGGGGCGGGGGTGGGTGTATGAAACACAGACCACAAAATGCACCTGTTGTGAGTGTGCAGATTGTTTGGAGAAGTGTGTACACCCGTCTGTCCAGCATCACACCCCAGATGCAGACGTTCCGTTCACCCCCAGGAGCCTCTCGTGCCCCCTTGTTGACAGAACACCTGGGCCAGGCCAACTTCTGCTTTGTGTCTCTGTGCTTGTGGCTGCCTTTCTGAACTCTCACAGAAGTGACATCGCACCTCGCGATCACGTCTGGCTTCTCCGCACGGTGTGCGGAGCTCTCCCCCGTGGCTGTGCACACGTGCCAGTGCGCTCACAGGGCTCTGACAGCTGGGTTTCCCGGTTTTGGCGGTAATGAGCGAAGCGTCCTTAGCATTAGCGGGCAAGGCTGCGTGTGGACAGATGTGTGCACGTTCTTTTCTCCCGGGGAAATATTAGGAGTGGAGTTGCTGAGTCACGGGGCAAGCCTGTGTTCAGCTTCTCAGAAACCGCCACGCTCTTCCTGAGTGGCTGTGGGAATGTACTCTTCATCTGTGGGCACGGGTCCGCCTCTTGCAGTCTGACTGCTGGTGGGTGTGCAGTGGTGCCCCACGGCTTTACCTTCGCGGTCCCCTTTCTTGGGGTGTAGTCTGCGTGCCGCAGTGTTGACCCTGTCGAGTGTATGGTTTTGTGAGTTTTAACAAAAACATACATTGTGTGACTGTCACTGCCCTCAAGGTGTAGACCTGTCCCCAAGCCCCTTGGTAGTTACCCCTGGCAGCCACTCATCTGCCCTGTCACCCTGTCCCTGGGAATCTTGGCTCTAGAGTCGTGTAGATGTGAACTTTCACGGCAGTGGTCTTGTGTGTCTGGCCTCCTTCATTGGCAGGAAGCTGCTGAGACGTTGCGGGGCGCTGCGCGTGCCCCCTCACTGTGGCGTGTGGTTCGTGCTGCGGGTTGGCTGCATTCTGGCCATGCTTTGAATGGTCTCTTACCAGTCTGTGAGAGTTCGTCTGTATCCCGGTTACCATTCCTGAGAGGCTGTGTGTGTGGCCAGGGTGCTTCTCACCGATGGCCGACCTTTTCTCTTTCTTCACCGTGCGGGGAGTGGGGTTCTCGGTTCTTATATAGCTGCATTGATCTGTCTTCTCTTTATGGTAAGTGGCTTTTTGGGTCATGTTTAATTTCTTTTTCTTTCTTTCTTTCTTTCTTTCTTTCTTTCTTTCTTTCTTTCTTTCTTTCTTTCATCACCAGCTAGGTCAGCTTTTTTTTTTTTTTTAAAGAGTCTATTGATTTATTTATTAGAGTGCAAGCGTGTGCACACGCGAAAGCGTGAGCTGGGGAAGGGGCAGAGGGAGAAGCAGACTCCTTGCCGAGCAGGGAGTCCGATGGGGGGCTCGATCCCGGGACCCTGAGATCCTGACCTGAGCTGAAGGCAGACACTGAACTGACTGAGCCACCCAGACACCCTTAGTATGCTTTTTCTAACCCCAAGGTCATAGGGATATTCCCGTTTTCTTCCAACGTCTTAGCGTGTGTTTCTGCTGCTACGTCTTCCGTCCCCGGGAACTGGGAATCGGGCTGTGCATGGTGTGGCAGAGCTCACGCTACTCACTCGTTCTCCAGCAGACCGTCGCCCAGCGCTCTTTTCTTTGAATGGGCCTTCCTCACCTCGCTGACCTGTGTGTCCCCTCTGCAGTATTGCAAGGTTTATATATGGGTGTCTGCTTCTGGGCTCTCGGTGGCGCTCTCTTGGTTTGTCTGTGTCTTTCCCTCTGTGCTGCCGTGTCTGTAGTGTGGCTGTGTGTTCACTCGGGGGCAGGACCCCACTTGCTTAATCGCATCTGCTCATCTTGGCATTTTGTCTCGCTCCCACATTTGTCACTCAGTTGTTGGAGGCCCATGAAAGTCCTGTAGTTGCTTTGATTGGGATCCTACTGATGGGGGTTGGTTTGGGGTGGATTGACATCTATGGTGTGATGGCTCTGTAGCCATGAGTAGGTTTGTCACTTTGTTTAGGTCTTTTATAGCATCTTTCAATCAAGTGTATGAATTTTTTTTCCGTTTGGGTCTTGAACATGTTTTGTTAGATTCATTCCGGGTTGCTGTAAATAGTAGTTTTTAAGAATTGTGTTTTCAGGGGACCTGGGTGGCTCAGTCGGTTGAGCGTCTGACTTTTGATCTCAGCTCAGGTCTTGATCTCAGGGTCGTGACTTCAGGCCCCATGTTGGGTTCCACACTGGTGCACTGGGCTTGGAGCCTGCTTAAAAAAACAAAAGGAGTTATATTTTCTAATTTTTGTTGATGGTATATTGAATTGTAGCTGAATTTTGGATGTTGATCCATGTCTAGCAATGTTATTAAATGCTTTAAATAAAAAATGTGTGTGTAATATTTTTAGGTGTTCTACATGGAGGGTCCTGTTCTGTATAATTAGTGACAATTTTCTTTCATTCAAATTCTTATGCTCCCAACTCCCTGGCCTGTCCTCTGGGCTGTGGGCTTGCTGGGGTCTTGGGTAGAAGGGGTGATGACTGGCATCTGTGAATTATTCCTCATTTCAAAGGGAATGCTTCTGAAGATTTGCCTTGCAGATGATAGTTCGTGGATTCCCTTCGTCAAGTTAAGGAAGCGCCTTCCCATTGCTTATTTTCTGAGGTTGTTTGCTGTTTTTGGCGGGGATATTTATTCTGTAGTCAGGAATGGATGTAGGGTTTATCAGAGGCTTTTTCTGCCAACTGTGGGATTTGCCTTCATGTTACTTAAAACTGAACAGTGTTGCTTGTCAGCACCTTCTTCCTCCCACCTGCGCTCTCCTTCCTTGTCCTCTGGCTTTTCCAGCCATACCCCCATACTTCCTGGAGAGTACTGAAGCCATCAGCTAGGAGCCCCCAGCTTCTCCTTCCCAACTGCTCTGGCAGCTGGCCTCCTGGCCCCTCACCCCTCCTGCCTGGGGCCTTGGGGCCTCGCTCTCCTGCGCGTGGATCTCAGCCCTCTGGGTCCCCTTTCTGTGCTCTTCCCCACTGACCCTCACTGTATCCTTGTCCATGTTGCTGGGACGAGGTGCGTTCTGCCTCCCTTTCCTGGCGGTTAGGCCCCACTCCTTCCCATGTTGCTATGGTGTTGCTTTGTCCGTGAAACCTGTTAGTCCCCTCATTTTAGGTCCAGGAGTTTCCCCAGGGTGTGTGCTCTTACACTGCTGAGCAGTTCTCCTCCATAGCATCGATTGACCACAGCATTGATCAGATACGGTGGGTGGGGTTCTTGGCTAGTGCCTGACTTCCCCACCAAGAAGGAAGCTCCAGGAGTGGGTCCCACGCTGTGTTTCTGGTTTTTATTGGTGCCTGGTTCATCCTGGCATGTAGTAGGTCCTCAGTGGGTATTTGCTGGCTGATGGAGTGAACGGGTGTAGTTAGGCTGCTCAGAGCCCCTTGTTTGGCTCCTTTCTCTTCAGTGGTCTAAGTGAGGTCGCAAGGGGGCTTGAATTCTGGAGAGATGAAGTTTTGCTGTATATCATGTAAAGTGCATAGCATCTGCTTCCTGACCTCAGTTTCCTTGAAATTGTGCAGCGTTAGCACTGTCTACAACTTTTTCACAACAAGCAGGGCGCTCCGAGTAGCTTAGCTCGTGCAGACCCAGGCCCTGGGTGGGCCTCCAGCCTGGCCCCCTGAGCCTTGTTCTGTGGTGCGGACAATTCCAGATTAGCCCCTCTTCTCCAGCCTCTCTGGCTCCTGCACATTAGCTAGCTGAACGCGTGAGAGAGCACAGATGCTTGTCTCGGTGCGGATGGGCCTGTGGATTTGAGATTCCAGAAGATGATACTGACCGTCCGAGGAAGCAGATGTTGCTGGGTAGAATGCCGTTGTGGATAACCCTGAAAGGAAGTGTTCGTTCCTGTTTGCTTACTGATCCAGACAAGGATCCAGAATGTTCTTCCAAAGCATCCTGTGCATTCTCTGCCTTGGTGTTCGTGCAGAGTCGCCTGTCCTATTTGCAGAGCTGCTCGTGGGACCCTGGACGTAAGCACGGCTCCCTGGAGAGAGGCGGGTTCTTCAAGCACCTGTCTCCTGGTGGCTCTGCTGTCCTGCTTTGTGACTGCATTCCCGAGGTTTTGCTGGGAGCAGTTACTTGTTTAGTCTTTGTTTATTTACACGTTTCACACTGGAAAGAATTTAGGGTAAATAACAAAAGTACCCCTACTAGGAGAAGAGAAAGTCAAGAGAAAGTCAGGGGCAGGGAGATGAAGGAAAGGCACGGTGGACTGGGGATGAGGGCAGGAGTGACCCTGGGCTGTTCTGCTGCTGTGGGTGGGGTGGGAGGGACACAGACTGGGAGCGGAGCCTCCTTGGGTCCAGGCTGAGGGGACACCACCGTAGCGCCTGCGTCTGTGGATGAAGGAGAGTGCAGCGACGTGCGTGCGGAGAAAGGGCCTGTAGGATTTTAGACTGAAGAAGAGGCGTTAAATGCGTTCCGTCTTGATCTAAGAGTTCCAGGTGGTTGGGGGAGGTTTTCCTGGGACTCCCGGAGCAGGAATGCAGGGAAGCCCCCGAGGCCCCCGGATTTCAGGGGTTTTGAAGAAGTGGGAAGATGAGAAAGTGGTGCCGGCAGACTAGCGGGGGCAGAGGGGCGCCGCAAGGAAGGCCTGCTGGAGCTCACGGCTCCTTGCCCGCACGCTGCACACGTGCGAGCAGGGACGAGGGCGTTAGGCGAAGCGTGCTGGGCAGATGCGAGTGTACCAGAAAGGACGGGGCCGCCGGCTTCACGTGCGGGTAGGGTTCCAAGGCTGTGATGCTGGAGGAGAGCCTGGCATCGGTTGGGGAGGGTTCGTCGCCTTCCTGCCCTGTTGTCAGGGGAGTCGGCCGTGTCCTTTTTAGGGTCAGGGTTTTCCCTACACCTTCCAGAAGAGCAGTGACATCTGCAGTGCTGCTGGAGCCACAGGGCAGGGCCACGTGGACCCTCTGACTCCTTGGTGTTTAGTAAGTGTCTGCGAGGTGCACGGCCCCGGCCATCCCTGCACACGTGAGGCAGAATGGCGTGTCCAGGACTCGGCGTGGGCAGATTCTGCAGAAGAGAACTCTGCCTTGGCTCAGAGGGTCTGTGATGGGGCCAGAGGGATGCGGACAGTGCATGGGCTGCAGGGCGGCACTGGAAACCCTGAGTGGTGGACCTTGGGGAGGAGGGAGGTAGAGTGGCCCCAGAGGGCTGAGGGGACCCCAATCCTCCTGGCAGCGGGTCACCCAGCACTTGTTTTATGGTTTTAAGTGACAGTAATTCTAATGCTGACGTGGAGAACTGTGGACAGTGGAGCGCTGTGTGTCTCCTGAGACAGAAACACCCTGGGTGCGTGTTGACCGTGGTTTTTTTTCTCTTACATACATAACTAAACACGCCCACGGGACTGTCACAGAAGTCGGTCCCATGTGTTGCTCTGCAGTTGTCTTTTCATGTCGTGCAGCAAGGACACACATCCCCGCCAGTGCACAGTAGGAACGCATTCCTTTTAGATGGCGCGTGGTGTCTCGGTGTGGACACGGCCTGTCAGCTGCACCTGTCCCCTGCTGGGCGAGTGTCTCACTGTGCAGAGACCCACGACTGCAGTCTCTGGGTCAGGGGACATGCTGTCGGAAGAGCCCCTCGTCCAGGATGGTACGCCCTGCCCCCACCCGGCGCCATAGTGGGTGCAGGTGAAGAGAGCTACCTTGTAACTGGCCGTCTTTGGTTAGTAGTGAGGCTGAGCATCTTGCTCTTTGGTCCTTTCTGTTGCTTTTGGGAATCACTTGATACATTCTTTGGCCACTTTTTATTTATTAAAAAAATTTTTTGGAGATTTTATCTTCATGTAATCTCCACACCCAAGGTAGGCTCGAACCCATGACCCTAAATCAAGAGACATGTGTTCCACTGACTGAGCCAGGCAGGTGCCCCTTGGCCACTTTTTGTAAAGTAGTTAAGACATTTGTGGTTCTAGGTAACTTAGTCAACTTTTTGGACAAAATTCTGTTGATTACCAAAGTTCTGCCTGTCTGGACACGTTTGCTGTAAGAGAGAACCCCATCCCCCATCCACGGTCTCCTTCCCCAGCCCGTCCCGTGGCAGATGGTTTTGCCGGGCTGTGTGAGCATGTGTGCGCATCTGGGTGAGGTTCGCAAACACTGCGTCTGGAGAGTTCTAGGGGACCAACCGCTTTATAGCGTTCCTGTCCTGAGCGTCATCAGGACGACGGGGGAGAGGTAAACGTGATAGGTTGTGGAATCCCGACTGAGCCAGGCCGTGGTCTGCGTGGACCCCCGAGGTGGTGTTTACAGGTGCCGGTGACCCGCCTGCCCTGGCTGTTGTGTGTCTCTTTCATGACGTGGAGTTGGCGCATGGCGCTCTGTTCGTCTCGGGTGCACGGCGTCGTGTTCGGCAGCTCTGTCACGCTGTACTCACCCCAGGTTCGGTTTTTTGTTTTAATCAAACGTTTCAGGTACTTTCTCTAACCTTTAGCATTTGAAAGCATCGACAGCGCATAACACCAGTTCTTTCTGTGTGCCTCAGCCAGAGAGCATACTAGCCGCTGATTCTGTTTTCCTTGGCCGACGGCCCCACCGCTGGCGGGGCTTGTTTGCAGCTGGCCTGCGGACTGTGGCTGGAAGCCATCTTCTCCTCCCTGCCTCCTCTTGCGGACGTTGGAAGGCGGCCTGTGTGGGTCGGTCCTGCCCCCAGGGAGCTTACACTGAGGGGACACAGCCTCTGGGAGCTACAGACACTGGGGTGGAGCCTGGGAGACGCTGGCTCACCTGAGGAGGTGTGCATGGGTTCTGAGGATGTGGGCCTTGAGCTGGCTCCAGAGGGAGTGGGGAAGAAGGATGTTCTAGAATGAGGCCCTGTGGTAGGCAAGGGCTCAGCAGGCTGGTGTCTTCGAGGTGAGGCTGCAGAGGGAGCCCGCCACAGAAGGGCCACCTTATCCCAAGAACGGTGGGAAGCCACCGAAAGCGGTTTGGCAGGAGGGCTCTGAGCCACCAGTCAGCTGTGGAGGGAGTTGGGTGTGCTGCTGTGTCAGTAGCTCATCACGTGTAGCCTGTACTTTTCCATTTTACGGATATGCCAGAATTGCTTGTCCTTTTATCTGCCGGTCCACTTTTGAGTTGTTCCCAGTGTTTGGCTCTTACACATAAAGCTGCTACGAATAACTTGTGTGTAAGTGTAAGTCTTTTGTAGGGGTGGCTCTCCCTTTTCTCGGGTGAACACCTCAAGGTGGAAGGGATGGGTCCTGCGGCAGGGTGTGTGGGACTTCGCGGGTTGCTGCAGGACGCATTCACAGCAGCAGCGTCTGGGAACTCTGGTTGCTGCACACCTGCGTGGGTGCGTGGGATGGTCGGAGTCCTGCTTTTGGTCGTGTGGCAGGTGTTGTCGAGGTGTTGCACGGGGGATCCATTAGCGTGGAGCATCCTCATATGTACTGATTTGCTGTCTGTGTGCCTTTGGCGAAATGTCTCTGAGTCTGCCGGACATTTTTGGGAGAATTCCATGTTGTAGACACAAGCCTTTTCTTGGACTGTGCCTCACAAGGACTTCCTTTCATCCTGTGGTCTTTCATTCTCTTCGTGTGTTCTCAAGGGCAGAAGTGTTTCATTTTGATAAAGTCCACTTTACCAATTTGTTCTTCTTATGGGTTGTGTTTCTGGTGTTGTATCTAGAATATCTTTGCCTAATCCAAGGTCACAAAGTTTTTTTCCCCATGTTTTCTTCTAGAAATTTAGAGTTCTAGGGCTTATTACATTTAGATCTGGGATCCATTTTGAGTTGCTCTCGATAGAGGGTGTGAGGCAGGGATCCGAGTCCATGCTTGTTGCATCTGGTTGTTCACTTGTTCCTCATTTGTCGAAAGACTGTCCTTTTCCCATTGAATTGCCTTTGTACCTTTGCCAAAAGTCATCAGTTGTCCGTGTTTGTACAGGCCTGTTTCTGGACTCTGTTCTGCTCCATTGATCTGTTCCAGCTTTACACCAGTGCTGTCCTGCCTTGATCTCTAGCTTTCTAGCACATCTTGGAAATGGGCAGTGTTAGCCTCAACTTGATTCTTTCTCATGGTGGTTTGGTTACTCTAGGACCTTGTGTTTGTATACGAATTTTACAATCAGCTCGTCTCTTTTCTCACGAAGGGCTGCTGGGGTTTTGGTGGATTGCATTACATCTGCAGGTGCATTTGGGGAGAGTCGGCACTTAACCACTGGCTTCCCCAACCCGTGAACAAGGCCTGGTAAAGCTCTTTGCTTTGCGTCTGCCTTCGCATTTCTCAGCTGTGTTTGTAGTTTTCAGTACATGCTAGGATGATTTAAAGTTCATGATTTGTGTTGTGGGGGCAGCTGCATGTGCTGGAACATGAATTGGGTCAGAAACTTCATCTTTAGCTAACTATTCAGAAATGCAATAATGTCACTACTCCTCACCCTTGAGCAACAGCATTTCCTCCTGTGCGATTCTTGCTTTGAGCCTTGAATTGCCCCTGTACGCATGAAAATGAAAACGTGTAGCTCTCCAGGAGTGAACAGGCTTTGAGAGAGCGAAGCCCTGTGTGCGTACTGTAACAGCATAGACGCCACCTTAAGGAAGCAGGATGAGCTTCGGGGAGAACAGAGCCCCAGATTCTGGGGGGTACTTCATGCCCGAGGTCGTGCCCCAGCCCGCTGATGGGTCCTGCAGCACTGTCTGGTGGCACTCCAGGAGCCCAGGGGCAGTTTTCCAGAAATGATGGTCAACTTTGTGCAGTTTGTGGACAAGTGTGGGGAGCAGAGCTGCCAAAGCGGTGAGGCTGTGATACCGAGCAGCTGCTCTTGAAGGACTGAAACCCTGGGACCAGGGTCCAGGTCAGCCCCACGTGTGGACCCTTTGGAGCCAGCACCCCGGCAGCGGCGCAGACCTGGAAGACACAGGAGCCCTGCCCACAGGTGTGTCTGACCCCTGCTCCCCCACTTTCTGGAGTCACGGTTCCCCCGGGGCTTTATAAGGCAGAGAGCCACAAGAATAAAAGGGACACGTGGGCCTTGATTTACGTCAGCTTTAGCAGTGTCCACATTAGCTGCGGTGTGGCTCGAGGGCCTGGGGCTGTTGCCTTGGGCTCCTGGGCCTCAGGGACGTTCCTCCTCCTTCTCCGGCCACAGCCCGCGGCCGTCAGGTCCCTGGCCCTCCTCACCCTCCGAGGCCCTTCCTCGCGGTTCCAGATTGCACTGTGGTGTGCAGCACTCAGGAATGAAGTCTGCAGCTGTGTTTCAGACTGAGCTTTGCTCCTTTTCTCGGCTCCTGTCCTGTCCTGGTTCTGGCTTTGGGGGACAGTTTCATTGTGCACGTGGTTCACTGTGGAGGGCTTTGCCTTTGGAGTCTTTGTGGACTCCTATTGCGGTCTGACAGATGACAGCACTGGAGAGCCTTGTGGTGGCGAGGGCGGAGGTCTGGTCCCCCTGCCCCGGGCGACCGTTCCCTTCTCCTGTCATCACAGCCCAGCCGTTCCCCCGAGGGAGGTGCCCTCGCAGGCCCGTGTGTGAAGGCAGGGGACAGTGTGGAGGCCAGGCAGGGGACAGTGTGGAGCCCACAGCTCCCAGTCCCTGACTCCCGAAGCTTGTGTGGAGGAGCGTTCCCCAGAAGTGATGCCTTCCAGGTGGAGGTTCCCAGGCGAGTCCAAAAATGCCTGTTTAATTTGTAGCGTAGCTTTGGCTGACCTACATTTTGGTTAAAAATACAGTAAAAAATGTTGGTATGAAAGGGATCATGGGAACTGTAACATTGGGTAAAAACCTTGAGTTTATCTTAAACTCTGGTGCTTGAGGAAGGCTAGGATTCCTAATGAAGAGCTGGCAGTCCCCTTGATGCTGAGTGGCGGGGACAGCCCGCGTGGGGTGCCCTGGCCTCCCACACAGGCAGCGCCAGGGTCTCGTGCGGGTGAGCGCGGGAGGCCCGGGCTCTGCCAGACAGCGGCCTTTGGAACTGCCGGCAGGGCGTTCATGCTACACGTTGTAATTAAAATCTGAGCTTTCACAGCAGTGAAACCCAGAAAATAGCCCAATAGCCCAAGCGATAAACAAATTATACATTTGTCTTCAAGTATCGTGTAGCTACTGAAAACTGTGTTTTTGAAGAATGTTCAATGACACGGAAATGGCTTGAGATATAGGTGGTGAGGGGAAGGAAATGCCATGGCCTGCGTTCTCATCACCTCCGTCCAAACGCATGTCCTACACGCGCACAGTGAGAGGAGGGCGCGGGATTTCAGATTTCTCTTGTCCTTGTACGTCTCCGAATTTCTCAGGTTTGCCGCACAGACTCGCTGTTCTCAGCGAGCTGTTACAATTATTAGAAAAGAACACCTGAGTTCTTGTCTGTTTACTCGGGGCGGCGCCGCCTGCAGACGGGCTGGTTTTGGCTTCTTCGCGTCCTGAGCAGATGTGAGGTGGCAGCTCCAGGGGAAGGCCTGTGCATGGCTCCTGACCTTGCCTGTGAACTGCCTTCGGGGATTGGCCATCTCGGCTGGACAGGCTCTGAAGGGTCTTTGGAAACGGAAGGTGTGTATTCTGTGTGGGGTCAGACGACGAAGCCTGCCGTGTGCAGTCTCGCTTTTGGCTGCCTGGGTGCGTGTATGCGGAGTGCGCTGTGGGTGCGTTTGTGAAGGAGGACGCTGTGGTGTGTCAGGTGGCTCCCTCCGGGCCCTCTTGGATCCCTCGCAGGCCTTGGTGGCCCCATCTGTAAGGGGGGGTTGGGTCACACCTGCGGGAGCCCTTCCTTGAGCCCAATCTTGCACCTGCAGGGGGTGGTGAAGGGGTGGCCTCCTGGTGCTGACTTTGAGGCAGAGTTCTGTTTCTTGGCCTTTGCAAGAATAGACACTCCGCAGCAGCTTATCTGTTTGAAATGAGTGGTTACAACGAGAGTTTACAAGATCCAGGACTGTGATAATGTCATTAAAATGTGCCATTTGATGCAGCTGTTGGCCTTGTGATTATTGCTGGGCCGTCATGCTTTCCGCCTGATCAGTGACTGTAGTGCAGTGTAGCCGGGGACACTGAGGGGAAGCGTGTCTCCAGAACGGTGCCCGCCCCCGTGTGCACATGGCCTTCCCTCGGCCTCCGGAGCTGCGTGGCTGTTCTTGGGGTCACAGGCACTTGGGGCCTTGGCAGTGGCTGTGCAGCTGGTCCTTTCAGAGCAGCTGCGTCTGTTGTTCTCACGTGTCCACTTCTGCCCCACTCGGACATACTTTGAGTGCCGACGTGAGGTGAAGTTACCTGCTCAGGGTCCCAGGGTCGCTTCCTGGCACCCACTTCGGTTGTTACCGCGGGCACGCAGCACGGTGGGTGGCAGCTTTCTCACGCTGCTGTGGCGTACAGCGTGCTGCGTCGGCTTCATTCGCCGTTAGCCACGTTGCTGTTTCATGAGTGTTTCTTATTTAAATATTCCATTAAGTTTCTGTAGAGGGAATGCTTTAAGCAGAAAAGCACCTGACCGTTAAAGCACGTTCATCCACTGCCCTTTAACAAGCTTGAGGCTGGGGTGCTAAGTCACAGGTGCCTTGCCGTCCCCCACCACTCTTCCGTGGCATCAGCGACTGGCTTCCTGGAGTCCTTACTAGGAAGGAGTGGGGTCTCCGGATGGAAGGGTGACTGGTGACGAAGGAGTGCTGGGCTTGAGAGATTGGCATCAGGAGGGGTTAGCCCGGTTTGCTCTTTTGGGGTCCCCAGTGTGCTCACGGGCTCCCAGGTCTGGCAGATTTTAGCAGAGTGAGTTATTTGCAGCAGCTGGTTTTTGTTTTGTTTTGTTTTTAAACTTCAGCGTGGTTTATTGTAAAAGGGACGTTTTGGAGGGAAGCTTACTTATGGGGCATCAATGTGGTTCCTTTGAATCAGCGGTTGTCGATGTGAGCCCAGGGAGAGGCTGTTATGTTTCCATGTCATGCTGGCTGTCTAAGGAGCCAGGACCCAGAGGTTCAGGGGCTCCTGTTCGGTTCAGGAGGGAATGCCCTGATGCATGCTGCTTGGTGTGGGGCTCACAGAAGGTGCTCGGCCAGCCCCTCCTTCTCAGAGAGGACCCCCTTCAGTCCAGTCTGCGGGAGGCCGGTCTGCAGGCGGTGGAGGTGCCTCCCTTCCCGCTGGAGCATCGTGGCCCTGGGCTTCCGTTGGGGCCTTGCGTGAGCAGGGGTGTGCTGTTTGTTACTCACTTTGTCCTGGGAAGTGTGAGTTAGATGCTAAAATAGATTATTTCTAGTGGAATCTACAACATAATTGGTTGCTGGTTCTTGAAGCTAAAATTAATGCCAAATCTGACTGTTGGACTTGTTTTCCAGTGATTTAGCTCCAGCTCCGTGAAGTGTGAGTGGTTTTCCCTGTCTGTCTGTGTGGTGGGTGTCCCAGGCTTCACAGGACCCCAGGCTGTGGGCAGACTGTGTCTTCCACGTCCCAGCCCAGCCCACTGGGCAGGAGAAGAGGCAGGGTAGAGAGGCCAGGCTGCCCGCCTCCAGAGATGAGGAATGGGGCTAGGGGTGCTGTCACGACAGCTGCCACCCTAGGAACCTGGCCACGGCCGGGAGCAGTGGGGTGAGTGCTTGGCAGCCTGGTGGGGACAGTGCCTGGCCGTGGGGCCCTGTGACTGGCTTCCTCCCCAGATGGGTGTGTGGCCCTCCCTGCAGGCCCGTGCTGGTAGCTGTGGGGCAGGTGGTGTGGCCTGTGGAAGGTTTGCTGCCTGGCTGACTTCTGAAAGAAGACTCACCTGCTGCTTGAATCCCGGGGAGAAAACCTTGTGTGCTTTCCCGTCTTGGATGCCGTTTCTACTGGGAAGTGTGTTTCGAGTTTGGAGACTGCATGTCTTACAGCTTCTCCTTTCTTCTCAGAGCCGCCAGCCTCCCCTGTGATAGGGTCAGTGCCGTCACCAGCCTTGGGGGGGGGGATGTCTCCTGACGCCAGGTCTCCTTTATCCCCAGGTATGGTCCTTGTGCGGAGCGAGAACGGGCAGTTGCTAATGATTCCTCAGCAGGCCCTGGCCCAGATGCAGGCCCAGGCCCACGTGCAGACCCAGCCTCAGACCACCATGGCACCCCGCCCTGCAACCCCCACAAGTGCCCCTCCCGTCCAGATCTCTACCGTACAGGTGAGTGCACGCGTGCTGGGCGGTGGCAGCCCGTGGGGTGTCTGGCAGGTGTCCTGCAAGGGCACAGAGGGGCGGCCACACGCCACCCACCGTTGGGAGGCTCTGAGGAGCTGGCTCTGCGTCCGCACTCAGTGAAACTCTGGCCTGGTTGCCTGAGCTCCGTCCTGTCTCTTCCCTCCTCTCCCTGACTCACCTCCTGTGCCTCAGTCTCCTCTTCTGCAAAGTGAGCCCTGCGTGCCTTGGCTGTTCCTGTTGGGGAGGCTCCTCTCGTCAGGAGATTGTGTGAAACGGCACCCCTCCCCTCCACACATGCGGCTAGGCCTTTGGGGGTTAGCTCAGGGATCTCTCCCTGGAGATCAGGGTGGGGAACGGTCCCCCAGTGCAGGCATGCCTCGTCCACATCCCAGCTTCCGTTCGCACGTGTGCCAGCACGCTACCCGTGTCTCCTCTGTCTCCCGGTGCCTTAACTCTGTAGTCCTGACTGGTTGGCCAGTTAGTAACTGAGGTGGAGTCTGGCGGGGGCTCGACATTCCTGTGATGTCAGCCATGTCCCCTGTGGAGGTGAAGCCCTGAACTGTAGACAGAGGCTGCAGTTGGCCTAGGAGACCCACATGGCGCCCCCTTACTGACTATCCGGCACAGCTCGGAACAGTGTGCGCAAGGCCTGTGGGGCCATGTGAAGTAAGGTGTCACTATCACTTGTGCGTGTTACCGTCTGACCGCCAGCGCCACCTTGCTCGGGACTCGCGCCGTCGTTCCATCGGCTGGAGGTGTCATTGGGCCACCTGGTCAGTTCTGCAGCACTGTGACCCATCTTTACACCCAGGGCGCGCATGCTGCTTGATTGTTTTAGTGCTGTGAGTAAGAGCACAAGAAGCTTGCGTGAGGACTGTTTCCCAGACACTCGCGCTCTTTAAAAGACCGTGTTTGGTAGACTTGGGTGAAGAAGCCTCGCGATAGCTTTATTACAGTTCATACGTATTTTGATCGTACGCTTTTCCTTTATTTTTTTTTTATTTTATTTTTTTTTTTTAAAGATTTTATTTATTCATTCGACAGAGAGAGAGACAGCCAGCGAGAGAGGGAACACAGGGGGAGTGGGAGAGGAAGAAGCAGGCTCATAGCGGAGGAGCCTGATGTGGGGCTCGATCCCATAACGCTGGGATCACGCCCTGAGCCAAAGGCAGACGCTTAACCGCTGTGCCACCCAGGCGCCCGTACGCTTTTCCTTTATTACAGTTCGTACGTATTTTGATCGTACGCTTTTCCTTTATTACAGTTCGTACGTATTTTGATCGTACGCTTTTCCTTTATTACAGTTCGTACGTATTTTGATCGTACGCTTTTCCTTTATTACAGTTCGTACGTATTTTGATCGTACGCTTTTCCTTTATTACAGTTCGTACGTATTTTGATCGTACGCTTTTCCTTTATTACAGTTCGTACGTATTTTGATCGTACGCTTTTCCT
Organism: Ailuropoda melanoleuca; assembly: GCF_002007445.2. NCBI lineage: Eukaryota > Metazoa > Chordata > Mammalia > Carnivora > Ursidae > Ailuropoda > Ailuropoda melanoleuca. Next base: position 46,694,088 of record NC_048230.1, read on the forward strand.
TTATTACAGTTCGTACGTATTTTGATCGTACGCTTTTCCTTTATTACAGTTCGTACGTATTTTGATCGTACGCTTTTCCTTTATTACAGTTCGTACGTATTTTGATCGTACGCTTTTCCTTTATTACAGTTCGTACGTATTTTGATCGTACGCTTTTCCTTTATTACAGTTCGTACGTATTTTGATCGTACGCTTTTCCTTTATTACAGTTCGTACGTATTTTGATCGTACGCTTTTCCTTTATTACAGTTCGTACGTATTTTGATCGTACGCTTTTCCTTTATTACAGTTCGTACGTATTTTGATCGTATGCTTTTCCTTTATTACAGTTCGTACGTATTTTGATCGTACGTTTTTCCTTTATTACAGTACATACGTATTTTGATCGTACGCTTTTCCTTTATTACAGTTCGTACGTATTTTGATCGTACGCTTTTCCTTTATTACAGTTCGTACGTATTTTGATCGTACGCTTTTCCTTTATTACAGTTCGTACGTATTTTGATCGTACGCTTTTCCTTTATTACAGTTCGTACGTATTTTGATCGTACGCTTTTCCTTTATTACAGTTCGTACGTATTTTGATCGTACGCTTTTCCTTTATTACAGTTCGTACGTATTTTGATCGTACGCTTTTCCTTTATTACAGTTCGTACGTATTTTGATCGTACACTTTCCCTCTGGTAAGGAAAGCTTAGAATCGGAATGGCTTTGGTGACAACTGGAGCTTGAGGCCTGATGCACCGGACGGAGTGTCCGGTTTTGTACTAGAGGGTCGATTCCGCTGTGCCGGGTGGCGGGGAATTACTGTCACCTCTTGCTCCTTTTAGATGATGCTTGCTTATTTTTCAGGCACCTGGGACCCCGATTATTGCACGGCAGGTGACCCCAACCACCATAATCAAGCAAGTGTCTCAGGCCCAGACGACGGTACAGCCCAACACGGCGCTGCAGCGCTCGCCCGGAGTGCAGGTGAGGTGGCCGTGGGTGCGGCACCCTCCGCGTGCAGCGGGGCCTCGCGGGGTGGGGTGCTGGGTGCTAAGCCGAGCTTAGCAGGAGGGTGAGTGTTTTTTCTCTGACTGCTGACACAGGACAGCTTAGGCCTCCCTTTCTTTAAAGCCCCGTGGGTTTTTATACCAGCAACATGTTTAAAGGCTTCCCGCTTTGCTGGAAGTGTAATTAGAAATGTCACCTTGTTGATACTTGAAGGCATCTCTGAAACAGAGGAATCTGTCACTGGGACGGCGTGGGTGTGGCGCCCGTGGCTCTGTCAGTGCTGGGGTGAGGGTGGAGGCCCCGTCTGAGAACCGGGCTCCTGCGGCTCGTGTGCGCCAGTGGGTATAATTCCCACACCCTCTTCCTGGTGAGGCACAGACAAGTGAGGGGTCAGGGGCTTCCGGAACGGGCCTCTCAGGGCCCGCGTGCTGGCCACCCGGCTGTCCTGCCTGCCCCGCAGCCTGTGCCCTTTGCCAGGAACGACGCCGAGGTCCAGAGACGTTCCCTGTCAGCCTGCTGGGGTTGGTGTGCGTGTTTGTTCTTAAAATGGTGCCTTCAGTGTGGGAAGGAGAGTGCCCTGGAGCAGGCGCTGGGCCCTCTTGGGGGGTCGTTTGGCTCAGCCTCTGATCTGGAAAGCTGAGGAGAGGGGCCGTGCACAGGCGAGGCTGGCCCCTTCTCTTAGAGGGGAGGAGAACCCCTGGTCAGGGCAGCAGCTGGCTCTGGGCAGTGAGGTCGGAGCAGCTGGAAGCCACGTGGTTCAGATCTGTTCTATTCTTCGGGTGTTTGTGTGTCTCTGTCAGGAGTGCGTGGTGTTAGCCACTTTGTGTTGGGTATCTGCTGGGTGCGTGCCAGGACTGCGCTGCTGCCGTTGCTAACCCTTGTGCCGTTCCCACCGGGGTGCTGGGGGCTAGGCTCTGTTCCCATTGCCAGAAGGAGGGCACGGAGGCCAAGAGTGGTGTGGGATGGCTGGGGGGTAGGGGTGGGTGGGAGCCGGCCCCGCCCCAGGGCTCCCCTTCCTCTGGTGGCACCTCGTCTTCAGGTGCTGTTTGGTGTCTGCATGGGTGACGTCGCTCTCCGAAGCCGCTGGAGGAGCACACAGGAGATAAGTGGCACCCAGCACATGGGCGTCCCGGGCTCCATTTGGTGGGCACTGAGTTTCAGTTACAGTGAAAGGCCCCTTTTCTGGCAAGGTCCCGAAGCTCACAGTCCGTTTTTGCATCCAATTTAGTGGAAAGTGAATTTATCAAAATAGGCAGACATCGTCTTGGTATCCTGTAGGGAAACACGCGTTCGTCGGACTGTCGGAAGGGAGTGCAAGGGGTATATCTTGAGGTGGAGGGAAACCCCGACAGGATGAGAAGTACCCTAGCTCTTTCTGGGTATCCAGAAGCAGCCCCACTGTCCCCCCGGCCACCTGGAGACAGCTGCTCGGCGCGTCCTCCCACGCCTGCTTTCCTTTGTAGTGTGTGTTCGGCAGTTCTGGTTGCAACAGTGGTGCGTGGGAATGTTACGGGCGAGAGAGGACGCGCGGGTTGTGAGGAGCTCGCTCGCCATCTCCTCCCGCTCACACTCGTCGCGGGAGACCAGTGCCCGCCGCCGGGGGTCCCTGGGGGCCAGAGCGGACTTTGGCCGGTGCTGGCGTGGGTCGCAGCTGCTGCCCGCTGGCAGAGTAGACACGCGGCACGCGGCTGTGCTCGGGGACGTGGTCTCCGCGTGCAGAAGCCGCGAGAAAGTAACGTTTGGAAGGTTGGGAGAGACGTTGAAGGCTATATTTATAAATTGGAAGTGTCTAGGGAGACAAACCAGTAAATATTGTCGTGATGGTTCACGTGGAATGAAACCTTGGGTCGCCAGAGATGGTGTTGGTGTCCAGCCGCCATCGGCCTCCATGAGTGTCTTCAGTAAAGCAGCCCCTCCCTCCTCACACACACTTCCCCTCGGGGTGCAAATCTGCTCTGAAAGCCCCTTTCCATGATGTTTCTTGGTGAGACCTGCTTGTGGAGAACAGAGTGGCCGGTCTGGTGGCAGAGGCACAGCCTAACCCCCGCCCCCCTGCCCCGAGGTGACACTGGTGACATCCTCACGTCCCCAGCCTTCCCTGTCTCCAGTCCCTGCACAAGCCAGGTGACGCATTTTCAGTTGTAGTTTTTCTGTTTTGCTTTTAATTTCTGGGAGAAAAGATAATTTACACTGGTCCCTGTGGGACTCCCAAGACTGGCCTCTGACACGAGGCTGGGCCCTGCGCTGGGCTTCCTGGCTCACAGTCTTTGGCCAGGTGCGCCATCTTACTTCCCTCGGCGCCCAGGTCTGCGGCCCCAGGGGCTTCTGTTTGGGGCTTCTGTTTCCTTCTGGGGCACGTGAGGGCTGGCTCTGCGGAGCCTGTGGTCACCTTGCATTTTGGACTCTCGTAGCCTCAGCTGGTCCTGGGTGGCGCTGCCCAGACAACTTCCCTCGGGACGGCGACGGCTGTTCAGACGGGGACACCTCAGCGAACGGTCCCAGGGGCCACTACCACCTCCACAGCTGCCACGGTGAGTGCCCCACCCCGGGGTGGGAGAGAGGCGCCCCGAGGTGCCCTGCTGCCTTCTGCCCGCCCGTAGCCTCCCTTCTCCAGGGCCTGGGGACCTGGCCCTTTGCGAGGTGGGGCATGAGGGCAGTGGCCTCTGAGGGGCAGCGGGAAGGCCCTGTCCCCCTGCTAGGCTTTCAGGCTGCACAGAGGTCCACCGTGACAAGAGCCCAAACAGGGGCCTTTGAGCACCGTCCTGTGGACAGTGCAGAGGCTGCTGTCTGGAGCAGCGCCATGTCCCCGCGGCAGCTTCCCGCGCACGTGTGCGTCTCAGTCTCCGAGATTGTACTTTGTTGGGACTCCCCTCTCGTTTGGTTGCACAGGCTTTCCCTCATCGTCAGAGCTACGTCATAATTTAATTCCTTTTATTGTGCACTTAGATAGACACGGGCTTTCCTCTGTGATAAAGCAACATTATGCTGAACATGTTAGGGACTCCTCTCGGTTCCACTCATGGTTGTTCACCCAGTTACGTTCCCGAGAGGGTCGAGCTGCTGGCCGAGTGGGGGGCAGACTTCGCTGCCCCATGAGAGTTACTGCGTTTTCCGGAAAGAACATTAGAGGAGAAATACAGACTTCTTACGTACAAACACGCATTTCAGTTAACCCAGGTGCTGTGTGGACATCTGCCTTAACGCTTTTTCTTTTGTATCTCTTTAACTCGAATCCAGGAAACCATGGAAAACGTGAAAAAATGTAAAAATTTTCTGTCTACGTTAATAAAGCTGGCTTCATCCGGTAAACAGTCCACAGAGACGGCGGCTAACGTGAAGGAGCTAGTGCAGAGCCTGCTGGTGAGAGCGCGGCCTGGCCGCTCAGCCCGACAGCGTCTGTGGGACACACGGCGGGCGGGGGGGGGGGGGAGCAGGGCTAGTCCCGCCACAGGTGCACGCGGCCTGGGCTGGCCTCCTGGGGGCTTCACAGAGAGACCGCTGTGGGGGCCAGCGCCCCGATCCTTTGCGGCCTCGCCATTTTCCAGCCTGGCCTGCTTCCCAGGGCATCCACGTGAAGAGAGCGGGTCCCGTTGATGCCACTTGAAAGTGTCCTGCCGGCCTCAGGAGCATTTTTAAACACACCTGCTGAAGGATGTTTGACAGGCTTTCTCTCACATCTCTGCTTTACCTTCTGTAATGGAGAATTTCAAACCTGTCAGAAATGGAAAGCAGAGTCTGGTGAAGCCTAGCAGCCGTCTCCAGGCTTCCCCAGTGACCGAGTCACACCTGATCTTGTGGCTGCTGCACCCCGCCACCCACCCCTCCTCCTCAGTCCCGTACGTTTGTGGCACAGAAGACACTTGTTAAAGACAACCGCCACACGTGACCAGCCCGCCAACGTAGGGACCCCAGGGGCCCTGGAGAGCCTGGCCGCCAAGCAGGGTCCCGGCGCCTCCCCTGCGACTTACAGCTTGTTCCGACCAGGGCTCAGTCCGCTGCGGGCACTGCATTCGACGCTCTGTCTCCTCTGGCCTGATGCTCCCTCCTTGCTCTTCTCTTTCCTTTTGATTTCTGTGTTGAGGAAACCTGGTGGTTGACGTCTGGGCTTTTGGATGCTTTCTGTCTTTCTGCTGCTGGGGTTTTTTGGCTCAGGTTCTCGGCTCCCTGGACCTGCCTTCCTGGTGCAGCCAGCTGAGGGTGGGTGGCAGGGGGGGAGACCCTCGCCCTGGGGTGATGGGCTGAGGGACAGCCGTTCTCAGAGACACCACAGCTCCTCTGAGGGGCTGGCTCTGTGCCCTGCTCACAGCCCACGCTGGTTTTGGTCCCGATGGAGAGAAGTCGTGCTCCCTCAAGCAGGCGATTGTTTCAGACCATGTACTTTTATTTAGTATTTTCAGGAAACTTAGAGATTGAAAAATGATCTTCTTTCCCATGAGAAGCAAGAACTACTGGCTTTTTGTTTAATTGTAACAATTCCACCTTCTAATGAAAATTTCTAATGAAATGAATGTCTTTCTCTTTCACCCCATGGTCTCTTGTCTGTGGTCCGCACCGCCCCCCTTGCCCAAGGAGCTGGCCAGCTTGTGCCACCCTGCACTCCCCAGATGATCCAGCACTGCACCCCCCCCCCCCCCCCNCCCACGTCAGGGCACGAGGACCCCTGTTTCACCCTTCTCACGGGACCTCTTGGCACTCTGGACACTGCTGGCTCCTCCCTCTTTGAATTTAGCGTTAGTTAGCTCCAGGTTTGGCGCTGGGTGTGACCCCAAGCAAGAGGGCAGAGGTAAAGCTCATGTTCTCCTGTGAGGATGCCAGGTGTGGCCTCATCTCTAGGATGGCCTGTGATGTCCCATCCCTGCCCACCTTTCTTTGCCTCCCTACCCTCAGACCGCACTTGCTTTGGTTTCCAGAACAGTCATGTCCCCTCTCATCTGGGCACTCACTTCCCTCCGTGCCCTGGGCTTCCTCCTGGAGGCTTGGTGTGGGTCTTCGGGGTAGGTCATTGTCTCTTCTTGTGACGGCATCTCTGACTTCTCCTGTGCTGTCGCCCGCCCCGGTTCCACCCAAGACCTGGCAGGAAGAACACTGATGCCACACAGGACCCCAGCACTTGCTGAATAAAGAGAGGTGTGTATTAACTTCTGTTGACAGGAACACTTTGTTGTGCTTTTTGTTTTCAAGGATGGAAGAATCGAGGCAGAGGACTTCACTAGTAGATTGTACCGGGAGCTCAATTCCTCCCCTCAGCCGTACCTTGTGCCTTTCCTGAAGGTACTTGTGAAGCCCCCCCGCCCCACCATGCAGCCCCGCGCACTGGCAGGCTGCAGTAGGCCTGTCGGAGGGGAAGAGGGGCATGCCGGTGTCCCCGCTGGGCTTGAGGGACAAAAGTGCCCCGTGACACTCAATAAGGTTCCCGTCAGGAGGCTCTTCTGTGCCCTTCGAGGCCCCTGACCTGCGCGGAACTGGAGCACATCGGCCGGGAGGTGAACACCAGCGGGAGGGCTGGTGGGTGGGGCTCACCGGCGAGGAGCCAGGGCTCAGGGGCATCAGGTCGGTTGTCTTGAGTAACTTTTGCTGTCATGACATTCTTAAGAGCATTTCAAACCTATTTCTCTTCTCTCTTTTCTAAACAAATGTTACTTGGTTCTTATGGAGAATAATGCTGCTCGGTGATAGTAGGGGTTTGGGGGTTTGTGAGTGCACGAGGCAGAGACGTTAAGGGCATGGTGGGACTCAAGGCGTGTTTCTCAGAGTTCAAAGCCTCTGGGTTTGTGAGGAAGGAACCCAGTGCCCGTGCCGTCGCCGACCCTGTGTCTGTCTTTCCGCCCAGAGGAGCTTGCCCGCCTTGAGACAGCTGACCCCCGACTCCGCAGCCTTCATCCAGCAGAGCCAGCAGCAGCCGCCACCCGCCTCACAGGCTACCACTGCGCTCACAGCCGTGGTGCTGAGCAGCTCGGTCCAGCGCACGGCCGGGAAGACGGCGGCCACTGTGACCAGCGCTCTCCAGCCCCCTGTCATCAGCCTCACGCAGCCCACACAGGTTGGCGTTGGCAAGCAGGGGCAGCCCACGCCGCTGGTATGAAGGCGAGAGCCTTGCCCGTCCCCCCGCTGCCCACCTCTTAAACACATTGGCCACGGCTCAGGGAAGCGTCCCCGCAGTAGGCAGGAAAGCTCCCGTGGGGGGGCCTGGGTGCTGCTTGAATTAGAGGCTGAGGCGCTGCAAGTATGGGGTTCCGTTCTCAGGAGGATGAGATAAGCATGTTGGCTCTTAACCCCCTGGCTCGTTACCCATATCGCTCGGGGATAGTCATGGTTTAAATGAGCACGGTGTGTCTGTAGTGAATCTTTAGCGGGCTATTACCTTGGATTTGGGGCAACGGCCCCAAGGCAGGAAACAGTGTGTGTGCCTGGTGACATTGCATCAGGCAGAGCGTGGCGGGCCTTCTGTCTCACGGCCTCGATCCCAGCTCTGCAGCCATAGTTTGGGCCTCAGTGAGGTAAAGCTGCAGGTTACCACTTGCTCGCTTACGGGGTGAGTCCAGTTTTCTGAGTTCTGCGGCTGGAGAAGGGAGGTCTTTGCTGGGGAGAGTTACATTTTAAAAGTGCCGGGCAGCTGGGCTCCCCATATGTAGAAAGGCAGTTGACTGCTGTTGTTGTTTTTTAAACTTTCAAGGGGGTTTTGTTCCTCGACAGTTAAAAATCCTCCACAGTGCAGGCTCCCGTGCCCCTTGATGGCGGGTTGTAGAATGCATTTTATCGTAGTGGCCACTTAATAACCGAGCGAGGGACCAGAGTCCGTTAGGCTGTTTGCCCACCTGCTCGGGTGAAAGCCTCTGTCTTTGCGTTGACTGCTGGTGAGGGTGACACGCTACCTGGCGGATGAGAGCATCTCGCCTGCGGGGCTGGGAACTTCGGTGCGGGGAGCCGAAGGTGTGCGTGAGAAGTCAGGGCTCCCTTACGTCTTTTTCACCCCAAGGGGAAGAGCTCTGTAAGTACAGGACTGCCCTAAGCACTGGGGCTAATTTACGCAAAAGGTGCCGTCTCTCGAAGAGAACTGGGTTGGGTAGTCGTCTTTCCTGGAAAGGTTGGAACTTTGGTGCGTAGTTGTGAATCACCTGCCTGGTGTTTGTGGTTTACGGTCAGAGGCTGTCTTGACCAGCAGAGCCCTTTCTGCCTTCCACGTTCTTGGTCCTGCCAGACGTGGTGTGCCTGTTTAGGGGGACGGCAGTGCGGTCAGGGCCGAACCTGGCCCGTTCCCTGCCTTGAAGCCTGTAGAGACACAAACCTGAGGCTTTTCCCTGAATTTATGGCAGAACCCCATGTGCACCGCCTTGAGGTGGTGGCTGTCCAGATTGTCCCAGGTGGCGTGAGTTTTCACCAGTTCGCTGCAAAGATAGTTTGGTTGCAGGGCACTGCCGCCCCCACCCCCCGCAAATGTCCCGTAGTCCAGGGCATAGGCAGTAGGTCACCTTTGCAACATTTAGAAACAGTTGTGAAGCATCTGGCCCCAGAGGTTTTGGGCAAGGCGGTGTCTCCCCAGCACGGGAGCACCGGCCCTGCCAGCTCAGGAGCGCTGCTGTGTGCAGGGCGGGGCACTAGGCTGGGCACAGGGCCTTAGACGGGTGGCACGTTGAGCAGAGGCAGAGGAGGGAGCGCGCTCCAGCTGGCAGAGCTCCAGGCAGGGCAGCGCCGCGCCGAGTGGGTCTGTGATAAGGGGCAGCAGGGACATGGCCGGGGCTAGACTTCGCTCTGTGGGTGTCTCCCCGAGCTCAGCCTCGGGTGGTGAGTTTGGGCAGGCCCCCATGGGGAGGCAGTTGGAGAAGCTTTTCCTCAAGTGCGGAATTCATGGCAGGACTCGGGAAATCTGACCTCTCCCAGTGACCTTTAGAGACGATGTGGAGGAGGGAAGCAGCCCCCAGCAACTGAGATTTGGGGGGAAGGCCTGTGTTCCTCTCGGCTGAGTCAGCCTCCCTGCACCAACCTCAGGACCTCAGGCTCCACGTGCAGATCTGCCCCAAGAGCTTGCCTCTGTTGTGGCGCCTGATGGCGGGTGTCCGGGTCCTGGTGGGGTCCTGGCCGGGGATGGGTGCTGGCGGCTCCGGTGGGGCGGGGTAGGGGCGGCGTGCTGATGGGCCCTGGACTCTGCCTCAGGTGATCCAGCAGCCGCCCAAGCCCGGAGCACTGATCCGCCCGCCGCAGGTGACGCTGACGCAGACGCCCATGGTTGCGCTCCGGCAGCCTCACAGCCGCATCGTGCTCACCGCACCGCAGCAGATCCAGCTGAACCAGCTGCAGCCAGGTGAGGGCCCCCCCCCCCCGTGCCGCTAACTGCACGTGCTTGCCGGGCGGCCATTGCCTCCTGGCCTCGGCCGCAGGAGGGGCTCCAGGGTCAGACACAGCGCTGCTGGATTGTGTCTCAGGCTTCCCCTGTGCGTGAAGAAGCACAACGAGTTTCGGGAGAGTAAGCGCTTGAGAGGCTATGCTGTTGTCTGTAATTTTGGGTCGGGAGTCCGGCATTTTTACCAGCTTCGTCACGGCGGGTTAGCAGAGGGGCCCTCCTCTCGGGCCGCCAGTTTCCGGAGCAGCAGCGGCGCCTGCAGCAGAGCCCGCGGTGGCTTCTGCAGAGTGCGCCCACGGCGTGTCGGTGGGTATACCGTTGGCGTCTTATGTTGCAGTCCCTGTGGTGAAGCCCGCCGTGCTACCTGGAACCAAAGCTCTCTCTGCCGTCTCGGCTCAAGCAGCTGCCGCGCAGAAAAACAAACTCAAGGAGCCTGGGGGAGGCTCGTTTCGGTAAGGAGTCGGCCTGCCCACATTGAGCAGAGCGACCTGGGGCGTGGGGGGAGGGTGTGCCGGGGCCAGCCTTGCCGACGTGGCACTGGCCGCCTAGCTTCGATACTGTGTTCATTCCACGCTTCAGTTTGATCTTCGTGCACGTTTCCCCACGAAGTTAGCGCAGGAGGTTGTCTGCGGACGTGTAGCAGGAAGTAAACCAGCGTTCTTTGGTGTAAACGAACTACTAGAAAACCTGTCGCTGTGATGTCGCGTCGCAGCATTCTGAGTGTGTCATGGCTATAGTGCAGAGCGCTTCCCTTGCCTGCCTTCTGACTTTAAAACTTCTGGAAATGCTGAACTGTGGGCTCTTGATGAGAGCGGGCGAGGGGCTACGCGTCAGGGACGCACAGTACAAAGGCTGTAGTGTTGACATAGATGATGGAGAAGCAGCAGGAAGGGCTTGTGTCTCGGGGGTTTTCACAGGGCTGCCCCCTCCCAGGCAGCATCCCCGAAGCTGTTGGCCGGTGGAGCAGGGTTGACGTCAGCGGGGTGAGGAGGGCGTTGTGCCTGGGCGGCCCAGCACGGAGGGCCAGTGCCGGATGGGGCGGGGAGGACGTCCATGAGGGAGGGGGCCCACCTGCAGGTCAGAGAAGTGAGAGAGCAAAAGCCACTGGGAACCCGGGTATCTTCCTGCACGGGAAGGGAGTTAGGATGGCCCCCGTGGTGCTGGGTTAGCTCGGGGTTCAGTGTCTGGACGCACATCGGGGGAACGAGACGAAGCTCCTCGCCCTGTGCACTGGTGGCACCCGGGAGTGGTGGCGAGCACGCCCAGCGCTAAGACCGCGTCTTCTAAAAGCCGTTCTGCTCTGTGACCCAGACACCTTAGAAAGGCTGGTTCTCTACAAGGCGATCTGGTGCATCTCGTTAGGTCAGAAAGCGGTGCTGCGGTGGACTGGCACGTGGCAGAGTTGACAGAAGTTGCCTGGAAGGGCTTCCTTCCCACTGCCTGTGTCTGTAGTGACAGACTCTGCCACTGGCTGAGACGGGAAAGCACGAGTCCATGAGAATGAATAAACGGGAAGCTTACGGGGAAGGGGGAAGCCGTCAGGGATGCCCTGAGGGCTGCAGCTCGGAGCGCAGCAAGAAGGGACCATGGAAACCCAGCTCTCTGCAGGGCTTGTGGGACATTGTTGTCTCGAGGGGAGCGGCCGTCAGTCAAATGGGGACACACGTGCTGCAAGACGCCTGGCCTGTGGCCTCGTAGGTGTCACGGGCACGAGAGCCAAGGAAAGGCTGAAGAACGTTCCAGGCTAAGGAGGCTGAAGAGCCACGCGGAGGGGCTGTGAGCGTGGCTGGTGGCCTGCTTGCAGAAGTCACCTGGCTCCGTAGGGGACACTCTTGGGCGCAGGGAGCACACGTGGGGTGTTCGGGGTGGGGCATGGGGAGCCAGGTTGGCAGCTTCCCTGCAGGTGATTTGGGAAGAAAAGAGTCCTTCAGCATGTATTTTGGCTTTTCCATAACTGCGACTGTTTTAAGAATAAATTAATGCTGTTTGATTTTATAAGGAAGGTTTCACTTGGACAAACTTCTTGAAGCTGTGAGGACAGTGTTGCTGGGCTTTGCTCCCTTAACTTAGCCCTGACTGGGTGAGCCCTCTGCACACATCCTCACGCCAGGACTCCTGTGGGGCTTTAACCCCAAGCAGGTCTTCCTTTAAAAGAACAGCTTCACTTTCAAAGAGGACTGCTAGGCTTCCTCGTTCAGGTGACAGTGCAGTGCAGGCGGGAGCTGGCAGGACGCACGCCTGTAGGGGCGTCAGCGTGCTCTCTCCACGGGGTCCCACTGGGTCAGGCCCCCCGAATGCACCTCCTGACACACCCCTCACTTAGGCAGCGTTGTCTTTTCTGAAGGGATGACGATGACATCAATGACGTGGCCTCGATGGCGGGAGTAAACCTGTCGGAAGAAAGTGCACGAATATTAGCCACGAACTCTGAATTAGTGGGCACCCTGACACGGTCCTGTAAGGATGAAACCTTCCTCTTACCAGCACCTTTACAAAGAAGAATCTTAGAAATAGGTATGTGGGCGCGCTGCAGCCGTCCCCAGGACCCTGGCATGCCCGCGCGGCCCTAGTCCTCTGTGTGCAGCTGCCCTCTGCCAGCGGCTCCCTGGCGGGGCGTGTGGGCCCCAGCGATCACGCCTGGTGACTTGTCCCGCCTTTCGCCGGTGTCCTCCGTGGTTGATGCCAGGCAGCTGTGATGGTGTAGACCACCCCTCCCACACCAGGGTCCTGCCTGGGCTGCCCTCACGTTGCTCCGAGCGGTGAGTCGTGGACGAGAGAACAGCGACGTTTGTAACGTGTTGCCTACCCCCAGGTAAAAAACACGGCATCACGGAGCTGCATCCAGACGTAGTGAGTTATGTATCCCACGCCACGCAGCAGAGGCTACAGAACCTTGTAGAAAAAATCTCAGAAACAGCTCAGCAGAAGAACTTCTCCTACAAGGTAACACGCTGTTCTCCCGAAGCGGCCGTGCTTGCTGTGGGCTTGCGGTTGGCGCTGCCGGGCAGCCTCTTCCCGCACCAGGCGTCGGGGGCGGCTCAGGAATGTTTCACGGAGCTACATTTTGGGGGAGATGCCACCTCTCTTAGCCCAGGGTGGTCTCAGGCGCTGTGTGCCCCACATGGGGAGGGAAGCCCGGCCCGCGTGAGGGTGCACACAGGGGTTCAGCCTGGGTTGGGTATGGGGCAGAGGTGGCTTGCCCGGCTTTGGAGGTTGTGGAGCCTCTGCCGTTGCCACCCTGTGCTCCTGTAGCCGCGTGCTAACCCTGCAGACCCCAAGGGGCTCTGGCTCACACCTGCTCCTGGGACTTGGACAACTGCCCTGTTTGTGGAAGGTCACCTGGGCTGAAACCCTGCCTCCGAGGGGCAGCCTTCAGGGCAGGATCTGCCTTCCTCTTCCCTCCCTCACATGAGCACCACTCGGAGGGGCCCCCCTGAGTAAGGCTGGTGCCATCGGAGCGGCAGTTCAAATAAAGAATCAAATGATACCAAAGTGTGTAAGGTGGAAACCCCCCCCACCCCGAGCCCCAACCAGCTCTCCTGAGACTCGCTTTTCTGTGTGTTAACACACAGGCCGTCTGGGGACGAGGGGGTGGGTGCGTGGAGGTTCCGTAGGACTTCCTTTGGGAGGCGGGGTGTGTGCAGCCTGTCCAGCCCAGTCCTCAAATTTATGATAGCATGATAGCATTTTTTTTTTAAAGATTTTATTTATTTATTCGGCAGAGAGAGAGACAGCCAGCGAGAGAGGGAACACAAGCAGGGGGAGTGGGAGAGAGAAGCAGGCTCCCAGCGGAGGAGCCTGATGTGGGGCTCGATCCCAGAACGCCGGGATCACGCCCTGAGCCTAAGGCAGACGCTCAATGACTGTGCCCCCCAGGTGCCCCGATATGATAGCATTTTTAACTTTTTGTAGGATGATGACAGATACGAGCAGGCAAGTGACGTCCGGGCTCAGCTCAAATTTTTTGAGCAGCTCGACCAAATTGAAAAGCAGAGGAAAGATGAGCAGGAGAGAGAAATCCTTATGCGAGCGGCCAAGGCAAGTACCTGCACCTCACTGAGCAGGGCTGCTCCCTGCCCTGGGTCCTGGACACCCACACACACACTCAGGGCTCTGGGAGACCAGTGCAGTGTTGCGGGGCTGGCTCTGCGGGAGATGTGATGGGTTTGATTTAGGAGGGGGGTGCGGGTGGGATGTGGACCTGAGTCCAGAGCCCCGCTGGCCATCCCAGCACACCATCTGTCAGGTTCCTATGCCCGGCGGGCATGGTGATGACTGCCTCTGAGCTCTTCTCCAGCGGCAGTGATTTTCTTAAGAATAATGGTTGTTTTTTTCCCCATGATGTGCAGGCTAACTTTTCATCTTCTGGCTGTAAATAAGCATTTAAAAATGTAGTATACATTCTGTCATGTGACCTGGACATTATATCGTGAATAAGATAGCACTTTCGTTAGATAGACATTTAGGTCCTAACTTATTTTTCTTTTCCTTTAAAAAATAGTCTCGATCCAGACAAGAAGATCCAGAACAATTAAGGTTGAAACAGAAGGCAAAAGAGGTAAGCTCTTTCAGTCAAAAATCTTTACTATACGCTTGAAAATAGATTCTTACGTGACCTCATCGTCCAACCAAAGAAAGGGGAAGAAAGCGGTGGCATTTCTGTGGCGAAGCTGCATAAGATGTTTGCAGGGGCAGACGCCGTGTCCTGCTTTTAGATGTAACAGTAAATTCCTGTTGGCTGCCTTCAGTCTTCACGCGTGCACAGGATCTCGTATGTTCTGAGCTTCTGAAGACGAGCCTCTGATTGTGCTTTTTGATTTTTCTGACTGTAAGATAAGCTTACTGTGCAGTCAAGACAGTAAAGAAATTTTAATTTAGACCGTTTCCAAAGATCCTTTGATGTCTCTGTTATTTCGTAGTAAGCAGAAATCACGTGCATGCGATGACGGTCCTCGTTTCTTTTCCAAAACAAAGATGCAGCAACAGGAGCTGGCGCAGATGAGGCAGCGCGACGCCAACCTCACAGCGCTCGCCGCCATCGGGCCCCGGAAGAAGCGGAAAGTGGACTCTCCGGGACCGGGGTCGGGGACGGAGGTACGTAGCGCAGCGGCGCTCGAGGGCGGGCAGGGGCCTTGGGAGCCCCTCTCGGCTCAGCTCCCGGGGTGGGGGGGCCGACACACCCGACTGGCCTTGGCGCATCTCCGCGTGGCTCTCCCTCGGGGTATTTGTGTTACGTTTGATGCTATAAATCCGCGTTGGCTTGTGGAGGACATGCTGGGAGCTGGACGTTCTGTCCGCGAGGAGGTTTGCTGGCCGGGTCGGACCGCCTGTGGAGGGGGCGCGGGAGCGGGCAGAGCGGCCTCTGGGGTTGCCCGCGCTTCTGGAGCCGTGCGCGGGACGCAGGCCTGCAGGAAGGAAGGGGGCCCTTGCTCATTTCTGTTTGTCCAATTTTGTTAGTTTCTTCTTTTGTTTGTTGTGATTTCTTTATAGAGTTATAAACCCAACCTCAGGGTATTGCTACTTTTGCTTAGATCGTCACTAGATTTTTAAGTAAATTTTTGGAAGAAAGCACGCGTGGCCTTTCCCACTGACACGAGCTCTCCGCTTCTGGAGGCGGTGGCCCGGGCTTGCGACAGCAGCATTTCCCTTGGCCTGAAGGGCAGCACCCAGCGTTTCCTGTGGTGCGGTACGCGGATGATGGGTTCTCTCAGCTTCTGTTTACTCGAAAGGGCCACTGTTTCTCCCTCAGTTTTGAATATTTTTCCTGAATATAAAACTCTGGGTTGACAGTGTTTTTCTCATTTAAGATTTATTTTCTTCTACATTGTTGAATAAGTGGAGCATGTCTAGATAGATGTCATTTAATTTTTGGGAAGGACACGCTAAGGATATGTGTGCCCAAGGATTAGGCACCCTTGATGGTCTGCACTTTCTCCCCTGTGCCCTGGGCCCCTCTCTCTTACTGCTGACATCTTTCACGCCTCCAAGGACACTGCCCCTCAAATGCTGTGCTGTCATGTTCCAGATCACAAAAAAGGTGGGAGGTTTCCCAGCATGTTTCCCAAAATTGCAGAACTCTTATTCTTAAACCTGAGAGACAGCTGTAATATCCGTGTGACCACTGTTCTCCTGCGAAAGGGGTGGCTCTGTTGTCTTCCCGGCCCCACCAAGGTTTACGGTTGTGCCCTGCCCCTGCTGTTTCTCCCTTCTCTACCTGTTTTGAGACTATCATCTTAATTTCTAGAAGTTTCTCTGGGTTGTCTTTACACTGAGTTCTCTTGACATTTAGCCTGCTTGGTGTGTAGGTCAGTGTTTTTCCTCAAATTTGGGACATCGTGGCCTTTATTTCTTCAAATTTTTTTCTGCTCCTGTTTTTTTCTGGTGGGGTTTCCGATTACACATATGTTAGACCTGATGATGTTGCCCTTGGGTCTCTGACACTGTTTAGTTTCTTTCATCGTTCTTCTCTCTGTCCTCACACAGGACGGTTTCTCCTGGTCTAAGTCTTCAGGTTCCTTGAGCACACGATGCTGTGTCATCGGCAGAGGCAGCTGTGAGGCCATGCAGTGAAGCTCTCACTCGCTGGTGTGTTTGTGCCTCTGGGGTTTCTAGTCGGTCTTTCTTAGGGTTTCTGACTCTTTGCCAAGATTCCCTGTCTGCTCATGTATTGAGAGAGAGCGCATCTCCCGGGGCATTGTGCCTTTGGCCTGTGTATAAAAGCTGATTTCATGTGTTTGCAAGGCTGGCGTCTGGGCCGCCTCAGTGTCAGCCTCTGGTCCTGGCTTTTCTCCCCAGCATGGGTCTCACTTTCCTGTTTCTTTGCACGTCTAGTGGTTATTGCTTGATGCTGGACGCTGTGGATGACAGGCTGGGAGGTCGGTGCTGTCCTCTGCTGGAGAGTGCTGGTTCTTGTTCCAGCAGGCGGGTCCTCCAGACTCGTGTGCTTAATGCTTCACTCTGGTGTCCGTGCCCCGGGACCTAGCGGGACTCCCCTGCACACTCTGCCTTCCCTGTCCAGGTTTGGTCTTAGGCTCTTACTCTTGGGAGTAAGCTTTCCTCCCAGGGAAAGGCCCTTTGGCGTCTCAGCTGGGTGGACTGGGTGGGCTGGGTGCCAGGGTGGGAGCAAGGTCGTCCCGCTTGGGCGGGCTTGGCTGTGATGAGGCCCGTCGCGGCCTGCACGTGTTCTTTACTCACCGCTGAAGTCGTGCGTGCGCTAGCTGTCATGGCTGCGCCTCTGTCCCTTTCACCCTCCCTCGGTGTTTGGTCCTTGAGTGACTGTGTATTTAGTACTGGTGGTGTCTGTGCAGTCCTTTGGTTTTCTGAGTCTCATTCTCTGCCACGGTCTTTGGGATGGTTTGTGGGGACGACATCCCTAAGTTCTTTTTTTTTTAAATTTTTTAAAGATTTTTATTTATTTGACAGAGACAGCCAGCGAGAGAGGGAACACAAGCAGGGGGAGTGGGAGAGGAAGAAGCAGGCTCCCAGCAGAGCAGGGAGCCCGATGCGGGACTCGATCCCAGGACCCTGGAATCACGCCCTGAGCCAAAGGCAGAGGCTTAACGCATGAGCCACTCAGTCGTCCCCGACATCCCCAAGTTCTTACACGCAGATGACAGTTTGTGTCCTGTGTACTTAAAGGTCCATTTTGATAGCCTTGAAATCCTTGGCTCCCAATTTCTTTCCTTGAGAACCTTTACCATGTTACCGTGGATTATTTATGCCCGGCGTAAAGTGTTGCTGTTCAAGCACAATGATGGTCTAATTTTATTTCTCTTGTATATTGTATGTTCTTTTTGCCTGAAGGATTCTTTTTTTGTTTTTTTTTAAGAGCCTTTAATTTTACTTGGAATTGTTATCCTGGGTTGGCATTGTTGGGTCAAGTCCTTCCAACAGCAGTTTCAGATGTGTTTTTATTCGGGAACACCTTCTCTCCTGAAGGGTTTACCTGGCTTCCTCTTCAGGGGTCCCAGTTGGGGAACGTTGTGTCGACTTTGCCATCAGCATTCGTGTTTCTCTCGCAGCCCCTTGTCTGCCCGCTCCTTCCTCAGGTGGCCTCTGTCGGGCTCGCGGCTCTGCTGTTGTGGTTTGGCCTTCGTTCCTCAGGTTTCCTTTCTAATTTTTCCTGACTCCGGCACCTCATGCCTGACTTCTGCGGATTCCAGCTAATGTTGTTCTCTCATGACTGCTACCGTTTTCTTAATGTCTTTTAAGTTGTTTTAAGGTAAAACATTACAGTTTTGGTCTGTTTTTTTATTTTGCATTCGTGGCGTTTTCCATTGTCTGTAGCAACATCATTCATCCTCCTTATCTTCTTTTTCCTTGTACTGACTCGTGTGGGATTTGGCCTTAGTGCTTTCCCGTTCTCCTTTCATGTGAATTTAGTTTTCTTGAACTTTTAAGAGGAGGTGGGGTCTGAGGTAGTCTGCGAACCTCTTGGAGCCCCTCTGACGTCGTCTTCGTGTGGTGATGGAAGAGCAGCTGCTAGTCTCCCAGGCCGCACAGCGCTGCTCCCCTCCCCTAGGTGCTTCCAGACTGCCCTTGGTCTGCACTGCCCCTGTCCCGCTCGGCTTCGATTTCCTGCCTCACGGTCTCGTCTGTGAGGCCCCGTGCTGATGGGGGCCCTGGGCAGGCGTGCGGCCGCGGTTGCACGACGGGGTAGACCCATCCCTAGGCTCAGCCGCTTTCTCCCCTTTCTGAAGACCTGCTCTCTCCTGGGGTTTCGAGGCCTGCTCGTGCTCGTGGATGTCTCTCTGATTTGTCCTGCACGGTTCTGTGGTGCCCTCGGGCATGTGGCTGCCTGCGGCTCGTCTCCGCAGACTGTGCTCTAAGTACCGTCTGCTGGTTTTGGGTTTTGCTGTCTTACATAGGCCTTTGGGAAGATCAAGAAACTGTTGCACCTGTTGCTGTCTTCCCAGAATATAGTGATTTACTTTAAAAAATACAGCTTTCTTTAAATTGAAAATAGTTTGAACCCACAGAAGAGTTGTGGGAGTTGCACATGGAACTCCGTTAGCTTAGGTTCTTGGTTCTGGACCTTGTATCACATGCACGTCATCACGGCGTCTCACGTGTGTGTGTGTGTGTGTGTGTGTGTGTGTGTGTGTACTACACGTATGTACATGTGTGGTCTTCCTGTGATGGATGTCCTGCACCCCCAAAGGCCAGCGCTGCAAGGCCTTTCTGGCACGATGCCGCACAGCCTCCCAGCAGAAGTCCGCCTGGCCCACCTGCTCCCAGCTCGCCAGCGGCCCGGCAGCATCTCCGGCTCTCTGTGCAGGGACACATGGGGCATCCAGTTGGCTTGCCCATGATTCTGTTCTGAATCTCCCCGTTCTGGACAGTGTTGAAGAGGACGGGACTTGCGTGTGTAGGGTGAACCCTCAGTCTGGGTCCGGTGACTGGCAGAGACGCCTCCGTCTCAATGGGCGCTCTGTTGCTGAGCCCGTCACATCAGGAGGCCCGCGTGTGGGGACCTTCCTGCCGACCTGCCCTGAGCTTACGGGTTCGGTCGGCGCCGCCACCTTTCCCGTGTCATCCCCGTGGTTCCGTCCGTGTTTGTTGGCATTGAGTAAGGAGATGTTCCGGGATTATGCAGCTGCCGCGCCTGCTCAGACCTCCACCAGCCTCAGCATCCATTGCTGACAGCCGACTGCCTCCGTGGTCACCAGCACAGGTGCCCGTCCTGCGCGTCTGTGTCCATCGCGCTTTCTACATTTGCTAGTTGTCTTCTGCGTAAGAAGAGCTCTCCCTCCTCCATCCACCCATCCATTTGTTTGTTTGCTCACCACGGTGGCAGGGACTGTGGACACCTATTGTATTCAGTGGGTTGTAATCAATACTCTCATTATTTCTAGATTTGGGCAGTGGAAGCTCCTTCAAGCTGGTTTCGATATCCTTTTGAAATGTCTCCCTCATTCTTGAAGCGTCTCGGTTTTACTGGCAGGAGAGGCGTCCCGGAGCCTCTGGTGCTCCCCGCCCCCCAGCATTTTGCCAGGAGCCCTGGTTCCCTTCGGGGGGTGGTGGTGGCGTGTGGAGGCCGGGGTCTGAGCTCCGCGTGTGCTAGATGCTGTGGGGCTCCCTGTTTCCAGACCCAGGGGCGTTCATGCAAGTACTGGTGTGCATGCGTGCGTCACCCTTCCCGTGTCTGCAGCAGCCCTCTGCGGTCCTGCCAATACTCCGATTGTAGTCTGCACGCAGGGCCGCTTCCCAGCCTCCCTCCTCGCTTATGAGTCCTTCTCCGTGAGAACTCGAGTTCCCATTATCCCCTGCGTGTCTGGTCTTCTGCTCAACACGACCAGCTTCTCAGCCGCTTTGGCTGCTGGGGTCCCAGTGCTGGGTGGGGCGGGAGGCAGATGGGAAAAGTGTATTGATGAACTTTGACTCGGGTGTTAAGATGTGTGCAGAGTACGTGCTAAGGAGTAGGAAAAGCGTATGCTTCCAAACCTTCGGGGAGAGCCGGGCGCGAGGCAGCAGCTGGCAGTGAGAGCACGGGGACCCTGCGCGACACAGTGGAAAGAAGCAGGTCTCCAGAGACCGTTCTGGGGGAGTTCTTTCGTACGTTGTTGCTTTTGCCTGTTTTTGGACTTTAGGGGGATGCTCGTGCCTTTCTTCACCAGAGGTAGTGCTCAGTTCCTTTTCTTTTTTTTTAGTTTAGGAATATTTCCTTGGGATATGTCTTTTTTAAAAAAAAACTTTAGGGGCGCCTGGGTGGCACAGCGGTTAGGCATCTGCCTTCAGCTCAGGGCGTGATCCCGGCGTTGTGGGATCGAGCCCCACATCAGGCTCCTCCGCTATGAGCCTGCTTCTTCCTTTCCCACTCCCCCTGCTTGTGTTCCCTCTCTCGCTGGCTGTCTCTCTGTAGAATAAATAAATAAAATCTTTAAAACAAAAAACAAAAAAAAAAAAACAAATAAAAAAAACCTTTATTTTGAACTAATTTTAAACCCATGGTAAAGTTAGGGAAATATTAGAGCGTTTCTGTGTACCCCTCACTTAGCTCTCTCAGTAGGAGTCATCGGTGTGATAGACTGTTAACAAGACCTTATCTGATTCTGTTTTTCAGAATTTAGTTTTTAAAAATTATAATAAACTTTGTTTTAGAGCAGTTTTAGGTTCACAGCAAAACTGAGTGAAAGTACAGAGATTTCCATGTGCCCGCTACCCCCTCACACACACACGGCCTCCCCGTCGTCCACATCCCTCACCGGAATGGTGTATGTGGTACAAGGATGAGTCCACACGGACAAGCCGTCATCACCCAAGTCCGTGGTTGCCCCTCGGGTCACTCCGGGCGCCGTGCGCTCTGTGGGTGTGGACAGATGCGTCATGACGTGCATCCAGCTTTTATGCGTCACGCAGAGTGGTCTCCCTGCCCTGAAAATCCCTGTGCCCTCAGCCCACCTCCCGCCGCCCCAAGGACCACTGGTCTCTTTACGTCTCCGTCCTCGTGCCTTTTCCAGAAGGTCCCAGAGCTGGAATCCCACGGCGTGAGGCCTTCTCAGATGGGTCTCCTTCGCTGAGTGGTGCGCGTCTAGCTTCCTCCCTGTCTTCTCGTGGCTCGAGAGCGCGTTTCTCGTCAGCCCTGAATCCTCTCCCACCGTCTGGACGGACCACGGTGTACTTTCCCTCGCCTGCTGAAGGATGCCTGGGTGGCTTCCAGACTCGATCAGTTATGAATAAAGCTGCTNGCCTTTCACGGAGGCCGCGCTGTGTCGCGTTCCCGCCAGCCACGCGTGAGAGCGCCTGCTGCTCCACGTCCTGGCCCGTGTTTGGTGTTGTCGGTGTTGTGGGTTTGCGCCCTTCTGAGGGTTGTGCGGGCGTCTCACTGTCATTGTCGTTGGCGTTTCCCTGAAGACACGGCGTTGAGGAGCGTGCGTTCGGGGGTGCGTCCATGTGTCCTCTGCGGCGAGGGGCCCTTTCAGTCTTTGGCCCGTTCTTATTCAGGTGGTTCAGTCTTGCTGAGTTTTGTGAGTTCT
>NC_048230.1:46715496-46720496 GCF_002007445.2 Ailuropoda melanoleuca
CCTGGAACACCAGGATCATGTCCTGAGCCGAAGGCAGACGCTTAACGACTGCGCCACCCAGGCGCCCCTGAATGCGGGTTTTGGTCTCTGTTTCCCAGAATGTTCTCTCAGATTCTGGTTTCAGTGTCTCTTGTGCTCCGTTGTCTGTTTTCCTTCTTCAGAGGCTCTGATAACACAGTACTGGCCTTTTCTGGCCTGCCGCCCCCGCCTTCCCTGGGCCTGTCATTGTACCCATCGCTGGCCCACTGTTCTTCTCTATTTCCCTCCTTGGCGCCCTGCAGTTAACTTTACTCATTTCTGACATGATTTTGTTTCCTTTCCATTTTTATTTATTTATTTTAGAGAAAGAGAGCGTGCGTGAGCAGGGGAGGAGGGGCAGAGGGGCACAGGGAGAAGCAGACTGCACACTAAGCATGGAGCTCAGTGCGGGGCTCTCTCTCACGGCCCTGCGATCACAACCTGAGCCGAAAGCAGGAGTTGGACACTCGACTGACCGCGCTACCCAGGCGCTCCTCTGTTTTTAAATGTACTTCGTTTCAGGTTTTGATTCAGAGTAATTTTCATGTCCTCAAACGCTCAAGTACTTTTGTTGTTGTTGAAAGTGCTGTGTTAGTGTTCTTGGTTTTCCAGACAGAATTTGTCTCTGATGCGTGTGGGATTTGCTAATCTTGCTTTTGTTCATTTCCGAGGCAGTTGGGCGTCTCGCAAGCCTCGTGGTCTGACGGCGCCCTCTTCTGCCAGCGCTGGAAAGTGGGGTAGCGTAGCTACACTTCTGTTTGTGTTGGTTGTAGGACGCCGTGTGTCCTTTGATGGGGAAGTTCCTGTCTTGCGGGACCCTAAATGCCCCTTTACTTCTTTCCCTTTCACCACCTGGTTTTCAGATGGCCCTTGTCAGAGGCTGTGTGTTCTGAGGACTCTGCCCACGCCCGTGCCCGTTTCTGTGCTCTGGGCGCTCGGACTGGAGGGAACAGCAGCCAGTCTGGGCTGGCTTTTGCTGGACCGTGGCCCCTTGTGGTCTCTCTCATCTGTCTTTGCCATACAGCTCTGTGGGTGCAGTGGGGCCCTGCTGAGGATGGGTCAGATCTGCCATTTGGGGTCCTTTTGGAGCAAGGTGCTCCCCACCTTCACATCATGCTGATGGAATGATATCTGTAGAGACTGGTGTTTCCCTTCTTGTTCTGAGTTGCTTTTTGCGGGGAGAGAGGCAGCTGCTGGGGTGACTGGATGTCTTCACCCTCCTGTGAGTGGTGTGCATTCTCCTAGGGTGAGTACCTGAGTGTCTTTGCCACAGCTGTGTGTCTTCCCGGTCACCCGTCTGCACAGGTGTGCTCTGTTTTGGACAGTAAGGGCGTAGAGATGGGTGTAAACGAGTTTGGGAACCATGCCACCGCGAGGGCCAGCAGAGTGTCATTGGAGCCTGTGCCGTTTGGTTCTATTGGAACCGCTGTCAGTTCCACCCACACTGCTGGTCGCAGCTGAACCACTGGGGCGTGGGAGCAGCCTGGAGAGCCACCCGGCCTGAGAGCCGCCTTGCTGTGCTTCCGGCCGCCGTGGGCATGGGGCTCTTGGCCGCTGTGGAATCGGGCTCCTCGGCCCCCGAGGTGGAAATTTCCCTGAGGCAGGTCCCGAGGGGCCCAGGGCCTGGGGGCTCATGTTCTCGGCACTCGTGGGAAGGTCAGAGCCGAGCCAGGAGCTTCTCCCCAGCCAGTGATGTGGTGTCGCCTCCGCACAACTGTGGGCCCCCAAGTGAGGTTGATCCCACAGGCCAGGTGGGACTTGGACAGAAGGTGTTTTTTCTTTCCATTTAGTTCTACATCAGGCGTTTATTGGCTGTCAGATTGATTGTGGCATTTTGACCATGGAAAGGTTGCCTTCAAAAGAAATAGCTTCCTTTTGTCAGTCTTTCCAGTGGTCCTGTGACAGGGAGGCTCCATTTCCCGAGGAGGAAACATGTTGCGGGAGAGCATAAGTGCTGTGTCCAAGGTCATTTTGTTTCTAGCCCCAGTGCCTGCAAAAACAAAACAAACTAAACAGCCCTTTGATGGGGTGTGAATGTTGGTGAAGTCGGGCCTGTCCACCGCTTCCCAAGCCCGACATTGGCCCTTTCCCGGCACAGTTTTCTGTTACTCTAGGTTGGGGCGCCGTGTCGGCAGGCTGCGGTGGGCAGAGCGTTCCTGCCTCTGCGGCTCAGGGTCCCTTCCTCAGGCTCTGCCTGCCCCGCTGGCTGGGCTCCAGGCTCCTGTGACCCGCTTCCATGGCCAGGATACCTGCAGAACAGTGTGACCCATGACCCTGGAGGGAAGATGGTGAACAGGTGTCCTTCCATTTTGGTGTGAAATGGAAGAAACAGTGCTCATCCCATGTAATTAGAACTACTTTGACTCTCCAGTAGGATATCTTTGAACATAGGCTTTTTGTAAAAGCCTGTAGGCCCACGAGAAGTGGCAGTTTCTCTCTGGCCTGTAGAGCGTGCTGCCTGGGCCTGTGGGAGGCGCTCGGCCAGCCGTCCTGGGCTGTGCTGACAACGTGCCCATCAGAATGCTTTGACACCAGTTTTGATTTCTAAAATATATTGCAATAAAGCATTACTTTTCTTGATTTCAGACTTTTAGCACCTGTTAATTTGCATCCGAAGTGGGTACCTCATCCTTGTCCCACCCGTTTTGGCTGTTGAGCTATTTGGAAAGTAGAAACATCAGATGCGGTCGAGAACTGGTCACGATTGTCACAGGGGTATTTCAGTCCGTTGTGTAAAGAGTGCCTTTGGTCTCTTCGTGGCCTCACCTGTCCCTGTGAACCTGAGGTCAGGTGTGGCGTCTGCAGGGGAGGTGGTGAGGGAAGGCCAGTGTCGGCGGGCAGCTGCTTGGGCCTGCTGGGTTCTGCCTGTGGTGTCTGGGTCCAGAATAGCGGGCCTCGGACGGCCCCTGTGCCCCTGTTGTGCCTCCTGTTCCCGCACACTGTTTCCATCACACGCCTTTGCGGGGGCGCTGTTTGTCTGTTGCACGAAATGCTTTAGGGCTGTTACGTGGACTCGGAAACGCCGAGAAAAACCTGAATCATTCGTTCAAACAAGGAAAAGTAGCCACCACAGGGCCAAGTCTGGAGGAGGGGTCTTGGCGGGTAAGGGCGCCTGAAGGGGGTGTAAAGGAGTGTAATTGAGGTTGAAGGTGTGTGTGTGTGTGTGTGTGTGTGTGCGCGCGAGGACGTGAGCGGCCATGCCCCAGCCTGGCGGAAGGGGGTTCCCGTGGCAGCGGGCCAGGTGCCCAGAGCGCGGTGTGGTGGGTGCTATGGTCCTCGCCTGCCACCTGCTGGCCGCCTCCTGGAACTGCGGCCTGGTCTGGGTAGGGCTCTTGGCTGCCAGAGAATTCTTTCCTCCCACCTCCTTCAACTTTAGAACAGGCTGTAAAAATACTGTTGTCATGTTTGCACGTGAAACGTGCATGACGAACTTTAACCATCAGAATACAGACACTTAGTTTTCATTCTGAATGGAAAAACGAGCGCTGTCCAATTGGGAGTCGTGTGGTTTGAGCCCCTGGAGCGTCGGATGGAGGCGCGGTGCTGGAACCACAGGACGCTGCAGCTGGGTGGCCACGGTGCTCCAAGAAAATGGCCCTGGAGACTCCGTGTCCATGAGCAGACGCCAGAGACTCACAGAAACTCGGCCTTTCCCCGGCGGTGCCCTGAGCCGAAGTGCTGCTATCTGCACGGAGATGGCAGCGTCTCGCTTGGACCAGCCTGGGGAACGGGGTGGCCCCCTCTTGGCTGCGGATGACCGTGGTAGCCACAGAGTACTGTGCCCCAGGGAGCCAACCGGCTGACTGCGAGCCCACCCAGTCCAGGAGTTTAGACTTTGTGGCATTGGGAATATGCCTTTATCAGCAATGTGGGAACAACACAGTTGGGCCCAGGTGTGGTATTGGTCCCGCCTGACCTCCTGGACATGTGCCTCTCTGGTCACACCCCGTCCCTGTTAGGGACTCGTAAAGCACTTCAGCTTGGGAGTAGGCCTGTAGGAAGGAGCCTGTCCCCAGCCTAGCTTCCTAGCAGCAGGGTTCCTTGGGACACCTGTAGGAAAGTGTGAGTGGCCCCAGGCGTGCAGTCCTGGGGCCAGCACCCGGCTCTGCCCCTTCCTTCCAGCGCGTGGGTCCTGCCCACCTGTGGGCACCACTGATTCGGCTGTCTTCTTTCTCATCACCAGGGGTCGGGCCCAGGCTCGGCGGTCCCGGGCAGCTCCGGCGTTGGAACCCCCAGACAGTTCACGCGACAAAGGATCACACGGGTCAACCTCAGGGACCTCATATTTTGTTTAGAGAACGAGCGTGAGACAAGCCATTCACTGCTGCTGTACAAAGCATTCCTGAAATAGCGCAGGGCGGGCGCGGCGTCGCGGACGAGACGCCTGGGACGTTTTTATATATTTGCAGATTACGCCTTTTGTAACAAGCAAACGGGATATTGTTTAAAACAGCCCCCTCTTTACAATGGAACAGTTTTATATTCCTGTTTCTAAGTCAGCTCTTCAGTACGGAAGAACACACGTTTCTGTAACAGAGAACACAGAGGCCCGTGGGCTCTCTGAACGGACAATTAACTCTTAACTCATCTTTGATTGAGTGGCCTTCTTGCCAAACAAGCCATATATAAAAACTGATGGAATCGTTTAGCAAATAATTAGATGCCCCCTGTCACCTCGTAGCGGTTTCTACATTATTTGTGCATTTTGATTCATTCAGCCCAACTTCTTGCATAGGTGTCTGTCTACAGCAGTGACCTCATTTCATTTATTTTATTTTTGTATTAGTCAGTTGGCAAAGCAAACTGATTTTTTAGACTATTTATGTCCCCGTCCCCTCCCTCGCCAGAGTCCCCGAGGAGCACGGAGCCCATCGCGCGCTCGCTCGGAGCGCGGTCTCCTTTCTGCTCAGGAGAGGCCGCGCGGCGGCTCCTTCCGAATGTGTGGTCGGCATCTGTACAGACGCGTTTTATTTGCTATAGTT
>NC_048230.1:46721749-46747663 GCF_002007445.2 Ailuropoda melanoleuca
GAAGCAGAGGGCTGAGGTCCATGCAGGGAACAGGGTCAGTAGCCGAAACGAGATGTGATTCTGAATTCCGGCAACCAGCAGCCAGAAAGTGAAAACGGGTCACAAACGATAGGACCAAGAACGCGGGGATACCTAGGAACACGTCCAAGGGGCGAATAGAAGACCCGCCTTGTGAATCAGAGAGACACGAGGTCTGCATGGAGCCTGCGCCGCGTAGCGTGGACTCAGACTGCTGTCCGCACTGATCCCGCGCTGCTCCACTCGCACCCCAGCGGGGCTTCCGCTGGCGTTGACGGTCTGCGTCCAGAGACTCGGGACAGCCCTGACGGTCCAGAGCAGACTTGGAGCATTCACACTCCTAGATTTCAAGACTTCCTGTAAAGCTGCGGTCGTCGAGTCGGCGTGGCGTTGGCGTGAGGGCAGATGTGACCGGTGAGCGCCACGGAGTCCAGAAGTGGATCCAGATGGGACGGCCATTAGGCTTTGGACAAAGACACCAAAGCAGTGAAGGCAGGACAGCCGCTGGTGCAGCTGGGTGGCCTGTGGGTGGAGAGCAAGTCTTGCCCCCGTGTTCACACACAGATTAATTGGAGATGGATCAGAGCCCTGAAAATGGACGCAAAGAGCCCAAAGCTTGTCGAAGAAAACGTCGGGGATGTTCCCAACCTTGTCCTTGGCCGGCGCAAGCCGGAAAGAAAAAAGTGGCAAAGTGCACTTGAAATCTGTGCTCAACTGAGGATGCCCGGGGAGGGTGGAAAGGCAGCCGCGGACTGGGAGGGGCGCGTGCGGTGTATAAACCCGACAGAACTCATGTGCGGAGCATAGCAAGAATGCCACGGCTCAGTAAAAATGTGTGAATGACCCACAGGTGGCCAGTAAGCAAATGAAAAGTTTGCCCATCATGACTGGTCATCAGAGAAATGGAAATTAAAGCCATGGTGAGAGCCCGCCACACGCCCGCCATGGGGACCCAGACGCAGTGCGATCAGAGGGCGCTCGCACGCTGCTGGCTGTTGGGGGCACTCGGCCACTTCGGGAAACCGCTGCACTTTGAAGAAAGCAAAGCGCGTATCTACCCTGTGACCTTGCATTTCCCGCCTGGGTGTCTCCTCGAGAGAGACTATGGCCTTTGTCCACCAGGGACTGTACGGGGGTGTTCGCCGTGGCGCTCGTCGCGGATGGACCGAAGTGGGAACGACCCACCTGTCCGTCCAATGGCGGGCAGATCCACAGCACCGCCGTGTATGTGTCGGTGGAACACGACCCGAGAAGAAAAAGGAGTCAGCTGCTTCACTCAGTAATGTCGATGAGTCTCTACAGAATCCCAAAGAAAGAAGCCAGACGCAGAGGCCCCCTCACCCCCGGCTCCGTCTGTAGGAAGCTCAAGCACAGAATTCCGAGGTGGTGGGAGTCCATGCGGCTCCCCCTGTGGCTGGCGGGAGGAGCACCGGGACCCTTGGGCTGATGGGAATGTTCGGTCTCCGTCTGGGTGGTCGCGGGTGTGCCCGAGTGTAAACCGCCGGCAGGGAAGTTGTGCTCATTTTAGCATATATAAAACGTACCGCAGTAAGACCTGGGGAAAAGGCCTGGCTTCGGACCCCCTGGGCGGGACTCAGCTCCACCTGGGCAGGTAACCTGGCCCCGCGTGATCTGGTGCCAAATGAGAGGAGGTGTGTGGGTGTCTCGGGATAGGTGGCAACTCGTGATCTTCTTGTGATTATCCATGGTCACTGCTTAACTAGTTGAGTGTTAACTAGTTTTTCCTTCTATCAGACTGTGGTCTCCAAATCTAAGTTTTGTCTTAAAAAAAAAGGGTCTACCTAGCCTTTCTCCATCCCTGCATCGGGGCTCGGCTTCCCCCAAGCCCGACCTGCCCAGCGCGGACAGCCGAGGCTGCAAGGCGGCTGTTCGGTCTCCTGCTCTGTCTGAGCAGCTTTGGGGACCCATCTGGAGCCTCTGGATCCTTCGTGCCGTGCGTGCTCTCATGCAGGAGGCCATGCAGTTAGCCCACAGTCAGCAGGTGGCCTTTCCAGCAATGGGCTGCCAGCCCCTCCCCTCCTGTAGGCTGTTCTGGGCCACACTGGGGCCACGCACGCCCAGGGAACTTACCCCTTCTCCTTCAGAGACAAATCACACCTGTTTCCCAAGAATCTAATTGCTCGTTCAGGCTGCTTCCTCAGGCTTTGTCCTAAGTGCCAGAATTCCTATATTTTTGAGGAGAATGAACATTTTTTCCTAAAATGTATGTATTCAAGTGTCAACGAGCACCTCTTACACGCAGGGTGCCTTTTCCAGGGGCTGGCAGGTGTGGTCAAGGCACGGTCCCCAGAGAAGGGGGGACCTGCCAGACAGGGCTTGGGCCGGGAGAAGTGGCCTGGGCAGAGGTGGTGGGCAAGCCTGTGGCGGAGTGCACATGGAAGGATGGAGCTGTCTCCTGCCAAGTGCATCGGGAGAGGAAGGTGGGAGCAGCTTTTCGTGTGCTTTCTGGAAATCAGGAGCACAGTACGATGCCAGCATGCACCACTAACTCGGGGGCACCTGGAGCCCTACGGGGCTGGTGACTGTGTAGCCCGGGCCAGTTGTGCGAGAAGTGTGGCGTGTGTCCGCCTGTCCGCTGCCTTGCCCAACCACATGCTCCTGGACACTTCTCCCCAAGAAGTGGAAGGTCCGTCCCCACAAAGATGTGTACGCGCATGTTTGTAGCAGCTTTGCTTGACGTAGCGAAGATCTGGAGAAGCCCCAGCTGTCCGAGTACGGCGAACGGCTCAACTGGTCCGCACGCGCGGTGCCGCGCACGCAGCGAGGGACACCTGCCGAGTCTCAGCGTGAACGAGAGACGCCTGTGAAGAGCAGCGCCCTGCGGGGGTCGCCAGGGGCCTCGGGGGCCTGCAGAGGGGGTGAGGAGACTCGGGGTTTCCCTGATCATGGTGACAGTTTCATGGGGCGCGCACATACGTCAGGACTCAGCAGGTGGGATGCAGTAATCACGTCCGTTACCAAACATCAGAAATATCTCCAAGATGCAAAAATGAGTGACTAGGAATACAAAGTAAAGCACCTGTCCTCCTCTGGACGCAGATGACCTCCTCACCCTCTGAGCCTGTTAGGTCTGACGTGGGGACGATGGCGGCATGCCCCCGCCCCCCCGCCCAAGCCCTGCGGTGGCTTACAGGTTACCTGCAGAGCCCTAACTGCAGCCATCAGGCTGATTCACTGTTGGGGGGTGCACAGCCCAGGGGCCCAGGCACGGGTCCCCAGTCTGGTGCGTCTGGTGGGCTGGCACCGGGTCTTCAGCGCTCGGGGGTCAGGGGTGCGTAGGGGCAGGGGGTGCGTCCAGTGGGGGCACCAGGGGTGACGGCAGTGTTCAGGTGTGCCTCACGCTCCCCCACCACATCTCATCCTTGCCGACCCTGATCCAGTCCCCCTGCCGCGAGTGTGGGAACTGGGCGGGTGCCTTGGGTTTGGAGCCCAGAGCTGTCCAGTCACCTGAGCTGATGTGCAGCGGGGCCGCCTGTGGGCCTGGCCTGGGCAGGCGCCGGTGGGACTGGGGGATGTGTCCGTGCACCAGGAGCACCCACGGACAGCAACTGAAGCACTGTTAGGGCGCGTGAGTGTGCAGCGGTGTCGACGGAGCTTTTCTGACACCCAGCAGCCAACCACCAGGCAGAAGGTGTGAAGGAAGGACCCAGAATCCTCCAAAGGTTCTCCCCCCGGGGCAGGGAAGCAAGAGCCACGGACCTCCTATGTGGAAAGACCTCAGCTGGCCTTGGCTGAGGGGAGGGTGTCGGGCCAGTCCTCAGGCCCCAGGGATGTGTCCATCCCTTGGAGCCCAGCAGCTATCCATGGTTGCCAGGGACCCCTTCCTGCTACCAGGGGATCACATGGGCTAAGTGTCGGCATCCTGCTCGCCTCCACACAAGCTTGGGCCTGCTGTGTCTGCGAGGACACATGCCTGCCGGGGCACAGAGAACCATCGGCTTCCCGCAGGGGCGGTCACTGGCCCCCCCTCATGGGTCCCTCTCTGCAGCTCCAGGCACATCATAGCCCTGATCTCTGGCCCAGAGGCCAGGCAGGACCTGCAGTTTCCCAAGGGAACCCTAAACTCAGGCTTCTTTTTGATGGTGCTGGAGAGGTGGGGAGGGATTTTAATTTCTTGGTTTTTCAATGTTGACCGTGTGGTTGGCTGAAAATGGCCCCCAAAAGGTAACAGGTCCCAATCCATGGAGCCTGTCAATGTGACCTTATTTGGAAAAAGGGTCTTTGTAGAGGTCATCAAGGATCTTGAGATGAGACCATCCTGGATTACCTGGGTGGGCCCTCAATCTAGTGACGTGTCCTTATGAGAGGGGGTCCTTGTTAGAGGGGGTTAGAGAAGCCACGTGAAGACAAAGGCGGGGGTGGAGTGACGTGATCACGAGCTCAGGACGCCTGGGCCAGCAGGAGCAAGGGGCAAGAAGGATTCCCTGGAGCTGCCGGAGGGAGCCCGGCGCTGCCTACAGCTGGATTTCAGCCCGGTGACACCCGCCTCGGACTTCTGGCCTCCAGATCTGTGAGAAAATAAATCTGACGTTGTAAGCAACCCAGTTTGTGGCTTTGTTACAGCGGCCACGGGACCCTAGGGCAACAGCTCAGCATTTTATGGCAAGCTGTGTGGTGCGGCTGGGCCAACCCGGCTGTCAGGTGCTGACCCTCCGAAGTGTAGCTCAGGGGTCCTCAGCCCTGCCCAGAGCCCCTCTGCCCCAGCTGGCCCGTCCATCTCTGACAAAGCCCCTCCCTCGCGGTGACCTCGGCCACACGGACTTCTTAGGCCACCAAGGGACAGGGCTTTATGTGGCTGGTCACGGCACAGGCTGCCAGGGATGGTAGAGGGGACGGTGCCAAGAAGGATCTCCACTGGTCTGTGACTGTCCCCCCGGGCCCTCCCAGCAGGCCCTGCTGACCTGTGCCCCTGGCCCCTGCCTCCAGGGCTGCTCCTGACCAGCCTCTTAGTTTCCATGACAACCATCCCAGAAATTTAGACGGGAGGAAAAAGCAAGGTGGTGGCAGGCACAGGCGCACTCCCGGCTCCAGGTGCAGCGAGCTCACCCCTCCCTGCCTGGGTCACTCCCTGCCAGACCCCTTCCTCAGGGGTCAGTCCTGCCCCTCCAGGTGGACCTGGGACCCTAGCAGCCACGTGAGGGTCTCTGTGAGCCTCGTGAGGCAGGTTGGGGGGACAAGGTCACTCTCTGTGGAATCCAGGTCTAAGGGTTGCTGTGGGTGCCTTGGTGGCCATATGAAGAGGGAGGGACAGTTTGGGTGGGTGTGGAGCCTGCTGGGCTTGACACTGTGGTCAGAAGTCAACACCAGCCTGCACTCCACTGAGCTAACAAATGCCTTTACCATCCCAGCCCTTTGATGTGGCTTTCCTAAAAACGCTGGGATGGATGCCCCCGTGAACTATGGTTTCTGCATCTGGAGAGCAGGGATGATGCCTCCTTCCTGGTGGTGGGCGGAGGTCTCAGCAAAGGAGATGAGCCCCTTCACAGCTGCCTCCCATGGCCCCAGGAGCGATGTGCCCGCTGGCTGCGTGGATGGAGGGTGGAGGGGGACGGTGTGTGCTCAGTGCACACACACTTAACACTGCATGCATGCACTGCTCATTTGGGAACAGCAGCTCATGGCCTGGAGGACTGGCCAGCCAGCTAGTTCCCCCAGCTCCCACCTACTCCCTGGACCAAGTGCTCTGGGGCACTTGGCCTCTGTGTCATCTCACTTCTTCCCATCTGCTCACAGCGCCGCTGGTTTTGGCCTAGAGACCTTTAAGGGACTTGCCCAAGGTCACGAGCTTCAAGTGGGGCAGAGCTGGACTAAACCCCAGGTCTTAACCAGCCAGGCTCTGGCCACACTCCTGCTGCTGCCCCCGGGGAGGCTAGGGGCCTGGCTAGTGGGGCTTCTCAGCTGACACGCGGCTCCTCCCAGCCACACCCTGACAGGTGCTCAGAGCTCCGCAGGGACAGCCAGGGAGGTCGCTGCCCTGCCGAGATGGGGAGACAGAACACAGGAAGGCTGGAGTTACAGCATGTGGACATTAAATCACCAAGTTGTTTTAAAGAATCCGGCACAGACCATGAGGAGGGACTGGGAGGGCTCAGGAGGGTCCTGCACGAGAAAGCTTTTGCCACAGAGAAGTATGAAGATTCAGGACTACACGGGCCTTCCAGGAGGCTGTGCAGATGGAGCCACCTGAAGTCCATGGCCTGTCTCAGCAGGGGCCCCATGGCTGGAATTTGGCAGGGCCAGACCTCCCCCCTCCTTCTCCCCACTGTGGTTTCAGAGGTCAATTTCCAAGGAGACCATTCATCCTAAACAGGCAGAATTCCCTGGGGGCATTTCCTGAAGCCACAAGGAGCCGGGCTGGGCAGCTGGAGGGTCAGCACCATGGACAGCGCCCCACAGGGCCTTGGTGGGCTTGGGGACAGCGTGCCCACAGGGGAGGGTGAGTGCCTGCGGGCGTGCCGGGTGAGTTGGGTGGGCGTTTGGGGGTGTGTGACGGAGCATGTGTGTTGGTGGGGTAGAGGGAGAAGCCAGCGACTCCAGCCTGTTTGAACGACCCCTGCCACCTGGCCACAGACCACTCCCTCTGCCCTTCGGTGGACGCCTGGTGCCCGGGCTCCCCGTCCGTCCTGAGGACCCACTTCGGTGGGGTCTAATGCTGTCCTGATGACTTCATGCTTATGCGGTCATCTGTCCCCAGAGTGCTGCCCCATTCTTATAAGACCCCTGAGGGCCTGAGTCAGGACACGGTTACTTCCACCCAGTCCCTGGGAGTCTGCTGGCCAGGGCAGCAGGTATGGGGTGTGGACACTGTGGGATGGGCCCTCTGTGGGAGCCTCTGGCCCGGGTCCCACTGTGGAGGGGGCTGGCTCCCCCTGCGCCCTGCCCATGGACCCAGTGACTGAGGCCCCTTCCTGCTCCTGTGAGGCTCCTGGGAGCCACAGACTGGAGGGTCTTGAGTGATCACAGCATGTGCCTGAGCACCGGGCCTGGCCCTGGGGTGCCACGGGCTGTGGGCAGAGAGGGGCCCTGAACCCTGTGGGGCCAGGGCCGGGTCAGCCCACCAGCACTCCTGCTCACGAGGAGGGGCCTGAGAAGGCAGTTGACCGAGACTTGGGCACGTGGGAGAGCAGGCTCCCCTTCGTGCCCTCAGGGTTGTCGTGAGGGCGCAGTGCGCTGTGTGTTCTGAACGGGAACAAGACCAAGGTGTTCTCAGGAAGTCAGCCGTCGTCGTCCTCCATGCAGTTGGGAGTCGGAGCGTGTCCGGCACGTCTCACCGTGAGACGCTGCATCAAGGCATCCCGCACGTGGCGGGTCTGAGATCACCCAGCGCCTTCCGCCCACCCCTGCCCCTGACAGTATCGCTGCTCAGGGCCCGTTTCCAGGGACCTGCCTCTCCCACCCCCGCCCCTGCCCCCTGCCTGGACTTGCGCTGGTGGGGCACACGTGGGGGACACGTAGCCGAGCAGCATCGGGTGGGGCGAGAGAGGGGGCCTTTTTCTCAGGGCACTCAGGGTCTGGGAGAGGCTGGGAGACACGCGCTCCGGGCCCCCACGAGGCCGTGTGCACTCTGTGTCCCTCTGTTAAAACCACGTTCGGAGTAGAAGTCTGCTTCTCTCCACGTGGACATTCGGGACGGAGGTAATGGGGCCCCTGCCCGTCACGGGAGTCGATGGCTCGTGCCACCTCGACCCGAAACGTGGGGGTTTCTCACTGGGTCCTGGTCTCATGTGCTCACCCTTCTCCCTTAGACCACCTTCCCGTAGTGTCCACTCCAGCTGCGCCCTGATTACACCGAATCTGCCCTACTGGCCTCGTCTTGAGCTCCGGACCATCTGGCTGTGGTCCCGTGGACGTCTACACGGGGGTGTCCATAGGCACAGCCACCAACACAGCCAGAGCCAACCTGAAGTCCTCCCCATGCCTGGAGCGGAGCTGGGACAGGGGCCTCTTCAGTCTGCACCCTCCCCCGTCCTCCCCTGCACAATTGCTTCATCTGCTCTCTGTCCGCTCTCAACCCTGGCTCTTTCTAATCTGATCATGGGGTCCTTCTCAGGGTTGCTGTCCTTCCCCAGGACTCAGCAAGGCTGGCCTTGACCTCTTGCCAGGAGGGTGGGCTCTGGATTGGTGGCTGAACTGACTGTGTGGCCGTGGCACCGTGAGGCGTCCGGGGGTCTCACATGCGTCTGGGCAGCTGTGTCCCCTGTGCCCATCCCAGGGTGCCCTGGCCGGCAGGACCCAGCCTCCTGGGCCCTGAGGGTGGGTTGTCACCTAGGGGAGGAGCCAAGGCCCCTGGGGACGGTGCCAGGGCACCCCCGTGAACTGACGGGTCTGAAGGCCCCTCCTGGGCCTGCGGTCCCACATGGAAGGCAGAGACAGCAGCCTCCAGTGAAATGACCCACGAGAAGGCCACTGGGTCTCCAGGGAAGGGGCCTCCTGGCTTCCCCGAGGCCCCCAGCGGGACTTAGTGGTTACATTCTGCCTGTGGGACGACCAGTCCTCGGTGTGGATCTGGGCGTGGGAGGGTGTCCTTAAGCAGAGCCTCACCCCGGGGCTCTGATTATAGGAGTTTGTGCCCTCCCACCCCCACCGCCTGTCTCAGGCCCGAAGCAGTTGCCTAATTATGCATGTAATTAGCTGCTTGGCACCCTCAAAATTAGCAAGTGGCTAATTGTGCCTGTAATTGTCAGTGGCAGCCGTAATGAACCGTGGGAGTGACTTCTGGTTACGCATGCTGTTGTGGGTGCAGATTTGCACCTAAGTAAAGGCTGGGGTCCTTGGCGGGGAGAGGAAGTTGGAAGACCCAGCTCTGCGAGGGGCCAGGGTGCAGGGAATGCCTGGCCTGGGGCTCAGGGCCAGATGGTAGCCACGCAGCCTTCCTGAACCGCGCCGACTGGAGGAGGGCAGGGCCTCTGCAGGTCCAGTCTGGCCGCACGTGGCTGTGTGGCCTCTGCCGGCCAACGCCTCACACAGGCTCCGCTGCGCGGTCTAACGACCAGGAAGGTGGGAGTGGCCCCTGGGGCTCCTCCAGCTCGGAGTCAGGCCCGTGGTCCAGGGGTGCTGGGTCATGTGACAAGGCTGGCCAATCAGAGCGCTTCCGAGGCCCACCAAGCCTGGCTGGGTGGCTGTCTTGTGTCCTGCCGGCCTGGGGCGGGGCAGTGGGGAGGGATGGGGGAGGAGTGGGGGGGGGCGCAACTCTGGTGCTGCCTTCCCACCAGATGGAAGAGCCACTGCAGCAGGCAGGGGCCGGGCCCCTGAGACAACAGGTGGAGGCATGAGGATTCTCAAGTGGATGCAGGACTTCCATGCATCACGAAAGGAGGATGAGGGCCTGCGAGCTGGACTTATCACTTCTAGGAACTTGGAAACGTGTATACCCGTGGCCCATGGGCCTTCGCTGGTCGGTCCCCTGGGCCTCCCGCACATCCGTGCTCCCGGAGCCCAGCCGGTGTCTGGGACAGAGCAGGGGCCGCAGAGGCGCCGGCTGGACAAACAGGCCCCACTCTCCACACTACGCCCCTCGTGCGCCCGTCTGCCGCCGTGAGCCCCAGGGGCTTCGTGAACGCTCGGAGAGACACAAGCCAGGTCGAGGCCGACTATTTAAAAGGGGGACTTTATTGACTCCTCTGGAGCAGTGAGCCAATGCCCGACTCCGCTCCAGCACACGACAACTCGGCAAAGCCGCTACTCAGTTTGGGACCAAGACCGCCTGGCACTAGAAACACTGAGAAAACATCGACGCGCTTCCTTTTTTTTTTTTTTTTTTTTTTTTTTTTGGTACAAAATGATACAAACAACAATACAAAATAGTTGTGCTGTTGACGATTACAAAAAAAGTCGGGACGTTTGCCTAACTGCACAATGCTCAGAGTTGCAGTGTGAATACATCATACTCCAGTATCTTTCCCCAAAACAACCACAGTCATGCGGGGCTGTTACACATTTTGTCCATTTTCAAAAAGAAACATGCAAAAAAAAAATCAGAATGGAAAAAGGAGAGGAAAGGAAAAGAAACACGTTCCAATGATACACAGAGCGGCCCCCCCGCCGGACGTGTCTCGCCGAGCAGGACCTGTCTTCTGTGCACCACGCTGCGGGAGCGATTTCACAGGAGGCTTTGTGCATGGGAGACCTTGTTTGGGTTTTTTTGGTGCTGTTTGTAGCATTGACAGAAATTGAGACTCCCCTCCCCTAACCTTCTCCCTTGGAGAGAACAGAGCTGTCCTCTCAAAGGACCAGCTGTGTCGGCCGGTGCTCACCCTAGGGAAACAGGCATGTCGAGGGCCTGACGTGTGGCCATTACCCTGACACTTTGGTGGCGGGGGGCCCAGCACTCGGATGTGCTGACAGACGAGGGAAAGAGAAGGAGCGGGGTGTGAGGCCCAGACAGAGACACAGGGGTCCTCGGCTGGGGTGCCCCCGACCACGGCTGCGTCCATGCCGCTTCACCCCACAGGGCGGGGGTTTCTCCTGTTCACAGAACAAAACTCCCTACAGAAACTAAGCTGTGTCCTAGCACTTTGCCAGAGAGGAGGCTGGGCCTCTGCGGCCTGTCCCCGATCATGGGCACGTTGTGGCTACAAGCTACGTGAGAGAGGCGTCTGACACTGCTTGTGCACTTGGCTAACGCTAACTTGACCTCAGAATGGAGTTCCGAGGTGGGTGTGGGAGGGCGTGGGAACCCCATCTTTCTCTGGCCCCCAGGGACTGCTGGGGCTAGTGAGAGGGGCAGCTGGCTAGCCATTCGGAAGCAGGGACGGGCACGAGAAGTCCCCCATCACAGTCCCCCCAGCCTCAGCCTGCACAATTTAAGCAAAATGCATCAGGGCCCAGCGGTGGTGCGGGGCAGGGGTGCGGGGTGAGGAGGAGAGGGAGGCAGGGGAAACGGGCGCCCGCTCCGGTGTCCGCGGGATCCGAGTGCAGCAGTCTGGGTCCTTGGCCGGGCCTGGCACCTCTGTCTCTGAGGGGGGCGCAGTACCCTGGGGACCCAGGGGGGCTCCGAGATTTCAGAGAAGAGTCCACAGCTGCCTCAGCTCCCAGACCATAGTCACACTTAGAAGTTCAACAGGAGGATGAATTTTCCAAACACAAACCAAACACAGAAGATTCCAGCTCTCATCCCGCCAGCCCTGACCCTACCAGCAGTCCCTGGAATGGCCAGGCCCCCAGACGCTGGGGCAGCGCTCCTTGCCTGGCCCTGAGCCCTCTGCACAGCATGGGTCTGCACAGGGGTCCCGGCCCCTTCCCCTTGCTGGGCCACCCAACCCGACTTGGGAGATGGCTGTCTGCTGGAGGGGCATCCAGCATGTGACATGGTGACCTCCTTTGTCCCTCCCGTCCTCCCCTGGCAGTCGGGATGGGGTCAGGGACAGAGCCCGCTACAGGCCTGGCTCAGCTCTGGGAGCACGGTGGATGGGTGAGGAGTGTGGTCTGGGGAGGAGCCCTAATACCCAGTGGGGACTCAGCCACGCCTACTGCACGCGTACCCTCACATATGCTTCTTGGGCCAAAGCTGTTTGGAAAACAGGGTGACCCTAGCCATGGGGACAGGCCCTAGGCTGAGGACTGCATCAAAGACCCCCCAGGCCGAAAGCATGAAGCACAAGCTGAGCCCTGCTCTCCCCACCTCCCCAGGCTCTCAAGGCTTTTCCTTACCCAGGATTCCGGGATGGGGCTCCAAGCTGCTTCCCCAAGGGTACTCCACTGCCAAGCCCTCCCAGGGCCAGAGCACCCCTCGCCCCCTTTCTTGGGGAGTCCGTGAACAAACCAGGGTGCTCCCACGCAGCAGGGTCCTTGGGACACAGTGAGTGCTGTCCGCTGTCCCGAGAACAGACTGGAGTCTGGCTTGGGCGTCAGACCACCCGTGCAAAGGGCAGCTCCTTTCTGAGAGTCCGAGCAGCAGCTTGGTGCGGACCTGGGTCCCGAGGAGAGGACATGGGCTGTTGTCAGGTGCGTGCAGTCCAGATGCATCCGAGGGACAATGGCATGGCAATGAAAGACTGCCCGGCCACCCGGAGCAGAACGTTGCTGTCCACGTCAGTTGGCGAGCATCAGAGACTCCGGTCCAGGGGGCGGGGCCGGGGAGAGGGGCTGCCAGCGACCGGTGCTGATGGTGCACGTTCCTGGCTCTCTCTGCCGTCCGCACAGCCCTCGGGGTGGCTGGAGGCGTCCAGTTGTCAGGGGCTGGGTCTTTGATGGGGTCCTCCAGGAATCCGATCATGAGGAGTGGGGGGGCTCACGTCAGGGTGTTTGGGGATGCTGGCTGGTTTGGGCTGTGGCTTCTTGGGACGCCGTACTCTTCTGGAGCAAAGGCAGCGGGACCTGCATGGCATCTGGGGTGACAGCTGTCTCTGGGAGAGGCCTAATTGTTGGCTCGGGGGACCCGGGAGACAGCCAAGGGCAGAGATGGTAAGCATCAGGAAAGCCCCTTGGCACCCGCCCGGCCCCAGCTATATGCAGCGTCAGGAGTCAGGGGGCAGCCGAAAACTCGGTGGGAAAGCCAAGTGCACACTGTGGGGCCTTTGGTAGATCGGCTCAGCCGCCCCCCAGGAGACTTCTGCGGCTGGACCGCTGCCTCCCTCCAGCCTAGGGGCCGCTCGAGGGCCAGGAGACCCTGACTGCGTGCAGCAAAGCTCGAGGACTCAGAAGGGCTGTTGGGATTTAGACCCCAACGTTTTCTTTGTAAATTTTGTTAAGCGAATCACCCACTTCTTTTCTTAATAAAAGACAAAAAAAAAAAAGAAAGAAAAAGAAAAAGACCCATTCTCCCCGATTCCTTAATTGGTGTCTCCAGAGCTGGGACCAGCTGGGGCTGGGGGCGCTCAGGACTGGGGTTGGGGGGACATACGTGGTCTGTCTGCTTGCTTTTCGTCACTCCTGAGTTTGAGGGAATCTGATACATGTACCAAAAGGCACTTTCATTTTTTTTTTTTTTTTTTAAAAACAGTGCTTCTGTTCTAAGAAATTCAAGTGAAGACCGAGTGCCTCTCGCTGTCCTTCAGAGCTAGTCAGCTGTGGTGGGTGCCGCGTGCCGCGGGGCGAGAAGTGTTCATGCCAGACAGCTCACTGTTGGGGGGGCTGGGGCGGGGAGGGACCCCCTAACACACCACTAAATGACACGTCCGCAGGGAGTCGGGAAGCCCGGCGCCTCCCCCCGGTCCCGCTCCGCCGGCGTCTGGGGCGGAGCGGCTGCTCAGTCCTCCTCGCCCCCTCCGTACATGTCTGCCAGCTTCTTGAACCTGGGCCCCCAGTCGTTCAGGTAATCGTAGTCTTGGTCCCCGGAGCTGGATGAGTTCAGCGAGCTGACGGAGCCTGCGGTAGAACCGCTCCCTTCGTAGTCGAAGACCAGCAGGGAGTCGTAGGGGGGTGCCGTGGGGTCATTGTCGGCGGCTCGGAGTCCCTGGGGTCACAGAGACACGGGGTCAGGGTGGAGGACGTGCTCTCCGGCCCCGGGGCCTGATGGAATGGGGCTTGTGGGGGAGGGGTCCCAGGAGAGGAGCTGGGGATCAGGCCAAGAAGGTGAAGTTATTGGGCCTTGCATACAGTAGGTGGTCAGTAAGTGCTCCCTGAGTTTTACTGAGGGGTCTCTCAGAGAACCGAGAGGGGGCGGGGTTTGTGAAAAGGGCGCGCGTTGGAGGTAGCAAACTCAGATGCCGGCACGGCCCTGCCAGTAACATGAGGCAAGAGGGCTGGGTGGGGGCCTGTGGCGAGGTGCAGCCCCTCCGAAGGGGGCCGACGGGCCTCGAGCGACACGGAATATGAAACTGTGGTGGCCAGAAGTCGGAAATCTCACGTTGTTATGGTCACCATCCCGATGAACAAAACTGGGTGACACAGCGGGTTGCTGGAGGCCCCCGGGCCCTGGCCCTCTCTCCTGCCGCCCACACCCGCCCGCTGTGCCCAAGGAAGGGTCCCGCGGCCTCCCGCACGCCTGCACCTGTGGCCCAGCACGGCCCCCGTGACCGTGGCGGTGGTGGATGCACACCCTGCCCCAGTGCCCGTGGGGTGCGGGTTCCTGCTGGCTCTGGGCGGTCCCCGGGGGGTGGCCTGGGCGCCCACGGAGGCAGCTGGCTGCAGGACGCACCTCACTGGGAAGGGACGCCCTTACCGCCCCTCGGTAGGAATGGTTTGTAGTTTCCACGCTTGCTTTGCTCTAAGAATTATTTATTTATTTGTTTATTTATTTATTTTTTAAAGATGTTATTTATTTATTCGACAGAGATAGAGACAGCCAGTGAGAGAGGGAACACAAACAGGGGGAGTGGGAGAGGAAGAAGCAGGCTCATAGCGGAGGAGCCTGATGTGGGGCTCGATCCCAGAACGCCGGGATCACGCCCTGAGCTGAAGGCAGACGCATAACCGCTCTGCCACCCAGGCGCCCCTCTAAGAATTATTTAAAATGGTCTTTAAATTTTAGGTTGGGGAAGACATACTTCTTTGGGTTTTAAAATTTTATTACATCCTGGGGAGTGAGGCCTAAGCCAGTTCAGCTTTTGGGCAGATGTAGAAATTTGATGTGCGGCCCTGGACAGGATGTGTTTCAGGGAATGTTCCGAAGGGTCTCTGTGTCTCTGCTGAACCACTCCCTGGGCTCTATTCTGCTTAAGTAAACTTAGATTCTCACAGAGCGGGGACATGTCGCCGACCCCTCTTAAACATGCAGTCGGCGTTAGAGAGCAGGCGGGTACGGGGCCACGGCCGATGGCGTCTGGGGAGCGTGGCCGCCCCGCATCGGCCCCCCAGCCCCAGTCTGGATGGGCCTCGTCGCCGCAGCCCGGCTGCCCCAGCGCAGCGTGGTCACGGGACGTTGTTGTCCGCGGGGGGCCCTGCTCAGGGGCCTCGCCCGCGCCCCAGCACCCACCTCGCTGATGAAGTCCCCGATGTCTCCCGGGTGGGGCACCGCCGGCCTGACGGGGTACTGGGGCTCGGCGCCCACGGGCCGCTCGTCCACCCGCCGCACGCCAGGGGCCTTGCTCAGCACGTGCTCCATGGCCTCTGGCTGTTGGAGTTGGCTGAGGTCATAGTCCTGGGGGGGGGAGGGTCAGGCAGGGGCGTCCTGTTGTAGCCGGGCACCAAGTGTGTCTGCCGTCCTAGCCCGTCACCTGGTCCGCCCTCCCCATAGTGCCCCGCTCCCCTAACTCGTCCTGCTCCTGCCCGTCCTCGAGGCACATGTGGGGTCTCTGTCCCCCCGGCTGCCCCTGCCAATCTCATGCTCCCCCGGGTGGGCCCCCTGCGGCTCACATGCCTCCTGTGTTCTTGGAACAGCCTGGGGGGACAGCTGGGGCTCCTGTTACTGTGTTTTAAGGGGTCACTAAGCCTTAGTGGGGTAAGGAGCTGCCCTGAGTCCCCTGACGGCTGGCTCAGACCCAGCGTCCAGCCGGCAGCTCCCTGATGCCCCGCGCACGGCCTCCTGGTCACCTAACAGCCCCCGTGTGGGCACAGGCCCCGGGCTGGGTCCCGGGCCGAGTGGAGAGAGCGGGGTGGGAGAGGGGTCGCAGGGGGCCCGCGTGGCGGGAG
The DNA here is from genome assembly GCF_002007445.2 of Ailuropoda melanoleuca. Classification (NCBI taxonomy): domain Eukaryota; kingdom Metazoa; phylum Chordata; class Mammalia; order Carnivora; family Ursidae; genus Ailuropoda; species Ailuropoda melanoleuca. Next base: position 46,737,299 of record NC_048230.1, read on the forward strand.
CCGGGGCAGAAAGCCTCACCTGGTCCTCCTCACCGCCCCCTTCCTCGTCGTACTTGAGGATGTTGTCGCGAACGTCGTCCTCGGGGTCAATGAGCAGCTGCTTGGTGTGGCGCTCCTTCTCCCTGCGCTTCATCCACACGACAAACAGCAGGACCATGGCTGTGGGGGCGGGGCCGCACCGTGAGCAGGGAGCGCGCGCGGGGGGCACGGGCGTGCACGCGGGCTCGGCCGTACTCACTGAGCAGGATGACGATGCAGACCAGGATGGCCACGATGGCGCTGGTGCCCAGACCGGCCGCGGCCACCGCACCAATGGTGGTGCAGTCCCCGTTCTCGTCGCACGGGCACACCTTGACCTTGATGATGGACGTGTTGGACAGCGGGGGGTTCCCGGAGTCGGTGACGATAATGGGGACGTCGTACACGCCAGCCTCGAGGTACAGGATGCGCAGGCTCAGCTGGGCGTAGTCACCTGGCAGAGCGACAGGGCAGGCTCGGCTCAGTCTACAGCCGGCACTCCGTTACAGTGAGACTTCCGGAGGGAGAGACAGCCTAAAATGCCTGTTTGGTTCACGCACACACACGCGCACACACGCAACTCACACTAGATCACTCCACAAATGAGAAGACATTGGTGATTCAAGAAAAGAGCAACTGCAACTTGTTGGATGAAGAAGTCATTTCCTTAATATATAAAGAGTTCTACCAAATCAATTAGGAAAAAACCTCAAAGAAAAATAGGCAAGGACATTGAATAGACAATTCGTGGAAGAAATAGCAAATGGCTGTTAAATAAATGAAAAAAAGTACATGGTAGTTAATGGTCCCGGTGGGAGGAAAGGGGCCCCACCTCCCCTGCTCACTCTTCCGTGGGCCCCTTTGAGGTGCGCCACCCCAGCCGTGTCCAATTCTCCCGGAGCCTCAGGCGGGCTCACCGTTTAAGCGGGTGATGGTCCAGTTCTTCCGCACAGTGGCCGGGACGAAGGGCAGCTCGAAGACATAGGGGCCAATGTTGGGGTCGACGTCGGCGTCGGCCGCTGTGATGTTGATGGCGTTCAGGCCGGGCTTCTCGCAGATCTGCGCCTCCTTGGGCAGGAGCTCAGGGGCGTTGTCGTTGATGTCGATCAGATAGATCTGGAGGGTCCCGGTGCCGCTGGCGGGGGGGATCCCTGCAGGACAGACCCAGGATGACCCTCCAGGGCTGCTCCTCCAGGACCTCGGGCACCCGATGAGAACAGCCCTGCGTGCTGGTCCCCAGCTGCAGAGGACAGTGCCCACCGCCGGGGACCTCATAGCTCCCTGGGCCCCACGGAGGGGATCTGAGGATGCTGGGCCCGAGGGGCTGGCACCTGCTTCCCCCATCTCTCCCCAGCCTGGGCTCCTTTCCGTGCCCTCCCTGTTTCCCTGGCCCCACCCAGCAGGGCACCCCATGGCCAGAAGCCCTCCATCCGGGGACCTCCCCAGCCCAGCAAGTTGGTCTCAAAGCAGAGAGAGACACTGGGCTGTGCCCCAGAGTGTCTCAGGGGCCACACCTGTTCCCTAAGCCCCTCTAGTCCCAGACCTTGCCTCGGCCCAGGGTGACAGTGCGGGACGACACGCGCTGGGTGGCCAGAGAGGCCCTGTCTGCCTTCTGATGGCGAGCCCGGACCCTGACATGAAGAGCGGCACTTTTTGGCTGAGGCAGGGGAGCACATAAAAGGTGAATCCTGCAGCATGTCTCTTTAATCTCTCAGAAAACACCTTGAAGCACACTCACAGCGACGCAGCTCCGGCCTGCCTGGGGAGGCCGCTCTGACACGCGGAGGCTGGCCCCTCACCGTCAGGAGGAGTGTGGGACCCTCGTCGCCGGGGTGCAGCCTGCACCCCATTCCCGCTGTCCTCTGTGCATTCCTCTGCTTTGGCCATGGGTTCATGTAAAATCACTTTCTAAGCCAGCAGCTCCTCCCCCCTCCCCGCATCCTTGTGACCTGCCTCCAGGACTGGGCCTTTGAAGACCCTAGAGGTCAGGGAAGGCAGGCAGGAGGCTGGCGGGTAGTTACGAGCCCCCGGCTTTCACTTGCTATGGAATGAGCCCTTGTGCAGGCGCTAGTCTTGCTCCTGAAGCCCGAGCTGCTGTCCTAGAACCTGCCATAGCAGACCACCAGAGGTCTACCTCAGGGCCTTTGCACACACTGCTTCCTAACTCTGGGACTCCTCTGCTGCTCCTTCTTCCCCTGGCTTGTTCCTTCTCATCCCACAGTCAAGCGCCTCACAGCCAAGAGCACGGCTACAAGCCCTGGCCCCTCCCTTCCATGCCCTGTTTGTTTTCTTCCAGAACGTACTCCCTGAAATTACCTGGTTGACTTCTCATTCACCTCACTGGGGCAAGAGACTGTTGAGTTGTCCCTCAATAACCATTTCCCCTTTTGTCCTTAATAGAAGAACTGGAGCCCCAGATTTTATCTGCGGTCATCACTGCCCAGCTGTTTGACTACATTTCTCAACATCCTTTGCAGTGAAATGCCACTTCATGGCTAAGTTCTGGCCGTTATGAGCTAGGGGTGGGGCAGGAATGTGTCCCCACCTTCCTTGCTTTTCTGCCTGTTTGCCAGAACGTGGTCATGACGGCTGGAGCCCCAGCAGCCATTTTGGACCATGCCACAACTCGTGGCTGGAGTGAGCCTGGTGTCTCAAACCTGACACCAGGGCTGCCTGTCTCCAGTCTTCTATGTGGGAGAAAAGAAACCTCAATCGTACTGAAGTTCTTATCACTGTTACCCGGCTGAACCTGGTTTTAGTGGACACACAGGCCTCAGGAGCGTCAGCCTGGCGAGGGAGGGACTTTTGTCTGTTCTGTCTGCTGCTGAGTACTCCCGGCACAGGGCAGGAGCTCAGGGGTAACGGCAGCAGTGGCAACGTGCTGACTTGGGCCAGGCCCCACTCCCAGTGCTTTTGAGGACACTGGCTCACTTAATTCTCACAGCTCCAGGGGAGGAGCGTTGGGTTATCCCCACTCCACAGAGGAGGAAACTGAGGTGCAGAGCAGTCAGGTCTCTTCCTACCACTGAGTGGTGTTGGGACTGATCCCTGGTTCTAGAATCCTGTTCTCCTGCACTCCCTCTCCCCTCCTGTGCAGAGTTGGCTGAATACTCGGGGCTGTGGGCCTTGCCGGCTCCTGGGTCCAGGCAGGGGTGTTCTTGGGGCCTGGAGTCCCAGCACCCAACTGTGGAGCTGTTCTCCACAGCCCTCGGAGGACCCAGTGCTCATGAACCTTCTTCCCACTGCTGCCGCCTCTGCCCAGCTCCCCTCACCCCTGCCTGGTTCACTTCACCCCTGCTACCCCAGGCTCCTTGGGGCTCCTTATTTTGGCTCAGGGGCCTCCCACACCCCCTCTGAGCTCCCAGGGCTCGTGCTGCTGGGGTGTGGCTTCTCACGGTGCCTGCCCTGTCTCTGGGGCCCCTCATGGCACCCCCACTCTATGAGGGCTGCAGGGTCTGGATCGCGGGTGGTCAGAGCCACAGGGGGAGGCATCCCAGGGGCTGCTTAGGGGGCCCGCCCAACTCTGGTGTGGGATCAGCACCATGGGACTGCTTGGCTAAAACATGGATGGAGTTTAGCTGCCCTCAGTTTACCAGGTAGGGAGCCGAGAGGCCACTAGGGTCACGTTCAGCCGAGATGGGGCTGGACAACCCTCAGCCCGCCTCTGCCATCCCGGCCCTCCTGGTGCCCCGAGTGCCGTGAATGAGCGAAGGGGTGTTTGCCCAGACACGTAAGCCGGTGGTCAGGCCGTGACCTGTGCTCTGAACGCACGGAGAGGGGGCTGCCCGGGGCGCCGAGGGACGGGGCCCCCTCAAGGCTCAGCACGGGGCACCTGGCACCGCGCCTGCCTCCCCGCTTCCCTCCTCCAGCTTCTCCGGCTGGGGGTGGGCCTCCCTCCGTCTCCCTGCCGCAGAGCCCCCGGCGCGGGCGGGGGCTGGCAACCACCCCCAGAGTGGGGCGCACCGTTGTCGGCCGCCAGGAAGGTGGCCTCATAGACGTTGTCTTTGATGTAGACGGACTCGCGGTCAAGCACGGCCGCCGCGGTGATCTGACCGTTGGTGGCGTTAACGTGCAGCCAGTTCGCGGGGTCCGACAGCTTGGAGTATCTGAGGAGGGAGGAGGCGAGGCGTGAAGGCGACAGTGGCTCCGAGCGCCCAGCCCCCCCCCTCGGCGGGCGCCCGCCCGCCTGGACACTGGGGAGCTTTCCCTCCAGCCCAGGATGGCTCCTCCCTCAGCGGCGCCCCTAGTCGCCATGGCGGACGGGCTCTTGATCCAGGAGGCAGATGCTGTCATCTGACAGGGATACTGAGGAACAGAGAGGGTAAGTGACCTGCAGTGTCACAGTGGGTGACAAGCCAGGTCGGAACTAGCCCCACTCGAGAGAGTGCTGCAGGGCTCGGACGGTCTTCCGCCGTCCTGGGTGGAGAGCACGCGAGCTCATGCTTTGCTGAGCGCCTGGGGCATCGCACTGACTGCCTGGATCACGCGGGCCGGGGGGGGTGGCCCGGCTGTCCCCAGGACGGGGGCCCCGGTGGCTCCCTGCCCAGAGAGACGACACAGGCTGGGGACTTCCCGGGGTGCAGGTTTCACTGGCATGCTGGACTCCTCTGTATGGACAACAAGGGAGCCGAGGGGGGCGCCCCTTCCTGTGGCCCGAGGGTGGACCCACCTCACGGCCTGCTGCATGAAACGGTCAGGGTCCACCGCCGAAAACGTGGTCAGCACGGTGCCAGTGGGCACGCCCTCCTCCAGGCGGATCAGCTTGTGGTTCGAGGGGAAGTAGGGCGCCTCGTTGATGTCCATGACGGAGATGGTCACCCCTGCCGTGGACTGGAAGGACATCTGGATCCCACTGGCCAGGGGAGCCTGGTTGGACACCATCACAGTCAGCATGAACGCTCTGTTCAGCTCGTAGTCAACTGCCTGGAACGAGAGAAGCCCGAGACGGTGGGCTGGTGCAGGGGCCTGCGGGGCCGGGTCGGAGGGCGGTGGCCGAGGGCTGGTGGGTCTGCACCTGCCACCCCAGTCTGCTCCCGCTCCTCCAGCCCTGCTTTGAGCCCAGGACGCTCGTCCCAAGGGAAGCTGTCTCCGGACTCCCTGGTCTCTGGCTTCCCCTGCGGTCTGCCAATGGGAGGAGAAAGAGTTTGGGGTAAAGGGCCCCCCCCCGTGCCTTCCCATCATGCCCTGGGAGGGCAGTAGCCCGGCTCCTGGGGCTCCAGCTCCCCGGGGGTGGCACCCCTCCCCGGCGCCAGCTCTCAGTAGGTGCTGGTCCCTCCAGGCTGGCGAGCCAAGGCCCCCACTGCTGTTTGTCTAGGGGCCCCTTGCTGGGCGTTCTACCCCCACCCCCCAGTTTTTGGTAATTTGTAATGGCAGCCCCAGGACACTCACACACCAGCTCCGTGGGTTCTCTTCCCTCTGCACGTGGCTCCTGCATGAACATGATTCCCGGTTACACCCTTTTGGGGCGCCAGGACCCCGACTGACAAATGCTTTCAGAACGGGTCTATGGTCTGGGGTGCTCCTCACATTTTGGGGAGGGAGGGAAGTTGCGAGGAGGCACTTGGGGCCCTGAGACGTGTAACCACAGGTAGTGACTCAACAGACCAGCCGGACAGTCTCGGGGTGCGACACTGCAGCAGCGTTTACACCTTCCGCTCGGACAGGTGCGTGGTGACGCACAGGGTGGCTCCCGGCGGGATCTCCGTGTCCTCACAGAGGCCGCACCCTGGACGCAGCGGGCTAGTGGCGGGCTGGGGAGGTCTGCAGCCGTGAGAATGAATGAGGACCGTGTCCTGAAGTGGACAGACCCCCAGGACCTGACGGAGAACAGAAGGAGTAGATACACGGGGGGCTGCCTTTCGTGTAAAGGAGGGAGAGGGATCTGAACTTGCATTTGCTCGTATTTGCAGAAAGGAGGCCCGCAAGAGTGAACTGTAAAATGCATAAAGATGGCGGCCCGTAAGCAGAGGGGCGGCCCAGGGCAGAGGAAGGGCTGGGGGTCGAGGTTGCTGCGAGCATATGGTCACGGCGCTGTGACGTCTTCTACCAGCACGCTTCAGGCGTTACACAGAAAATTATACACGTAAACGGGTCTCTGAAAATTGTAAGCAAGCTGAAGTAAAGGAGACTGTGTAACAACTGGTAACATAACTCAGGGAAAGAATGAGTTCAGGTGACCAGGGCAGTTTTCAGATGGTAGTTCTTGGTGGGATTTATTTTAAGGGCAATAATCATTGCAAAGAAATCTTAAGCTCACTTGGTCTCCTCACTATTGGTCGTGATTTGGAGTTTGTTATATTTAAAGCTTGTTATGTCTATCGCAGGAGAAAGTAAACAAACACATGTAATAATGTGATTAGGAAATAAGATTTTCAGGGTAAGAGAAACGAGATACAAGTGTGAAGTCATCAAAGTGAAGTAAAAGTCCTCCGGTGTTAAATCTGAATAAAATGACCATTTGAATCAGTGAAAGAAATGGGGACGGTCAGGATGGGCGCGTGCCGTGGCCTCCTTGCCCTGCCCCCCAGACGCCCAGGAGCAAGGGCAGCCAGCGGCAGCCAGCTCCTCTGGGGCCTGGATGCTGGTTTCTAAGTACCGGTCCTCACCGGAGGGATGGCAGACCCCGAGGGGGCAGGCAGCCCGCGACACGAACTGCTTGGGCCACGATGCCTGGAAACGGCTCGTGGCGGAAGGACCCAGGAACCAGCCAGAGGACGCGCCCACCGGAGGCCAAACCAGGAATGACTGCAGCTGAGCAAAGCACATTGAATATATGCAGATGCACGCCGCCTTACCAGCCACGGGGACATGCACGCGCACACACACACGCATGCACGCAAACACACACACATGCATGCGGACACACACATGCATNTGCAGCTGAGCAAAGCACATTGAATATATGCAGATGCACGCCGCCTTACCAGCCACGGGGACATGCACGCGCGCACACACACGCACACACGCAAACACACACACATGCACGTGCACACACACATACACGCACACGCAAACACACNATGCATGCGGACACACACATGCATGCACACGCAAACACACGCACACACACAAACACATGCGCACACACACATACACGCACACACACCTGCAGTTATGCTTATGGCTGTGGTGGGAAGGATTCATGGCCTCCAAAGACATCCAGGTCCCAAGGTCTGGAATCTGTGATGTGTCGCCCTCCACGGCACAAGGACTTTGTGGACTGATGAAGTTAGGGGTCTTGCAATGGGAGGTGGGCCGGGATGTCCCAGGTGCCCCGAAATAGCATCCGAGGGTGTTTATAAGTGGAGACAGAGGGACCTTTGGCCCGGCAGCAAGCAGCGTGGGGACGGAGGCAAAGAAGACTCTGGCTCTGAGGACGGAGGAAGGGCCAGGGAGTCGGGACGTGGCTCTCCAACCCGGGAAAAGCCAACAGATGGAGCACCAGAGCCCCCGGGGGGGCACAGCCTTGCCGGCTCTTTGGCTTTGCCCCGCTGAAGCAGATTTTGGACTTCTGACTTCCAGAAGTGTGAGAGGCTGGTGTGTTGTGTGGACACCCAGCTCGATGCGAGTTGTCACAGCAGCTGCCATAAACTCAGTGACGCGGACAGCTGCTGGTCTGCGAACGGACAATTAAATGCAGCGAATGAAGCTTTCGTCTGCTTTTTCTGTTGGGCTCTCTATTAGTTCCCTGTTCCGATTTAGTGGCTTAGAGCAACACAAATTTGTCATCTTACACTTCTGGAGGTCAGAGGTCAAAAATCAGTGTCCTTGGGCTGCGGTCAGGGTGTGTGGGGTTTGGTCCTCCCGGAGGCCTGCCTCTTCCAGCTCCTAGAGGCCACCTGTGCTCTCGGCCCCTCCCCCACCTGCAAAGCAGCAATGTGGTCCCTTGCAGTCTGTCTGCGACCTGGGCTTCCCCCACGGCGCCGGGGACTCTGACCTCCTGCTTCCCTCTCCCAAACACGCCGTGAGCCCAGGGCTCCTGGATTCCCTGGGGTAACCTCCTATCTCAGAACGCTTAACTGACTCACACTGGCCCTGCGTGTGCCACACACTCATGGGTTCCCGGCCTGGGGCCTGGGCACGTCTGGAGGGCTGCGCACTGACCACTGCAGACCCGCATCTCCGTGTCCTGCGGAGCTCTTCTTGGTGAGAGGAAGCTCTTTCGTATGGAGGAATTCTAGCCAGGGAATGACAGAGTTTTAAAAGCACCATTCTGCACGCACTAATGAAGACGTTTACGTGGACAAGCATCACCAGTAGGTGATAAAGCCAGCCGACGGAGACTGACGGAGGAGGGCGTATTTGCAGGCACGAAGCATCACGTTCCAACCGCTGGCAGGTCATAAGGGGCAAAAGTCAACTCTGCGATGACGGGAATGGGCTGTCACCTCGTGAGCCCCTGGTCAGGCTTAGGTGACCAGAGTGGGACAACCGGGCACCACGGGCTTCCTGATGTGACTCAGCCCCAGCCACAAGGCCCCTCCCCAGGGACGGCCCCTGCAGGTCTAAATCCCAGGTGAAGGAAATGTGGGAGAGCGAGGAGCAAGATTCGCCGTGAGGAAGTGATTGGACAGTCTGGCACACGGGGCCTCCCATAGGCCAACTGACCCCGTGTCTGTGACAGGTCAACGGTGGGTGGAATGTTCTAGATTCAAAGAGTTAAGAGATGTTGCAGCCAAATGCATGTAGGGACTCTGTTTGGATCCAGATCTGAAAAACCATGGCAAAGAGACACTCTGAGGAAAATTAAGGGACACCGAACACAGACTTGCATCGGAGGATATGAATGGAAGATGGCTGCTTTCGTCAGGGGTGTGACGGTGTGACTGAGGCAAACGTATTTGTGAGGGTGACGCATCCCAACTTACACAGAGATGGAGGTCATGAGGTCTGGGAGTTAAAAGCCTCTTTCACCAAGAAACGGAGATGAGGCAGTCCGGACACACTAATACCACAGACTACAGTGCGTCTGTCCTCTGGGTGCCCCGAAATGTTCACGAGGAACAGAACAGCGCGTGTTTCTGCTCCTAGTGGAGCTGACCTGCTGGGCCAGGAAGCTGTGCTTGCGGCCGGTGGCGCCTCTACTGACTGCCCCAAACCCCAGCCCCCTCTGGGTCCCCCCGTAGCTCAGTGTTTGACTTGGGGGAGCGTTAAACATCTCTCAGCCGGTACATCGAACCCTGGCATTCTCAGCCAAGGCTACAGGTGAGGCATTAAGTACGAAAAGAAGGACTTTAAAAACAAACTCAATAATGGCAGGGGATGGGCCTGGGGTTCACAGAAGCCCGATGCCAGCCAGATTGGAGGGTCTGGAGGCCGATGCCGTCCAGAGATCGGGGTTCTGGGCTGACCCCCATCGTCTTCTCCAAGCATGATCTTGTCCGCCCAAGGAAGGGGTGGGTCCTGCAGGGCCCCTGGAGCCCGACTGTGAGATGCCACGTCCTTCCGTGGCACATGCCTGTCATGGCTGATGTCTTCCCCCGGCCCTGACGGCCCCTCGAGGAGCGTGGTGCCGGGGGGGGGTCAGCCTGGGGGAGGACGGGGAAGGTGTGACGCTTCCCTTGTCCACCCCCATTGCCCATCTCCTGGCATGATCCTGGGTGCTGCTTGGGTGCGTGTGTGGGGGAGGGCCTTAGGCCCACAGACACCACCCAGGCAGGACCGAGCTGGCGGCCAGTCTGACGCCCCCAGTGCAGAATAGTTTGGCCACCCTTGCCTGAGAGATAGTGCCGGGACTTGAGGCCGGAGATGGGTGAGCCCTGCTGCCGGCATGGGCTTGGTGCCTCCATCCTGGACTCTGGATGCCCCCACAGCAGCCCCCTGCTCCCACGCTGTATCCAGGTCCCCTCGAAACCACACAGCTGCCAATGCCTTCAGTCCCTCCCCCAGGACCCTCCAAGAGTCGTCGGGGATGGGCCTCCTCCATTTAAATGTACAGTTTCCTAAGATTGTGGTGGTTTTGTCTCCGAACAAACCACCAAAAGGAAGTAATCTTTCTCCCTGTTTATTGGTTCATGTCCCTGGGGGACACGGAATAATGCTGCATGTCCTGCATTAAGATTGTGTCACCAGTCAGAGTGAGAATGCCTTCCAGAAAGACTATTATGGCCAATAAATGTCCATAGGAGAGTGAAATAAAACATATTTGTAATGGAGAAATCGATAGGTAATTTGGCCCACCAGTTTCAATTAGAGTGGCTGGATATACTGCCCGGTCTCGGCCAGGCTGCCCCCCCAGACGTGGCGAGGACCCTCTGCTAAAAGGCGAGGGACTGGGTCTGTGGCCTCAGGGGAAGCTGCCCGGTGCGGGTGCGGGTGGTGTGGGGCAGGGCTGGGGGACCCCACTCC
>NC_048230.1:46747763-46809978 GCF_002007445.2 Ailuropoda melanoleuca
TTCCTCAGGATAGCCCTGCCCTCATCCCCATTTTACAGATGAAGCAAGAGAGGTTAAGAGACCTTGGGGTCCACAGAGGTGCCCAGAGTGTCAGCTCTAAGCTTCCTGCCCCCAGTCGCGGCGGTGGGGTCACAAGCTGGGGAGGAAGGAGTCCAGACCCGGGCTTGGCCGTCGTCCCAGGCAGCTTGGCTCTGAGCCCCCATCCTCCTGGGCCCCCCAACCACCGCACCTGCCTGATATCAGTGGGGAGCGGGGCCCAAGCCTCATAGGCTGCCTGTTTCCACCACTGGCTGTGGCATGATGCTGCTGGCCAGAGCCGAGACAGCCACCCTGCCTCGTGCCTGCCCAGGGGCTGCAGGCCAAATATGCCCGTGTACGCCGTGGACACGTGCGAAGCCACTTTGTGCCGGATGACAGGCCTCTGGTGCACTCAGGGCACCAGGCCCCGGCCTTGCCTGCTCCAGAGTGAGCTCTCCACCCCAAGTGAGTTTCACGTGGGGTGGCCAGCCCTGTGCCCTCCACCACCTAGGGGCTCCTAGGGCTCTGGGTCCGCAGCCACCATCTGGGGTCTCTCATGCACATCCTGGGCTGACTGCAGCCCAGCGGCCGGGCCCCCACACGCGTCTGCCCAGAGCCCTTGCATGTGCCCTACGGGCCCCCCCGGGCAGCCCTGTCTGGCTGGGCTGGCTCTCAGGGGACCCTCTCCTCCTGGGTGAGATGGGGGTGGGCAGCGGGACCTGCTCTGGATGTCAGCTGATGGGTGCAGCGTCCCGGCTTCCGGCTCTCTCCATTGGAGGCTGGTACACTCCCGGAGAGACTGGGCGCTTTGAGCCCAGGTCTGGGCCTTGATGGTTGTGATGGTTTTCTGCCCTGAGCACTTAGAGATTCAAGCTGGTGACTGGGGAGGTGGTTCTGGGGTGCAATGCACTGGGCTGCAGAGACCTGAACACAGGGGCTTGACTACCCGGGACAGGAAGCTGGAAGGCCAAGGGTGGCCATCAGTGGCTGCGTGTCAGCGACATCGGGGCTGGTGGCTCTGTCCTTCTCCGGCTTCCTTGAGGTCGGAGCACGGCAGCTCAGCCTGTCCTGTCTGTGCTGGGTGGCCATGAAGGACGGCCATTCCTGCACGTGTGTCCAGTTGATGGGGTCTGCCAGGCTGACTGTCCGCAGACGGATGGAGACAGAGACCCAGCAACTTCTGTCCCCAGAGTCACTTTGCTGGTGAGAAAGAGGGGAGGTGGGGTGCAGACTCACCCAAATGACCGGTGTGTGCTTGGCGCACCCACTGTGAGTGAGGCCCGGGGGACGTGGGGCAAACGTGTGCGGAGGACGCAGACGGGGTGAATGGATGCGTGAGCCGACGTGCAGACCAGCGATGGCCAGAGCAATGGAGGAATCCTGAGCCCCCCACAAGGCTGGCTGCCTCCAGGGAGGGAAGGGCTCCCTTCAACCTCAGGCCAGAGCCTAGGCCTTCACCTGCACTTCAGAGGCTCCCGCACCAGCCTCCTGGACGCCTGGCCTCCACGATCCACCGGACACCCCACAGCCCACCGCTCAGGTGCACACGAACAGCCCGTCTGTCACCCGGCACTCGCACTCGCAAACCTTCCAACCCCAATGACATCACCTTGCTAGCAGGAGGAATTGTGAGTTTATCCCAAGTGGGATCTGGGACAGCTGAAGAAGTTTCCGGCTTGTGAAACATGACAAGTTTCCTGTTTAAGTTGCCAGGCTCAGTGCAGTGGACATCTGTTAGGCTGCCTGGCTGTCCAGCACCTTCTGTATTTCCCGGTACTTGCTTTCTCAGCCTCCTCTGTAGCCACGAGCTGCTCAGGTGACCTAGGCAGCTTCCCTCTCGGGTCAGATGACCAGGGTGGGTCCTGGTGTTGCCACTTGAGAGCCAAGTCTCCGGTGCGCCTCCAAGGGGCACCACACCTGGCCTGGTGGGTGCCTTCAGCTGCCCTGCTCTGGCCCACTCCGGAGCTGGGGTCCTTTCCCCGGACTTCATAGCACAAGGGAGACCTGTGTGTCCCGGAGTCCAATTCCTTGCAGACTCTGGTGAAGTTTATTCCAAGAGTCTGTTTTAATTCATGCGAGTTTAATAAAGGTTCACAAAGATGGGCCTTAAGCTGGTAAATCTGGCTTAGGATTTTCTTATTAACTTTCCCCTGGCCATAGTGAGTTTTTAATTTAATTTTTTCAGATTTTCAGGCACATGGAAAGCCTTTCCCATGCCTCATGGGAGGCAAAGGCCGATATTTGGGAAAGAAGGAATTTTAAGATCACTGGAACAGGGTGTCTCGCCTAGATGTTAATCCAGAATTCAAATGTAGCCCCGTCCCAAGGGACAGGAAGGATTTCGTCTAGCACAAACCCGGTTCCGAGGCTGAAATCCTGAAATCCGCAGGGCTCCCAGGGGAAAGTCACATTAGCATAGAGGAGGATTAGGGTGAGAACACTGAAGCCCAGCCAGGACCCAGAGAGGACCAAGAGTGCCAGCCTATCTACACACAGGACACACGAGTCCTCCAGGCACCCATGCCACGCAGGACACACCATGACCCCTGAAGTTGTGCTTCTGTTTCTGTTCCAAGAGCCTAAATTCACTTGGGCTGGAGGACTTGGCCCTCCTCTAGCTTCCCCTTGGGGTGCAGGACACCCTCTCCCCTCTGGCCCGTGGCCCTGCATTGGTGGGGACATGTAACCGGGAGGGGGGTGCCCTCCCTGACCTGGAACTCAGGGACCCATCACTGTCATTAGCAGAGTCTTGAGAGCTGGCCTGGGAGCCCCTGTCTGGCCGGCACGTGGCTGTGCCTCCATGGGCTTCAGAGCAGGAGGGGCTGTGGGGCTGGGTGGGCGCCCGGGGCTGGGTCCCCACGGAACCCCACCTGGGGACACGCCAGCACTGTGCCCTCAATCATCCGTGGTTTCTGTTGGAAAATGTATGGATGTGCCTCTGGACATCCTGATGGTTTTATTATTATTATTTTTTTGAAATTTACTTTTCTGTCCCGGAACCAGTGACGATGTCTTTTGGGTTCTGCGTTCAGGATCAGAATCAGATTGGGCGAAGCAACCACAGGCAGTCTTCCTTGACCCTGCACGTGAGAGGGGAGGGACTGAGGTCTGCGGGCCAGGAGGCCATTCCCTGGCCAGCCCCTCTGAGCCTCTGTCCTCTCCCCGTGGAGCTGTCACACGAGAGGGTAGCTGACACACGGGAAAGCGCTCCTTCCGAGGACAGCTCCCAGGAAAGGACCCAGGAATTAGCTAACAATGTGTCTCGGACTCTCCCCTCCCCAGCGCTTTGGTTTACAAACGGGGTTTGCTGACTACAGGTGGGCCACAGGTTCAAGCCCCTTGCTTCCGCCCAGGGACGAACCACGTTGCTGACAATAACCATCACTAGCAGCCAAGCAGCAATCACTGTCGTCTTGACCAAGTCTCCTCGTGTCCCCCTGCGCTGGGACCCACATGCAGGTGCGCACCCCTCCAGGCAGGAACTGCTGCTCTGCTGTCTCGCAGGTGACGACCCAGAGGCTCAGAGGCTCCAGGACCTGCCTGAGGTCAGCCACTGGCCGGTGTCGGAGCCGCGTTAGCTGCCAGGAGCCTGACCCCAGTCTCTGGCCCCCACCTCTGCATGGGGGGGTGGGGACCCAGGGAGTCGAGAGGTGTCATCTTTGGGAAGTGGACACCGGCCTGGCAGGAAGGGCTTGAGGTGGGATGTGACGTCAAGTGGGGCAGGCGCTCTGGCCTCCTGTCTCCTCCGTGCTCAGAGACGCTGTCTCTAATTAATTATCTATGGCAGAGGCTCGCACCGAGTGCCTGAGCACAATTAAGGGCGATGAGTCCGTTCCAGTTTCGAGATGCCCGATTCTCATTCTCAGGAACACAGGCTGAGCTGAAATTTCTCCCTTCTCCTGGGTTTGTGGACGGAAGTCGGAAAGCTGAAGGTATTAGGCACTCCCAGGGCTTGGGCCAGAGTGGGCCCACTTTCAGGCAGCAGGGGCCCAGGCAGCCAGGGTAGGAGCCGTGCCGGGCCAGCCCAGCCAGACCCCGGGTAGGTTCTGAGGCTAGCCCACAGTCTAACCCCAAAGCCAAGGCTGCCTCTGCCCCCGGCCAGGCGGGCCACCTCGAGGATGGAACTGCAGGTTTTATCCCAAGAAAAACCTTAAGAATGTGGGGGCCCCAGCCTCACAGGACCCAGGGCTCCCCAGTTTATTGCCTCAGTCTCTGGCAAACCATTTCTCACTCCCCTGAAGGTGACCTGTGCGCAACAGGGGATGGGCTTGCCCTGGGCCGACGCCGGCCTCCACGCTGAGGTCCTCCTGCCCCATCTCCGGAGAGCCCTGGCGGGGGGCTGGGGGGAGGGTGCCACGATCATCCTCCCTTTTGTTTGTAACATTTACGTGAATGTTAATTTAGCTAAATTCATTTTTTTAACATGTGATTTTATTCATGTCTGCCTTGGGATGGGGAGTGGGCCATGCCGTCAAAAACGTGCGGGAGATGGGAAATGCGTCCTGTCAGCCACGAGTCCTAAACAGCAAAAACGCTGTACCTGCCCCCCCCCCCAGGCCCAACAGATGAGGAAACTGGGCTACGATTGAGCCATCGGGCAACTTCACTGTGGGCCCCTCGTTGGATGTCGGAGCTGGGGCAGGACTCACGTGTGTCGAGGCCTAAACCGGTTCCGCTCAGGCCCCCGTGGTGGAGGGCTGGCTGCCGCCCGTGGCATTTATGGAGCAGAGGACAGCGTTGTTCAAGGCATAAACTCTCATGGAGGTCAGCGGATGCTCCTGACATCACCCTGGGACCGTATGTCACTTCAGGGTGAAGTGGGGACAAACATTCAGATAGGTCGAGCTATCAGCCCGTGGTCACACAGCGGGAGGGGACCGAGGTGAAGCTAACAAGGGGCTTCCTGACTCCAGGAGACCCTCCTGAGGGCGTGTGAGGGGGCTGGGCTGGTGGAAGGGGCCAGGACACTGGGTGTCCAGGGCCTCCCCCCAGGACCCCAGGACAAGGCCAACAGGAGCCCCCTGGGGCAGAATGCAGGTTGTGAACAGGGGGCCTCAGCCCCTAGCCCGGCACAGCCCCACGCTCATCCCTGAGGGAGTGTGGAGTGGGCCTGCTGAACGGCCCAATGGCCCCGCAGCAGGCTGCCCTGTACCCCGCGTGCAGCGCAGGCTAAGGGAAAATCACTTTTAATTAACGTTTAAGAATAGGAACCAGATCATGCAAATCCCCCTCATCTCCGCAGCTTCTGCTGATTGTTCTTGATTAAGCTTGATATAAATAGCCGGGCTGGGGCAGGGATGTGGCCAGCCCGCGCCGCCACCCCCAGGCAGACAGTGTCCCGGGGCCCCACCCAGCACCCGTCTCGAGGAACAGGCCACGGCCACCCTGACCCCGTACTGAGCCCACAGTCACTGGGCCGGTAGCCCTCGGGTGTGGGGGGTGCAGCGCGTCCCCTGCCGGGAACCCGGTCCCACCCCAGCGGCCGCAGGTCTGACGAGCGAAGCCGAGCTGCTGCGCGCTCTCGGGGCCGACAGCAGGATCCGAGGTGCCGCTGAAGCCCCAGCCTTCACCCTCGGACTCTTCGGACCCTGCGCCCGCCCCAAGCCCGGAGCCTTCCTCGAGGCTGCCCCAGGCAGTGGAGGGGCAGGCGCCACGTCCACGGGAGCCAGGCTGTGCCCATCTTCCCTTCGTCTGGCCCTGGGGGCAGCATCCTCCCCAGAACACCCTCCAAGTCACCTTCCGGGGTCAGAGGCGCCTTCTGTCCAGGGTCTCAGTGTGGCTCCCGCGGTGCCCGCGTCTCAGAGGAGTGTGCGGATCAAGGGACACCCTCCAGCCCTCCCCTCCTGGGGACGCCCATCCCTGGGAGGCAGGAGTGCACGCTCCACACAGCCCACCCTGTCCTGCCTCCGTCTCGGCCCCCACCCCCAGGACGGGCGTTTCGGGGGCACCCGCAGGTGTTTTCACTGTGGCTGCCGTGTGGAAGGGAAGACAGCATCCAGGCTCGGAGGACCGGCTGGCACAGCTGGACCGGGGCTGGGACAGGGGGCAGAGGTGGTCCACCCCTGCAGGTCTGCCCTCCAGGAGCAGGTGTGGGGCAGCCCGGGGCCCTTGCTGGAGCTGCAGAAGATGCTCCACCCCAGAAGGGGACAGAAGACACATGTGGGTTCCAGAAGGACAGCCGTGTGGCATAAAGAGGGGCCGAGAAAGCAGGCGCCCTGGGTTTGACTGTCTCTCTGTGTGGCCTCCAGCAGCCTGGAACTAGCCTTCTGGGCCTCAGTTGTCTCCGGTGGCCGTTTATCTGACGGCTTCCATGGCCATGTCAGGGATCCCGGTTGTGCGGCATTTCGCGGGCACAGCGGCGGAGTGCGTGGGCCAGCGCGGGGCTGTTCTTCTCATTCCTGCTCTGGCAACTTTCCCGTGAGACTGACATTATTCCCCAACACGCAGTGAAAAAAATCCCAGGGCCACTCTCTGTGGACGTGGGAAGTCTCCCAGACACATCTTGAGGGACAAAACAGCAGCCAGACAACAGCAGGGGTAGCGTGGGAGCGCCGGGTGGATGTGGAGGGGACAGGAGGGGACGCCTTCTTCATGCTTGGTCACGTCACACCTTTTAAACTCTGTACCGCGTGTGCGAATCGCCTAACTGAAAACTCACATCGATCTTTAAAAAGGAGAAAACGGGTAAGTGAAGGAGGCGGTGCGGTGGGTTTGCTCACGGACGGTCCGGAGATCCGCACTGAGTGTGGAGAAACCCCTGGAAGGCGGGAGTGTGCCTGACTGCGTACAGACGCGCTCCAAAGACGCTCTGTTGGATGAGAGAAGCTGGACTCCACAGATCGCGTGCTCTGCGTGACTCCATCCATGCGACGGCGTGAGTCTGTAGCACAGGTGAAGGTCACCTTGGTGGCGGACTGTGGGGGGGGGGTGCTGCTCCGGGGACGGACACGAGGTTGCTGCTGGCTGGGGGAATGTTTCCGGGGAGATATGTGCATCGTGCCGCATTCCCGTCACACAATGAGCAAAACCTCTATGGGACTCGAAGCAGGAGACCCACAGGTCTCCGGGAGCTCGTGCCTTGGAGTGGATGGGATGTGCCTGCTTCGGCTCCTGGTAAATCAGACACCGGCCAACCATCTTGGGCATCGAAGACAGAGCCAGCCTGTGCGGGGGCAGGAGGGTGGGCGAGAGCTCCAGTCTGCCTGTCGCCAGAGCCCACTGGTGTTTTGCCCATCACTGTAGCTACTGGCCTCTATGCGATCGCCTGCCCTCCCTGCTCGGTCACACCTTCTCCGGAGCGCCTTGGTGCAAGCTTGGACCAGGGTCGGGAGGCAGGTGGGGGCTCCCAGCATCCTGTTCCGGTCCCAGCAATGCCGCCTTCAGGGCTCCACTGGTGTGCTTTTCACCAAACCCGATGGTGGCTGGAGGTGACCAGCAGGGCCGGATGGAGTCCTTCACCGCCCCGGGTCGCCATGGTGCCTCATGCCTGGAGGCACATCCTTTACTCCCACCGCGGACAACTGGCTTGGTTTCCTTCTGCCCTGGTTTCCATGGTGACAGTGGAGGTCCCGAGGCTGTTTCCCAGGGGGACTGGGGGTCCTGGTGGTCAGGAGGGCTGATGCCACTGCCCCACCGGACATCTAGAATTCGCAGGCTGGTACCAGGACAAGAACGTGTCCCTGGGAAGAGCCTGGGCACCTGCGCGTCATCTGAGACCCCTGACTCAGCAGACAGGTTCGGAGCATCCCAAGGGGCCCACGCTGCCCCACCGTCACCAGGGACAATGCCAGGTGCCTGGCTTGGGACCGGCTCCAGTCCTCACTAAGGTCCCCTGGGGGAGGTTTCCCGCCCTGGTGTTCACCCGGGGGGGCCGCCCCCATGCACCAGCACGGCCGGGGTGTGTCTAAAGACAGCCGTGAGTTCTCACCATCACAGAAAGAGGCGCAGGATGGAAGGAGGAAGGACAGCTGGGTCTGTCTGGCCAGGTGTGGGCGAGGCCCTGCTGGGGGCTTGGAGGCTCAGGATCATTATTCTTCCAGATCCCTAGGGAGCTGCTCTGCCCATGTCCAAACTGCCCAGGACACTGGCCCTGAGCCCTTCCTGCCATTGCCCGCCGGCCCAGGGATGAAATGGAAACGGAAGCCACGCCACCTCTAACCAGGAAGGCTGGGGCTGTGCTGCCCCCGGCATGCAATCTGCCATATGTCCACTAGATGGCGCTATGCCCTCACAGGCGAGGTCGTGGCGCCAGGGCCAAGGATGCATGGAAATGGGGGAGCAGAGGTGCAGGGGCATGGGGACGCAGGATGAGGGGATGCTTGGACATCGGGGTGGGGCTCGTCCCCAGGACTCTGGCCTGTGAGATGCCTTCCTGGCGATGACCAGCTCTGGGGAGAAGGAGGGGTCTCCTCTCTGTCTCCCCACCTCCTTCCCCTCCCATCTCCACTCCTTGCTGAAGAATCAGCGTGGCTTCTGGGGTCTAATCCCAGCTGCTCCCATTTACGGGCTAGCAGTGTGGGTTTGGGCAAGTGACTTGGCCTCTCTGAGCACTGGCATCCCCCCGCATCACGGGGTCCTGACCCTCAGCAGGCTGGGGGACTAGAGCCTAGGAGGGGAGGGCTCCCCAGCATGGCTTGTGCTGTGCCTATTACTGTTACTGCTATCACAGACTCGTCCCCTTGGACCTCCAGTGGCCTGGACCCCAGGAGAGGGGCGGCTCCAAGAGGCAATCCGGAGATCCGCGGGGCAGTGCAACCTGCCGGCATCCCTGGGACTCAGGGGCTATGAATTCACATGCATGAATGGCCACCAAGGGCACTGGGTCACTTAGGTCCAGAGCAGCCTGGTGTGGGGCTCAGGGGCAGCCCGGCCGCCATGCCTGAAGGGGAAGAGCTTGTGGTCGCCCCCCTTGGACGTCTCTCTGCTCACAGCAGGCCGTGGAGGGTAGCTCAGCTCCTCCCGCAGGGACTGGCCTGTCCCGGGCCCAGGCCCCACCCAGGCATCCCCCAGCAGGTCCCATGCGCACACAGCCACACGCATGCCTCCAAAAGTTGCTGAGCCCAATACCACTAGTTGACTCTGGATTCAGAAAGTGTGTCCAGCCTACCCGGTCCTGGGCACTTCTCAGGGCGCCAAAGGTCGCTCCGTGTCGGGCCTCCCGGTGGCAGATCAGAGCACAGGCCCCCCCACCCCCCGGAGGCCAACTCCTTGGCAGCGCCTCGGGCCTCTCTCCTGCTGGCGACACCTGGGGTGGCGCCACTCCCCGTCAGCCTCCTGCTGCCCAGGGCCGCGGGGGCACCGCTGTCCGTCAAGCTTCTTCAGTCAGGCGCAGCGAGGAGAGCAGCGGTGCCGACGCCAGCCCGCTACTGGGGCGCGACTACTCACCGTGCTCGCGGTGAACTCTGGCGGGTTGTCATTCACGTCTGTCACGGTGATGATGGCCGTGGCTGTGTTTGAGAGGCCGTAGTTGAGGTTCCCCTCCATGTCTGTGGCCTGGATGATGACAGTGTACTGCTGAACTTTCTGGAAGAAACGGGGTGGGAGGGCACAGTGCATCAGTCTGGGCCTCAGCTTACAGGCTACTCGTCCTTCTCATCCACACATGCGCTCCCCAAGGCCCGGTCGCTGCGGGTGGGACAGGCCCGCGGCACCCCTGGGAGCTCTTGGCCCCTGCCCTGCTGGAAGGACGTTCTCCTTCACTCGCCGTGGGCAACAAGGCTTCACCGCAGGGGCCCTGGCTTCGGGAGGCACAGATCATGTTTGGTGCCGAGATAGGAAAGGGGGGAACGGGGGACCCCGGAGATCACCGTGCTGCGCGGGGCTTGGAAAACCAGGGATGGACGCTTTGCAGAGAGGGATGCTCCCAGACAGGCCAGGCCCCCGTTACCTGCCCTTGGACTGGTCTCTGCACCCGCGGCTCCCACCCCAGTTCTGATTGTCTAGTTCCTGTGCTGTCACTTCGTCCTCTCTGTCCCTCACCAAACTGAGCTTGGGGAGACCACAGCTGTCCCACTCAGCCCCGTGTTCCCAGGGCCGACACCGCACCCAGCACATAGCAAGTGCTCAGAGAATGTGCACTGAATGTTCCTAAGTGATCGTCGGTGACGACAGAGGCTGAGGAATGGCGAGCCTGGCCAGCGAGGTCCCTGGTGCCCGATACGACGTCTGGACATTTGTGGACACTGGGAGTCACGGAGGGGCTTTGAGGGAAATCGCCCGATCCGACGCCGCGTAGGTGGGTCTGGTCAGCGCACTGTGGCCCGTGGCCGCATCGACCTGCCCCTGCTTGGGTGGCAAACAGAGTTGTAGGGGTGCAGGGCCACGTCGCTCGTTTACACACCGTGGCTGTTTTGCCCAATAGCTGAGTGGCTGTGGCTGAGATCACGTGGCCTGCGGAGCCTGAGACATTGACTGTGGAGCCCTTTACAGAAGACGTGTGCTGGCCCTGGGCCCCCACACCAGGCGGCATCAGCCGGGTACCTCCAGGGCAGGCTTGGCGGGGACGCCACAGACTTCTCGGGGAGCCAGGGCTGGGGAGACCAGAGGCGGCTCCTGGAGGAGGTGGAATGTGCCTCCCGGGGTGACAGGGTAGATTGGGGACGAAGCCTTGCAGTCAGTCTGGCTGGGCCACTGGCTGGGTTGGGGGCCATAGGGCTCAGGAGAATCCACACACTGTTTCCCACCTAGACTCGCTCTGTCCTCCCTCCGGTCAAGCCCACAGTCCCACGTGACTAGGGCCGGGGGCCCAGCCCAGCCCACTGTAGGCTTGGGGGTGCAGGGGTCTGGGCGGGGGGCTCTTGCTCCTGCCCTCTCCCCACTGCCTCCCCCCGGCTGACATTTCAGCTCCACCGTGACCCCTGGGCCTCTCCTTCGAGGGGACTAGTTAGCTGGGGGATGGTCGTGGGGAAGCGCAATCAGGGCTGGGGTTCCTCAGCAGGCTGCCTGGGGGCTGGACGTGAGGGGAGGGGCAGCAGGGCCGTCCCCCCCGTGAGCGGCTGTGTGCCTGGTCTCCTGCCCAGTGCCCGCTCCATGGTAGGCACTCCAGCACTGTTTGTTAAGGGAATTGAGTAAATGTCTAAAACAGCTGACATTTGGGAAAAGGGGTAGAATTTACAACCAAGGAGACATGAAAAAAATAATAGAAATAGTTTATATCTGCTTGGGTGCGGCACCACATTTCAAAAGTTTTCTCTTTAAAGATTAACCTTTACCACCTTCCCTTCTTTCTCTGTCATCCCTCCATCCACCCACTGGTCCCTCTATCCACCCACCATCATCTACCACACATCCCCCATCCATCCTGCCTCCTTCCCTCCCTCCTTCCAACCACCTATCACTTCCGTCAGGTGAATCACCACCCCATGAGGTGGCCGGCATCGTCTCATCCGTTGCGGACACGGGGGAGCTCAGGAAGGGACAGAGGCTTCCCCTTGGAGGTGCTCAGAGCTGGTTCTAGAACGAGGAGCATGGGGCTCACCCGCGAGAGAAGCCGGGACAGGCAGTGAGAGCAGCAGGAGCACGTGGCCTCATCTCACAGCTGGACCACGAGCGCCAGCTCACCCCAGGGCTGCACAGCACCGGGGGCGGGGGAGGGGCCGGCACGGATGCCCGAGGGGAGTCATTGCTCTCGGGTTTTTGTCGTGCACGCGATGCAGATGGAACCAATGGTGCCCACACAGCCTCATCGGTGGAGACACTGGGGAGGCTCTTTCTGGGTGTGGGATGGACGGCACTCAGAGAGCGTGGCCACGCCATCCCTGACGGGCTGCCCCCGACAGCAGCTCTGTCAGGATGCCCTTCACCTGCATGAGCGATGCCGCTCAGAAACCCAGCAGGCCTGAGCTCGTGGCACCACCCGGGGAAGAAAGAAGACGCCCCTTCCCTACCCCGCACCTGCTCTCCCGCCCCACACCTGCTATGTCCTGAGACTGCGCTTTTCTTCTCCTCATCAGCATGGCCAGTCCTCTGCCTGCTGATGCCCCATAGGCAGGGCCTCCAGAACCCAGGATGTCATGCTCACCACTCTCTCTGCCATCTAGAACGTGACTTGAGGACAAGGCCACCCCCTCTGGTACGGGTGGTGACTGTCCACGGGCACAGCTCTGGGCCACAGGCACCTGTAGCTTCTTTCCAGCTGTGTCGAGCGTTGGCCTGGGTTGAGGACAGTGGTGAGGTCGGAGGTATGGCGTGGACAGTTCCATCCTGGAGGACTGGAGGGATTGGGCACTGGAGAGGGGTGGACACTAGGGACACCCCTCAGGCTGACGCACCCTGAGGTCTGGCCGCAGAAGCGTCTCCAGAGCTGCTAGAGGACAAAGCCCAGCAGGCAGGATGGAGGGGGTGCCCAGGACAGGATCAGTGTTGGCAGTGTCTGTAGGGATGAGGGGTCCAGAGTTCCACTGCTGGGCACCCAGGGCTCAGCCCCCATGGCTGCCAGCCCCAATGTGGAAGGCTCTGGCCTCCCATCTGTGCACGAACTCACTGGTCACGGTCACTGTCCGAGCCCTGCTTTGTGCCAGGGACTCTGCTGGGCATTGTGGGGGAGAGAGCACAGAGATCTGTAGCTCACGAGCCCACCGTCTGGGTCGTGCCTGGGTCATGCTTGGGCGCCAGCAGGGGCACGTCTGAGCCAGGGGGCAGTGAGGCTCACAGGGGTTGTTCTCTGGGGACAGTGAGTGCCTGGGCGAGGGGACCCACTCCGAGTGTGGGCTCAGGTAGTGTCCCCCAAATCCAAGTCCTCAGGAACCCCAGGGCATGGAAGTAGGGCCTCTGCAGATGAAGGGAAGGCTCAAAATGAGGCCGTTCCAGGTGACGGCCGTGACAAGTGTCCTTGTGGGAGAAGGCCAGGTGAGACGAATGCAGAGAAGGCAGTGACGTGGCCACAAGCCCCAGTGCCCAGGAGTGCCGGCCACACCAGAGGCCGGAGGGATCCCAGCGTGGGTCTGATGACCCTGCCGACGTCTGGCCCCCAGAGTTGTGAGAGAATGACGCCCAGTTTGTGGTACTGCGTGAGGGCTGCCCCAGGAGCCTACAATGGCCTTGGGCTGGGCCCCTTCCTGGAGCTGCTGGAGGGAACCCAGGCGTCCGTGACGTCCTGCCCCTGCGCTGGCCTTGCTTCAGCCACACAGCGGGGTCCCACTCGATGAGGCTTCACCTGGGACCCTGAGGACCCTGCTGTCGGGGCTCGGCCTGTCTGATCACTGGGTGGGAAGGACGGGGACCTGGGCAGGAGGGACACTTTGGAGCAGACATGGACGGGAGCCACCAAGCCTCACACCCCACCTCACCTCCCAGGACCAGCCACCAGGACAAGAGGCCAGAGCAGAGGCCGGAGAGAGTGCAGGCTGACCGTGGAGGGAGGGATTCGGCCAGAAGAAAGGAAGAAAAGTGTGATTGGAATGTGGGGGTCACCTTTCCAAACCTTCCTTACTCCTGTATCACGGACTCACAAGCTCTGCCCGGGACCCACGCGTGTGCGCACGTGTGCAGGTGCATGCACGTAAATAGGTGAGTGTGTACGCGTGTGTGCAGTGTATCCGTGTGTGTGTGTGCACGCGTGCCTGTGTACAGATCCACATGTGCGTCCGTGTGAGTCTCACGTGTGCCTGTGTGTACACGCTTGTGTGTGCAGCCCGCCACCACCAGAAGGCGTACCGATCTTGCTTTTGGAGGCTGGGTGGGGGCTTTCTGAGCGTGGGGGGGGGGCTCTGGGATCCGGGCCAGCGCAGGCCTGATGGGGGACTTCCATCTTCGGGAAGCTCTTGGGGTTGGGGGGCTGGCTCGACTCCTGAGCGGCTGCTTTCGCTTCAGGAAGTACACTGTTCAGACCCAGGAATGGTCCCCTTTTTCTCTTTCGCCAAATCTCCTCTGGAATGGCATGCAGAGGCCGAGGGAGACGGCTGGTCGCCTGGCGTCCCTGGACACAGATACCTTTATGGGACTGTCCCGTCGTGACCTAGTGGAGGTCTCTGGCGTGCTTAGCGGTTTGATGCATTTATTAAGCGGGGCCTTATTTCCCGGCCTAAGGTGCATTTCATTTACCTGAGGCCCGGCCTGGGGCCCTGACGAGCGCGGGACAGTTTCAGTTCCAGCGCCTCCCGCTGGTGGCCCCACAGGCCACATTTACCTTTTAGTCGCCCTAGGGCGCAGGGGTGCAACCCTCCCTATTTTGCAGTGGATCGAACTGAGTCTTGGGGGGGGCACATGGCTGGTGGACAGTGTGCTTGGGGCCTGGCCATCGGGAGTCCCCGAAACTTGCTGCCCGGCTCTCCTGGGACAAAGAGACAACCCCGGACCCAGCTCTGGACCCATAGTGATCTTCTCCACGGGTTGAATTATGCAGCGGGCCTCTGCTCTCCGAATCAGCCCCCAGTGGAGCTGGAAGGAGGCGGCTGGGTGGGGGTGGGCGAGCCTGTGCCTCTGGAGTCTCCCCCCCTGGAGGCCAGCTGATGACAGCTGCTCCCACCTGTACGTGCCCTCCGGCCTGCCCCGCCTGCTGCCCAGTGGTCCTCCTGTTCTTCCTGGTCAGCAGTGGGGCCGCAACAAATTCATTAAAATGCGATCTGGCCATTTTCAAGTTCAAGAGAAGAGAAGAGAAGTGCACATGGGTGGTCCCTGGGGCTTTTGCTTCCTTCCCCATAGCTCAGTATTTAAATTTTGCAGAACATCCATCAATAATGCAGCCGCTGACCTGCCCTAGAAAAGCATCAAAGCCTCCCGCATGCCCCTGCGTGCGCTCCCCCCCGTCCCCGCAACCGGCCGCCAGGACTGTATCCCGGCCCACACCAGCCTCGCGGCTTGGACCCCCACGTGCTGGTGGAGCCCAGGCTGCCACCGAGCCTGAGAATGGTGTCCCAGCTCCCGGGCTCGTGTCACCCACCATGCTGCGAGCACATCTCCCTGCCCACACTGGGCATCTGCAGCGGGCCAGCGGCTGGGATGCGGGTGTAGATTAAGGATGAGAGCCCGGTGTCCACACCACAACTCACAGACCCTCCCAGCATCCCTTCTCCCTGAATGAGGCTGGGGTTCTGCTCACTGGGTCAGTGCCAGCGTCCCAAGGCTCCCACCCTGGGCCACGTGCCCCCTCGTGCTTTCCTGCCTGTCGCTGCTGTCACTGTGGGACCTGAGAAGTGAGTAAACTGAGGGCCTCCCTCCTGCCCCCAGAGCTCATGTTGCTCAGCGCCCAGGTGTCCGACCCGCGCCTGGGGACAAGCAGGAGAGCGCCTGGGATGGCCACTGCGGGAGGAGGGGTCACGAGCCACTGTCCTTGTTCATCAAGTGCGTCGGGACTCATCCCTGGGGCACGGGGAGCGTGGCCGCTGAGGGAAACAGCCTGCAGGTCCTTGAGCGCTATGACCAGCAATCCCACGCCTGGGCCTGTGCCCGTGGGAGCTGGAAAGGGTCCAGACAAATGCTTGTTCCAAGGCTCACAGCTGTACCGCCTCCGCGGCCACTGGCGGAGACAACCCGCACGTCCATCCGCCCACGGGTGAATAGACACTGCTCCACGACACACCGGGGCAGGACTCTGCTACGAGAAGGAACGAAGCCCGGAGACGCGCTACCCCACGGGCGAACCTCGACGGCACAGTGCTGTGTGAAGGGAGCAGACATGAAGCCACAGGCTCCTGGGCCCCCCTGACGTGAAACGTCCATCACTGGCCCATCCATCGAGACAGTGGAACAGTGGTGCCGGGGGCCAGGGGCTGGGGGGCGGGAGTGGCTGCCAGTGGGGTCAGTCATTTTGGGGGATGAAATTGCCCTGGGACCGGGTGGAGCGGTACCCCCACTGCTCTCTGCACAGTCAGGGTGCGTGGGGATGCTTGCTTCCGCCCAGGGCTGCGTGATGCAGCGGCACCCCCCGACAAGCCTCCCTGCACCCCCATCTCCTCGCCCCCCCCCCACACCGGGTTTGCTTTCTGTTGCACAAACCAGCCAAGCCGGGTGAAAAGAGAGAAAATGCCAGCCCTGCAGGGACGGCTCCCCCCTCGGCTGGGGCGTGGGGAGCGGAGGCACGAAGGCCTCCATCCTCCCACCCTCTCTCCCCCTCCCTCTGCTGGGCACAGCGGGGAGACGAGCTCTCAGGAAGGACCACCCAGGATTTTGGGGGTCGGAGACTCTGGGACGAATGAGAGTGGGTGTCCTGTCCAGGGCGGTGGGGCCGCCTTTGTCCCTGAGTCCTGGTGTGTCTCCTCCTCGGGGCCCCTCCTGGCCACCCGCCCTGGCTCACAGACACGGCATCTGCACTGCCCAGGGCTGGGACAGTGGTGGCCACACATGCACACCTCACACCTGACCACTGAGCAGCCAGCCACGTACCCGAGCTCTGGAAGCCAAGGATTCCACGGAACTGAATCGTTCTCTGCGTGGGGTTGTTCTGTGGCCTCTCCCCCAAGTCGTTACAACCAAAACTGTCCCTAGAGGTCCCCAGTGTCCCCGTGGTGGGGGAGGGAATCACCCGGGTTGAGAACCATGGCTCTAGGGCAGGAGAGAGCCAATAAATAACAAAACGTGTCCCATCAGCTAGTGACAAGGACTTACAGGAAAGTGAGGTGGGAGGGGGGCAGAGGTTGGTTTACACAGGCTGGCCAGACAAGGCCTCGTTGTTAAGGAGACGGTCGATTAGCCAGGGGTGGGTATCCAGGGGAGGGAGGTCTCAAGCAGAGGGAACGGCCAGTGCAAAGGCCTTGGGGCAGGCACTCTGGTGAGGCCGGGAAGGTAGGCCAGTGAGCAGGCAGGGTGAGCCAGAGGGGCGGAAGAGCAGAAGCCGCATTTGGACTTTACTCTGGGGGACACAGGAAGCCACGGGAGGGTTTGAGAAGACAGAGATGGTCAGATCTGTGTGTGGACAGGACTGTTGGCTGTTGAGTGAGGACAGATGCAGGGGCAGGAGCAGAGGCCAGGAGACCAGCTGGGCAGGTGCCACCATGGTCTCAGCAGGTGGAGCAGGTGGGGTGGGTGAGAGGTCAAAAAAGAGAAACACAGAGTAGGCCCCAAAGGCAACCAGCCGAGCGTGCAGACTGGAGAGGCCATGGGGCAGGGGTCCTGGCTGCTGAGGGGGTGTGGAGGCAGGGCAGGGGCAGACACTTGTGGTCTGCACCGTGAACACGGAGACTTCTCTCCCTCTGTTTGGAGATGCTCACTCTCTCTCCTTCTCCCTTCTACCCCCAAGTCTTGCTGGCGGCTTCATGAGAGGACACAGGTGCCAGCCTGGGGCCTGCGGTCCTGAGCCACCGGAGGATGGGGCTGTGGGCCCCACCGGGCACAGGCCAGGCTCTGGGCGCCTTGGGGAGAGCAGGCCCCAGGATCCACAGCCTCCCAATTTTACGAGAATCCAGAAATTGGGACTTGTATACAAAAATCTCCTGCTTAAATGCTAAGTTTTAAAAACAACAACCCCCCCCCCCAACTTCTGGAGCCAACCCTGTCTCCAGGCTGTCTGTTTGCAACCCTGAATCTGGCAGACAAGCAGCCTTGAAGCCGAGGACACGGTGCAATCTCTGCTCCATCGGAAGAAACGTGCCACCTCGGAAATGCCTGGGGTGGGAGCAGCTGTGCGGCCACCTGGCGTCTGCCCTCGTGTCAGGAAGGCAGCCATGTACGTAAACCCGTGAGCAGGGCCGCGTGCCAATAAAACTTTATTTACAAAGTTGGATTTATTTACAGGTTGGACCTGGTGGACCCCCAGCCAGCATTGCCCCAAGTCCTCGCCCTCCTTGGGAGCCCAGGAGAGGGCAGACCCCTGAGCTGGGATCCATCCCTCCAGAGCCCCTTACATCCCCTGGAGGGGTCAGAGGCCATGGCAACCTCCCCTGTCACCTTTGCCTGCACGGCCTGCGTGTCACACTCTCTCCTTCCTCCTGTACGTTTACCTGAGCCCTGCTGGGCCGGCATTAGCGCTCCGGGGACCGGGGGCTGGGGGTGGAAGTGGCTGCCGGGGGGACAGTCATTTCTGGGAGATGAGATCGCCCTGTTGCCGCAGGATGGCCACCTCTGTCCTGTCAGACCACAAACCTACAGGAAGGGGGTGGCCTCCCTGGGCCCTGCCCTCCAGCCAGGCCTCTGAGGAAGAGGCAGAGGAAGGAGATGCCTGCGAGGGGATGAGAAAGCAGTGAGGGCTTCCTGGAGGAGGTGGGCTGGACCCCAGGGCCCCAGCTACTCCCACAGGAGGCCCCGGTCTTTGACCTGCCTCCTCCCTCACTTTTCCCCAGGCCAGCTCCTTGGACTCACGTCTCAGCGCAAGGAAAAGATGGAAAACAACGAAAGGCGCACGGCAGAGGGTTGGTGAAATGAGCGTCAGCTGATCCCAACGGTGGACAGCCGGGAGGCCGGACCGCACTGTGGGAGACGGGTGTACCCCACGTTGAACACCGCCAAGCGGCAACACGGGCCGCACGCTTTGTCCATCAGGACAGCTCGTCTGTAACACGGGGAACGCACCCCCCCGCGGCGAGTGCAGAAAGGACACGTGGGTGCCGGTCCCGTGCGAACCTCGTGTGTCTTCCGGAGCTCCGACGGTGCACTGCTGTTTTCTTCTCTGTGCGGATCTGTTTTCCTCTGCAGACGGGCTGGTCTGGTGAGAAGAGGAGTCTAGGTGTTCTTGTGGAAAAGCCTCCAGCGTGGGCTCGGGCGCGCGGAGTGGCTCTGAGGTCCAGCCTGGTGCCTGGGGATTCGGTGGGGCCTGGCCCAGAGTGTGTGTTGGGGCCCCGCAGACCGTGCCCCCCAGCTGGCGGCCCCTGCATGTGACCCAGGAGCACGGACGGCAGGGGGCTGAGCCACCGTGTCGGGGGCAGAGTCCACGCCCCAAGACAAGAGTGCCTTTGTTTCTCCTCTGCTCCCCTTTCTGGGGGCGGGGGGAGCAGGAAGACTTCAGGGCGACAATCCAGGCACTGGCAGATTTGCCTCAGCCGCCACTGTCCCCGCCGAGACCTCCAGGCCGCATTTGGTGAACTCAACACAGGGTTCCGTGAATATGCCTGAAAACCCGCCGGAGAAACGGCGACCGCCACCGCACCCGGCCTGCCACTGCCTCTTCCGAGGACTTAAAAGAAGCTCATTTTCAGGAAAATGTTTCTAGGAAAACACATTTTTAGAATTTCCCATGTGGCCCTCTGCCCGGCTTCTCAGGAAGCAAAGGGGAGATGCTGGTCCTGTTGCTACAGGACGATGACCCTCGCCTCGCCCACCCGGAATCTGAGTGACATGGTGGCATTAACTACGGTGGATGATGGCGACTGCGAGATTCATCGTGTTGGAGCAAAGCTCTGTGGATCTCCCTCCACGAAACCCCTTCTTCTGCTGAGAATCTTGAGAACTGTAGGAAGGTCCTGCATTTGCTCTCCTAAAAATCCTGTAAGACCACGAGACACTCGTGTCCCACCCTCGTGCGGGGCGACATTTCATGTTGATGAAGGTGAACAGCGAGGGTCAGCGTGCATGGGGACGGGGAGCTGGGGTGGGGTCCCCAGTGACCCAGTGACCTCACCCAGGGGTAAGCGGCAGCGGGTCGGAGGACGTCCGTGGCTCTGAGCTAAGCGTGTGGTGCAGCCACGGGAGCGGAAAGCCGCCCTCACCTTCAGAGCGGGCCGCGGGCCACACACGCTCTAAGCGGGGGAGCGCGCAGGGGGCGTGCCGGCGAGCAGCGTCTGCGGCAGGGGCGTCCCCGGCCAGGCACACAGGAGTTACTGGGGCCTCTCCTGACATTTCAATCATGTAAAAACGCTCCATTTACATAGCGCTGCCTAATTAGACATGGTGGCAATGAGGTTTGTCAGATGGCTCGCTCTGGCAAATGGGAAGCTGGCTCCAAGAAGCGTCGGCAGTGTTTGTCCCCCAAAGATGCCGCTGCTGCCAGGGGTGGGGGGACTGGTATTTTCCCAGGGAGAGAAGGGGAAAGGTGCAGATTTGTGCAGGTGTCCTGTGGAGAAGCCGCCTCCCGTGACCCTCCTGCGGGGCCAGAGCTCTGGCGCCTGGGCCCCGGGGGCAGCGAGTGGGCACCTGGCTGGGCAGGATCCGCCCGTCGCCTGGGGTCTCCGCCCCCTGCCAGTGGCCGGCCGCCCATGGGTTTCACAAAAGCCTGGAAACAGGCGAGGGCGCCCTTGTTGTGTGATTGTTTGCCGTTGAGTGACCCTGCCCAGGGCTGTCCGGTTGACTCTGGGTCATGATTCAGGCTCTCCTCGGAGCCAGCGGGGGAAGAGAAGGGCTGCTCCGGACACAAGCTGGAGACGCACTCAGCTCCCTCACCCGCAGAAAACCCACCGTGCTTTCGGGCACTTCATCTCTTCTCCCCGAAGGCAAAGGGCAGACACCGTGGGGAGTGAGCCAAGCAGGAAAGGGGGTCTGGTGCGGGATCCACAGCCGGCCACCGGCCACCCCTTCCCAAGCAGCTGACGTGAGCCGGGCAGAGCTGCTGCCCTGTGTCTCCCCGGCCACCTGTCAGGGCACAGGGTCACAAATTCAGAGGCAGCTGCCACGCTCCATCCAAGGCCCTTGCGAACACCATGAGCCTTGTGTCTGGGGTGAGCGCTTGCTGTCTATGCAGAATAAGTTCCCCAGGGGAAGAGACACTGCACCCCAAATCCTGAGAGCGGGTGTTTCATAATCATCCTTGGAGTGTCCTCATCTAGCTTCAGGCTCTACTCTGATAAAGTGCAAATGCCACCTTGTCCCGTCTCTATCAGCCATTCACACTTTGGTATAAAATTTGGGGTATGATCTTTCATGGACTGTGGCAATCTAGTATAAAAGGCCCCAAAGAACGAGGACACCTAGGGTGGAGTGCTTGGGAGCTGGGAAACAAAAACATCCAAGCAAATACTCATCTCTTTGAGCTCAAGGTGGCAGGGGTCACAGCTCTGCTGCCCTGCCCCTCCGTCTGCCCCTCTGCCAGTCTTGCCCTTGCCATGCCCACCCTTCCGACCTTTCCCCACATTTCTTGAGCAGCTCCAGGGCCCCAGGCACGCAGCTAAGTGCTGGGCAGTCAGTGGTACCTGAACAGACTGGGCCTGCCCTACAGAGCTTGTGTCAGGAGGGGAACTTGCAGTAAAGGAGCCAACAAGCTCACACACAGTCTCCCCTGAGCGGGGGCTGGGTTCAGGGAGAGGAAGAGGACGAGGGGCACAGGCCCTGAGCAGAGTGGTCAGGGAGGCCTCCCTGGGGGTGATGTCTGGTACGACAGGAAGAACCGGGGCCTCAAGCACCTCGGGACAGGAGAGGGCATGCTGGGGGGTGAGGTACAAGGAGGCGGTGGAGTGGTGGGCCAGCCCTCAGCAGTGGGGGAGCGGGAAGCTAGCAGGGGCTGAGGGCACCATGGGCACCGGGGTGCTGGGGCACCTGGTGTGTCTCAGGCACTGGCTCCCTCCTGCAGACTCTCTGCCACTCCTTCTGTCCAGGGACCCTCCCTTCCCTGCAGGCCTGGCGTGCACACAGGCCTTGCCACGAGACACCGACGGTGGCAGGGAGTGTCCAGCAGCTGTCTCGGGACAATCGCAACCTGTGGTCTGCAGACATGCTCATTAGTGCAGACAGCTTGTGTCTAATTATTTCACTTGACTCGCTTAAGAGTCAGAGACCATCTGCTCTGGGTGGGAGGAGAGGAGGGGCAGCTGGCGAAGGGCCCTTGGCCGCTGAGCAGACCCCGAGGCAGCCGCCCCGAAGGAGAGGCCCCGGCCCTCCAGGCGTGCCAGAGCTGAGAGGGAGAGGAGGCCGGTGGACACGCACCGGGGCCCGCACGCTAACCAGGCCTGAGCGATGTGCGGGCTGGTGGGTTCCGGGTGTTTCTGAGAACACAGGGCAGAGGCTGGACCCCAGAGCGCTTGCCGGCCCATCCTACACCAGGGGCGCAGTGCCAGTGGCTGGGCGCAGAGAGCAAGGACTTGGCATACAGGGCACATGGCAGTGCAGGGGCTCAGACAGGACAGGAGGGGCCCGGGGCGGGGGCTGTCTCTACGCCGGTGCGTGGGCTCTCCCTGCTGAGGTGAGAGGCAAATCAAGGCAGCTTTTCAGCGGGGTGGGGGTGGGTGGGTTTGCAGCCATCAATCCCCTGAGAAAGGGCAGGCTTCAGGTCGCCAAAGTCCACTCTCAGGGCTGCAGGGTGAGCTCAAGGTAAGAGTGAGGACTTGGCTTCATGCCAAAGGGCAAAGGCTGGCGTGGGCCCGGACAAGGCTGCCTGAGGGGCAGAGAGCAGGCCGTGCGTGGCCGCACGGGACCCGTGTGGGCAGAACTCGGCTGAGCAAACGGTGAGACGGAGTGGGGCTCTGGGGCCAAGGGGAAGACGCTGGATTTTGTTCCCAGTGAGCAAGGAGGCCACAGAAGGCCTTATTCTGGGTGAGGAGGGGCCAGAGCCGCGGGGCATCAAGAGGTCATTGTGCTTCCGGCAGAGGGCACCACTCTCTTGCCAGCCCCTGGCCCTGTGGCCCCTCACTGTGTCTGTGGAAGGATGCCCTCCTCCACCAAGGCTGCCTCGGCCTCTGGGTCCCTGGCGACAAGGGGTCACCCTGGTGGGTCTTGGTCAGATGGTTTACGGGAGTTAGAGAACTGAGCCCCCCACGGTGAGCCCAAATCCTCCCCAAACTATTCCTCAGGTGGCCACTGCGTCCTGTAACAGGAGAGCAAGCACCCGGGGCAGAGAGAGTGCGCAGCGGGGCGACGGGTGGGGGGCCGGGTAGGGGCTGGCAGGGGGTGCGTGCAGTGCTCGCGGTGGCCTGGCAGAGGCATCTCCAAGGCCAGACTCGTCAGCACCAGAGGCTGGCGGGTTCGGTTGCTTTCCCTTAAGTACCGTGCACAGACAGCCATCGGCCGGCAGTGGGGTTGGGGGGCGGGGGTCCTCAGGTGGGTGCGGGCTCCGCCCTGGGGCCGGGCGGGGCTTGTGCTCGGGCTCCTTTCGACGGCTGCAGCGCATGTGCACAGCCCCCTCGAGGGTGAGCGACAGGTCGGGGGACGGCCCGGCTGGCCGGCTGCCCGTCACACTGCTCTGACACGATGGCTCGTGGGCTGGGGTCGTGCCCTCGGATGTCACGTCCCCTACCTGTCCCGCTTCTCCTGATCTGCAAAACCAGACCCTCAAGGACCGTATGGTCCGTCACGGCCCCTCCAGCTCCGCCTCCCTCAGGTGTCACCGAGGTGCCCATCGGGGAAGGGGGTGCGGGAGCGGGGTTCTCAGAGGCGTGCCCCACGGATCTCAACACCAGCCAGCTGTGCCTGTGACCTTGGGGTCTGGGTGGATGGCCGGTTACCGCAGGGCAGGGCTGCCAGATAGAGCAAATAAACGTGCCAGCCACTGAAATGTGAACTTCAAACAACAAATAAGTTCCAGTGTAAGTATGTCCCCTGCAATATTTGGGATTCACTTACACTAAAACGACTTGTTCGTGTGGAGCTCAACTCTAACGGGGTGTCCCGGGCTTTGTCTGGCAGGGTGGAGCACAGCCCCTCTGCTTGGCTCAGGAGTGTCTCCGGGAGGGCCCCCTGCGAAGGACCTGGGAAGCCAGGCTCGGGTGGGCAGGCATCAGGTTAAGAGACATTTCCCTCCAGTGTCGGGGCAGTGCATGCCCACCCCCAGGGAGCCCTCGTGCTCCCATTTCTGAGAGGAGGATAGTGCTGGCCGCCATGGAAGGAGCCGGGGGTGCCCAGAGCTGCCCAAGACTGGACATGGCCCAGAGAGGCCTCCACGCCCTGCCTGCTCTGGATTCCGGCAGGGCCCGGGGTGCCGCTCATCGTCCAGGCCTTGGTAGCTTCCCTGCACCCCCACGTGACCTCCCAGCACCCTGGGGCAGAGCCTCGCTCTTGCTCTTTGACCTGTGACCTGTGACCCCGGGCACTTGTGAGCCACTGCAGACTGCCTTCCTCACCTGGAAGGACAGACTTGCCAGCATCCCTCCTTCGGCCCCCCGCACCCTGCCCCGGGCCGTTTTGAGGATTAAAATGTGGTCATCCGCAGCGCACAGTGCCTGGCCGTTTGGAGCTCCTGTGGAGTTTCCGTGGGGCTTCCGTGGGGCGCCCGAGGGGCCCCGGTGCCTGGCACAGACCCTGCCCACAGCAGGTGTTCGGTACCTGTCTGCCGGAAGGATGGCAAGGTCTGGAGATGCCCACGGGATATAGTCACTGTCTCCGTGAGTGGCCAGGCCAGTCTGTCCCAGTCCTTCCTGGCCTGAGCCTGCCCCTTCATAAACAGATGAGAACCAGGACAGGCCCCCCGCCCCCCAGCATGGCAGAGCTGGCCGGAGGGGGGTCGAATGGAAGCCCGCTCTCCAGAGCCGGGCCCTGTTCCTAAGAACCGGCAGTGCCTCCGAGCTTTCCGACGGTTGGGAGGCCTTGCCCTCTTCTGCAGCCGGATGGGTCCTCCGGATAGAGGCTCCGAAAACACCTCTTTCCTTCGCGAAGGCCCGGCGTTGCCCCCGGAGCTCCGTATTATGGCAGACGGAGCAGACGACAGCTGCGTCGGCTGGACACTCGGCCTGCTGGCAGGGCACCGCCCCTTCCCTCCCTGCTGAGCCCACCAGACTGGCATCACTGTGCCCATTTCTCAGAGAGAGGGCACTGAGGCCGGGGCTCAGAGGTGTCCCCTGACGTCCTCGCAGCCAGGCCACTGGCGAGGACCACCCTGCGAGCTGCTGAGCCTCGAGGCTGCATAAATTACTTCTCACGTGACCTCTGCCCCAGCCCAGCGCCCTGGTTCACCGCCCTGTACAATTTAGGAATGCCGAGAAAAGCACCTCGTGCCCTTCCTGGGGTGGGGGGAGTGATGGAGGGGGTGGCACTTTCCATGCCGCCGCCTGGCATCTATTGATTTGGAAGGCTTAGGTGGGGCAGCGTGGCTGGACTGCTTCCGGCAGCTTTGCCAGGGGTGAGGTCTAGACTCGAGGTGTTTGGCGCCCCCATCTCCAAACCTGCTGGGATTACCAGGTGTGGGGAACCAGTCTGGGGAGCGAGAAGCTGCCACAGCTTGGCCCTGAAAAGCCACACTTAGCAAGGTCCCGGCTCAGTGCCCCAGAGCAAGGTGAGGCCCCCCAGAACTCTGACCATGAGGCCTGCAGCGCTTTCCGGGAGGGGGAGCCGGAGGCCATCAAGACGAGTGTGGATACAGGCTCTGCAAATGAGCCCCCAGCAACGAGTGAGCTGCACACCGTGTTGCTCTGAGCTCAGCCAGAGTCTCCTCCTAGTCCTGGGAGCCACGTGCTTTCGAGGGTAAACTGACTCACGTAACCTTTAGAGGAGATGCCGGCCTCTGGTCACCAGCAAACAGGAGGCCATCGTGGAGGCCCAGAGGCAGGACAAGGAGATGGTGCTCGTCTGGGAAGCTGGGAGTACTCAGGGCCACCGGCTGGGGGCTTTCAGCTGGGAGCTCCTGATGACCCTCCCCGCGGCCCTGGAGGCCGGTGACTGGGACAGTGTCATCTACCCAGATGGGAGCCCGTGGCCCCATGCCTGGAGATGCCCATTCTCCAGTGGAGGCAGCAGCAAAGGCTGGCTCTGGGGTCTGGCTCTGGGTGGGGTGGACACTAGGGTCCACACCGAGGGGGTGAGGGAAGGTGGGTACAACAGAGGTCCCGGCCTTCTGGGGTCACAGGAGGGGCCGGGAAGCTGGGAAGTCCTTGCACCCAGCACCAAATAAGTCGCTTTGGCCTGAGTGGAAAATGCCACCCCGTCAGTGCAGCCTACGTCATCATGGCGGGACCACCAGGGTCAGATGCAGGACAGGTGTCCCAGGCAGGGGTGGGCGCTCATGCTCCCAGACCCGGGGCCCTGCTGCGGCCACACCCTGAGCAGCACAGAGGTTGGCCCCTTGGCACCGCACTCGCCAGCCGGGCCTGTTTGGAAACCTTGTGCAGGACTGGCTCCCGGATTCGCTCGAAGGGCTGGCGGCGAACACTTAGGAACGGCTTTGCAGACACCTCTTCTCCCAGCCACGTGCCACAGGAGAAGGGCCTCCTGGGGCCCCAACCCGGGCTGGGGTCAGCATCTCCCACATGGCTGCAGGGGCGAGGCCACCCTCCCCCGGCCCCCACGACGCCCCCCGCCTCACCTCTCGGTCCAGGCCTGCTGCCACGGTCACAATGTCCCCTGTCTCGCTGTTGATGGTGAACATGTTCTGGGACGGGCTCTGCGGGGTCTGGGTCACGATCCGGTACCGCACCATCCCGTTGGCTGTGGTGCTGTCGTCCGCATCATTGGCCGTGACGGTCATCACATAGGTGCCTGGGACAGAGAAAGCATCTCAGATGGGAACGATCTGGTGTGTCGGCTGCAGCCTCCACGCACACCCCCAGGGCAGACATCGCCAGCCAATCCGATCTCTCTGGAGACGGAGGGAACCGCACATCCTTCCCACATCCCACATCTTCCGAGGCAGGGCTAGAAAGCAAGGCTGCGGCCCTCACTTCCCCATGGAGAACCTTCGAAGGATTTCTTCCAGAGCTCAAGGCTCCTGCGAGGCATCGGCTCTGACTTCCTTCTCTCTCAGTGGTGGGGAAACTGGGGCCCAGAGAGGAGGGAAGAGCGGCACGAGCTGCGAAACCAGGCGTGGAGCCGGCTTTTCCAACCCCGAACCCAGCACCCTCTCCCTTGTGCCTCACAGTGTTTGCCGGGGCTCAGCTGAGCGCTCGTGCGGTGTGGCGCGGCGGGGACGTGGAGGCGCCTGGAGAAGGAGCAGAGCCTGGCATGGCACCGGCTCTGCGGAAGGTACAGAGCCCGTGCTCGAAGGACACACGGAAAAGGAGCTGACAGGGGCCCTGGCAGGGGAGGCTGTGCACACGGGAGAGCGTGTGTGTAGGGGGGCCAGTGGGACACACGGCCGTCTGTGTTTCAGACATGCCCCGCCGCTTGGTGTCTGTGTCCTGGCCACGCACAGGGCTGAGCTCCGTGGTGGACGGTAGCACAGCCCCCCCGTCCTGTTAGTGTCCACCCTTCCCTGCCTTGGGAGGCCCTGGTTGGGTCAGCATATCCCTCCCCCTGGCCACAGGGATCGGATCAGCTGCGGGCACCTTACCCATCAGAGTCGGCAATAACTGCATTTGCTGGGGTTTCTGGGAAACCAACATGCTGGGTCTGCCTGGGTCAGTGAGTGACGCTGGGGACGATGGTCACTTTCTGGCCACAACTAAAGGGGCTGAAGGACAGGGCCATCTTGGATCCTCAAGAGGGGCTCAGGTGACAACTTCTCACTGGGAAGCCCCTGCATTGAGCTGCACCTGAAGCTATTCCCTAAAGACTTTTTAAACATGCAGCCTTTTTTTTAAAGAACAGTTTTAGGTTAATAGCAAAATTAAGGGGAAGGTACCCTATAGACTTTTTTTTTTTTTAAGATTTTATTTATTTATGTGACAGAGAGACAGCCAGCGAGAGAGAGAACACAAGCAGGGGGAGTGGGAGAGGAAGAAGCAGGCTCACAGCGGAGGAGCCCGATGTGGGACTCGATCCCGGAACGCCGGGATCACGCCCCGAGCCGAAGGCAGACGCTTAACGACTGCTCCACCCAGGCGCCCCCCTATAGACTTTTTGTATAATTGAGCCCAAGCATTTCCCTTCTTGCCTTATGCCATTTTAGTTTTTGTCCCTTGCAACCCAAAGTTCTGACTGGCACAAACTCCCAGCCCTGGGCCTCTGGAGTGTCGGACCTGGAGGCCCTTGTCCGGAGCCGCAAGTTTTCAGTTCGGTTCCCTGCTCCAGAACAATGTGCTCCCCGGGGCCCTGCAGGGGTGCAGGGAGTGTGTGCACCCACCTCAATGCCATCCTTTCTTGGGAGTTGTTGTCTGAGGCAGGGGCTGAACTGGGGGCTGAACTGGGCTTGGGGTTTCAAGCTGTCAGGCCCCAGAAGGGGGCGGGGGACAGGATGGGGCGGGGGAAGGGCTCTAAGCCCCAGAAACCCCATTTCAGCTGGGCCTCAACTTCACCATGACCTCCTTGACCACGTCCCCACTCCCAACGCGGCCCCTGACAGGCGCACCAGGGCATCAGAGCTTCGGGGAGGAAGCATCCCCAAAGCTTTAAAGTCCCAGGCTCAGAGTCAAATTTGACGCCTTCTGAGAGAATGTTCTGGAGGCAGAGTGTGTGCAGGCTGGATGTGGCTGCGACTCTTTCTCTCCAGAACCCACCCAGTCAGCCTGCGCCCCTCGCTGCGCCCTTGGGGCCCCTGGGCGTGGAGGGCTCAGGTCTGAATTGTTGGCAACGAGACCGGTCCTTCTGTTTTGGGCTCGTTACAGTTTCATCTAGGCAACCACCTCATTTGCTACGCTCGGGAGTCTGCTTTTTTAGACCAAATGATAGACTTCTAAGAATTCTTTTCTGACTACACACATGAAACACACCCACGGAAACCAGCACGTTTTCACGGGAAAATATCAGAAGGTACAATGTAGGAAAAGCCGGCCGGTGGCCCTGCCGCCTGACGCACCCAAATGTTTATCACGGAGACGCGCTTTGCTCCTTCTTTTTTAGAAAAAACAAAAACACTTAATTACTGATCAAAGAAATGAAAGGCATTTTTCACATGCCAAAAAGGCAAACATTCTTTAAGAATAACAATGGTAGAGAATAGCAGGGATATACAGGAAATGGGCCACCCGGCCGCCGCAGCGTCCGGGGGCCCACGGCCTCAGCTTCTGGACGTAGTCTGGCTGCCTATACCCAAGTCTCTTTAAAATGTCTCCAGTTGACAAATCGACTTCTAGGAATTTATCCTAAGGAAAAAAGTCACAGATGCGCAATAGATGATTGGTTCGTGTCCCCAGCCGTCCGTGCTGACCCGGCTCCTGATAGCGAAGCAAGAAATC
The DNA here is from genome assembly GCF_002007445.2 of Ailuropoda melanoleuca. Lineage (NCBI taxonomy): Eukaryota > Metazoa > Chordata > Mammalia > Carnivora > Ursidae > Ailuropoda > Ailuropoda melanoleuca. Next base: position 46,776,551 of record NC_048230.1, read on the forward strand.
CTCCACAAATATTAAATATCCACTATGTGCCAAGCACCGTGCATATCCGTGAGCAACACAGAGACAAAGTCCTGACACGCAGGGGTGGGTGTGACCATCAAACCCTCAACATGAGGACCTGCCTAGGGATGGAGTGTTCCGTATCTCGGCTGTGTCAGCCCCCGTATCCTGGCTGGGATGCTGTGCTGTGCTTCTGCCAAGACACGACTGAGACACTGAACACACACGCCAACGACAGCCAACCCGACAGGAAGACGGGACCGTAATGCACCACCCGCGGGAACAGCGTGGAGGGCCGCCCAGCGCCTGTGGGAACCAGCCCAGGAGGTCGCAGCTCCCTGTGGGTCAGATTTGGAGGAAGTCAGACCCTCCATCTCTGTAACAATCCGGAAGCCAAGCGGTCATCCTGCAACTGTTGGCCGAGAACAGCTGGGACTTGATCACTAACTGCTTCCCCAGTTTTTGTCCCAGCTTCTGACTCGGGGCCGGCCAGAGAAGTGGGCCCCCAACCAATGACACGGATGCCCACCTCCCGCTTTCCCAGGCCCACAGACCCATCAGGGCACAGCAGAGCAGCCCCTGTCCCACCGTGAAGCTCTCCGCTCCGCTGCCCATCTTGGAGTCTTTGCTCAATGCAAGTGGCGGGGGCCGAACCCCCGGCTCCAGCCGACTCTGGGTAAACAGCCTTTGTGGCTTTCACTGGGGTGGGCTTTGCTCATTTCCACGTTACGGTCAGGGGAGCCAAAGGGTGTGGGGCTCTCTTAGGTCGCATACTGTGTGCGCATCCGCAGTGATCGCATATAAAAAGTTCCAGTGGAAAAACCCCTGACCCATGAGGCTCACATCTGGTGGTAAAGACAAGCCATGAGCATAATCAATAAGTAAATGATAGTAACAGTAGGACAGCAGGGTGTTGGTTAAATAAATCATGATGTTATTATAACTTTGCTATCACGGAGTAGTGTGAAGCCATTAAAATGCTGAAGAAGGGTACTTAATGATATTTGAAATTTTCATGACCTGTGTGCGGCTCACTGGAAAAAAGCGAGGTCTCTAGACTGTTCAGTGACCCCGATCTCTAAAAGAACATGTTTATGCAAAGGCGAGAAGGCCAGAGGGTGTGTGACAGACTCGTAATCCCTGAGAGCGGCATCGTAGGTGGGAGTTTGAGTTTTCCTTTGTGATTTTCTCTGTATCCTCCATGGTTCCTTCAAGGCTATCACTTGTTTCTCAGAAAGTAAAATGTTACCTAAAAAAAAAAAAGGAAAATAGAAAAAGAAAAAAGGCAGCCGAGAAACAGAAGATGTGACTTTGTGTTTAGAGCCTAAATCATGACTTGGTTTCTCTCAGGAAGAAGAGATTCTGAAAGCCTGGCTGGGATGCCATTCCATGGTCAGGCGGCTTACGGGTGTCAAGGGAGCGCCCTGCAGTGAGTGGGAAAGGGACCAGGTCTATGGAACAGCAGAGACGAAAAAGGAGTGTTCCAGGCCCTGGAGCAGAACCAGGGCCAGAGGAGATGGGAAGATGCTGGCGGAATTCCTTTCTGAGAGCCTGGAGGGCCTCCTGGGGGAGGCGGCCTGCCTTCCTGTCTGTGCATGGTCTAGACCCCGTGTGTGTGTGTCCACCCAGCAGGCACAGGACGTGTACTGACCCGGGGCCGGGCTCTAACCTGGGCTGCACCGCGCCTGGGCCCAGAGCTGTGGGTCCCCGTGCTGCCGTCTGCTCCTGACACACGACGACTTCCCCTTCTGACCCCCGCTCTGGCCTTGGTCACCGGGTTCTTCTCCCTGAGTCCTGGCGGTCTTCAGCGGCAGTAGACAGCTGTGGCCTCCTCTGTGCCCTTCTGTGCTGGGGTTGGGTGGATGGACCCCACGCCCGGCTCCAGAGCTGGGCCCCGACAGGCAGTGGCTGATGGCCGCGACCTTGCACCCTCCTGCAAGGCTCGGGCGGGGTGGGTGGTCTCTGGAACATCCACTAGTCAGCTTGCGGCCTTTCATTGGGCACGGAGAAGGTGCAGGAGGGGTGGGGAGGCGTGCCAGGCCAAGGGTATGGCTCGAAGCGAGAGAACTTTATCATCTCCCAGTTCTGGAGGCTTGAAGTCCAAAATTAAGGTGTCTGCCTTGGTCCTAATCTCTCCTTCTTAAAAGGGACACCAGTCCTAGTGGATCAGAGCTTGTCTTAAATAATTATGTCTGCAAAGATCCCGTTTCCCAGTGTGGCCGCATTCTGAGGTTCTGGGTGGACCCAAATCTGGGGGGCACCATTCCACCCAGTACACGGAGTAAGCTGGGGCTGAGTTGGGCACGGCTGACCCCCTGGCTAACAAGACACAAGAAGACAGACCTTCCCACCAGATGCCTTTCTGTGGCCTTGGGTGACCTCTGAGGCCAAGCTGGGCTCAAGGTGGGACTGGCAGGACTCAATCTGGATCAGACCCCAGCTGCTGCTCCCGGGGCCTGGTTCCGCACCATCACTGAGCTTTCTGGAGCCTGGGGGTCCTCTTCTGGAAGCTGGGCGTCCCCTGTGGGGTCCCGGGGGGGCAGAAGAGCTGCCTGTGAGCTGCTGCCTGGGGCGTGAGCAGGGCCCGTCCCCGAGTGTCTGGACGGCGTGGCCCTGGCCTGCAGGGTGTGCTCCTGGCCCTCCTGCCTCCTCCAGCCTGAGTCCACACACCACCTTGAGCCTCAGTGACCCCAATCACACGGAGTGCACACGGTGCATCCCACGGTGCATCCGTGGAAGCCATTTGGCCGTGGTCCGGGACGGGGCGGGGGAGGGGCTGCACAGAGGAAGTGCTCACACCAGCGGCTCACATCTGCAGCCCGTTCCCCGGGCCTGGAGCGAAGCATCCTTCCAGGGCTTTCTCTGGGCGCCTCCTCCAGCTCTCTTGCCAGCAGCGAGGTTTCCATTTTTCTTGGGAAACGGAACAGAACCTCAGGATTGTGTTTTCATCTACGTGGGGATGCTGCCGCCGCCCGGGGTGCGGGCCGTCTCTACCGGCTGCACCAACAGGAAAAGGGGAGAACGCGGAGGGTCGGCTCTCCAGCGGAATTCATGTTCGAGCGCTGCCGTCCGCCTTAAAGGATTAATTTCACAAGCCTTAAACTGCAGTTTAATTTGAAAACTAATTCAGTCCCATAATTGGCTTTCTGCTCAAATCACTGAGGCTAAAGATTTAAATTTTTAATATTCAGATGACTTTCAAGTATCTGGCGCCCTCTGTGCACTAGCCCGTGGTACTCGTCTCAGGGAGACTGCCGCCGGTGCAGAAATAAATAAATAAATAAACGGGCCACTAATAGAATAATCTATTTAAGCAAAAACTCTGCATTATCTAGATGAAGGTTTCTTTGACTTCATTTTCAGCCTATAGGTTTCTCTGCTATTTAATATTTTAAGGTGACATTAATTTCAAAATTTATAATATAGGCACTCGCATAGTTACAAGGGGTTAGGGAAATCAAGAATTCCAATTAAAGCCTTTTTTAGTTAAAAGATCATCACTGTGGATTATTACTCTTTCCGTGCAAGGTTCGAGAAGCCTGCCTCGTAGAGCTGATGGTCGAGCGGCTCCGAGCTCCAGGACGCGGGACCCGGGCCTGTCCTGAGCGCCGGGTGGGCTCTAGAGGGCCAGGTGAGGGCTGGGGCTCACCAAGAACTGCCTTCGTCCCCAGAGAACAGACAGCAAGCTGGCCACACACCAAGTAACTAACTCCGTGAGTTAAGGAGTATTAACGGAAAGCAGGCAGGACAGACACCTCCAAAGAAGTGATATGTGAGCTGAGGGAGGAAAAGGGGCCAGCGTCACAGCAACTGGGGGAGGATGTCCAGGCTGAGGGCACAGCATGTGCAAAGGCCCTGGGGTAGGAAAATGCTTTTCTTTCCTGAGGGCCTGGGATGTTTTCTTCTCTGCCTTTGCCGGGCTGTGCATCTGTACCACCCGTTGGCACGTATGTGGCATACGGATTTCTGGGTTCCTCAACTGGACAATGGACTCCTTGAGGGTGGGGTTCATATTTTCCTATCCTGGAGAAAGGCATTCTCACATACAACATGTACCTTACTAGGGGGACACTGCCCATGCTACATTCTTTCTCTTTCCTTCTCCTTCCTTCTGCCTGATAGTGGATGTGATGCTTGGAGGTGCAACAGCCATTTTGTGACCATGTGGTGAGAAACAAGAGGGGGAGGCACGGACAGCTTCAAGTTGTCCCCCAAACTCCTACTGGTACAAGCTGGGTTTTCTGCGACTTGCGACCAAATGCACTCCTGACACAGACTGGGGAGGGGAAGCAGTCTACAATCGTTAGCACTGTGGCTCACGAGTCAGACTGCCTGGGTTTAAATCTGGCCTCCTTTCCACGCCTTCATTCCCTTATCTCCAAAGTGGGGAAAAGAAAAGTGCCTATCCCGTAGGGTTGTCGTAGGATTAAAGAACTGAATCCGTAGGGAGGTCTTAGAGCAGTGCCTGGCAGGGGTAGGGGACGGTAGGTGGGTGGGTGGTGGAGGAGGGAAGAGCTCTTGTCTAAAAGGCAGCACAGGGGCCCTCCTGATGGAGGCGTCCAGCTGCTTGACCATGGTCACAGGAATCCACACGCATGGTGACACAGCATGGAAGCACGCATACACACGCCTGCGTGGGCGCACGCGGGTAAACTTGCTGGCCTCTGAGTGAGGTCCGTGGATTGCACCAGTGTTCACATCCTGGCGTGATCATGCATGATGGTTCTGTGAGCTGTTCCCACTGGTGGAAATGGGTGAAGGTTTGTGGGGTGTCTCTATTATTTCTTACACTGCGTATAATGGACGTCTGCTGTTTGCACCTCCCTGGTATCCAGCCCCCTTTCCTGGAGCAATGATCTGGTTTTCCTTGGGGGATCCACACCCGCCACAGGCTCAGACCCTATGACTTGGAGGGGTCTAGAACCGGACTCTCTTCGTGCCTGAAAGAGGCTCACAGTCCATGCCCTGGCCGTGGGGACTGCCTCAGGATGGGCACGCCACCCCAGCCAGATCCTGGGGATCTGCTGGGGCTCCTGCTGGACTCCAGCAAGAAGAGGTCCCTCTCCTGGGGCTGTCCACAGCTCACGGTCACGTCTGCGGCTGCTGAGGTGTCTTGTCCACAGGAAGAGAGAGCTTCCCAGAGAACGAGCCAGCACCGAGGAGAGGGGAGTCGGACCGTGGCAAGCAAGGCCCTGGCGGGTCCCACTCTGGCCACAGCACTGAGGCTGCCGCCCGTCTCTGCACTCGGCAGTTATGGGAGCCAATGCATTCCCTTTTCCAGGGGGCTTTCGAGGTGGGTTTTGGAAACCTGGAGATTTAACAGCTGAGATGGGAGCAGAAGACACTCTTGACCCCAAATCGCAATGATCGCGGCCACAGCAAACAGGACGGGCCACCCTGGTACTTCCACACCCTCCGAGCCTGTCCCATCCAGCAGCGCCAAAGAGGACGTCATACCATGGTGGGGCACCAGGGCTGGGGAAAGAATGTGGGGTGAACGTGGGATCCCCCTGAGTCACTTCGCTGATGTCCCCAAATGAACTACCCAAACCTTAAAAGATTTTTATCTGATGAGTCAGTGTTTAATACATCTTTCCATTTGTTTTCTCTTAGAATGTACATCTGAAAGCTTTCCTTAGCCCATCATGCCAGAGAATAGTGACTAATTTCTGGTGATAGGTTTTCCTTACCCCGCAAAGACACCACGTGAAACCTATTACAGTGACTAACTGACGCGAGGCAGGACATCGCAGAGACTGTTTCTGGCGCTTCTGCTCGAGGATGCCGTGGCACGGTTTGTTTGGGGTCAACTCGCCCTTGACCAGGCACGTGAGCGAGCAGCATGGCACCGCTCCGCCTCAGGCCTTGCATGAAGCCACGGTGTCCCCGTTCCCCTCTGAGCGCTGTACCGGGATCAGAGACAGATGCGGGGTCCCCCAGAGACCCTGGAAGTCAGTCCACACCTAGTGCAAACGGTCCGTGAAAGGCACAGGAGTGAACGGGAATAGAGGACCCGTCTTGGGATCCACACCAGCCTTCCGGGCTTCCAGGCCATGCTCGGCATTCCAAGCTGCCGGGTGGAGATGGGGCGATGGGGGGGGGGCGCTGCTCCAATCTCCAGGCTTAAAGGCTTATCAGGATTTTGAGGAGGAGACACAGCAATTTGTTGCTTTTGTTATCCTAACGAGTAAAGCCAGTTACACATCCGGGAATACTTTCTCCATCGATTCATTTTAAAATAAGACCGTGGGCAGTTTGATTTGTGATATCCAGGCGCATTTACAGAGTGTGCTGGGTCGTGGGGAGAGAGGCCCACCACATCTGTATTAACAAGAAAGCCCCCCACCCCAGCCTGATACCTGCGCCCCCACCCCTGGCTGCCTAAGGAGCTGGCTGCTTGCAGCTAATTTGCCCGCTGGCCACCTGCCCCTGCTCAAGGGACTGTGGGGAGGAGCTGCACAAGGAGCGGGCAGCAATAATGGCACATCCCGTTCCCTTCACTGACACCAGGCTGGCCGGCATCTCGTGATTCTGAGACAATCAATTGCAAACACAATTCACCTTGTTGAGAAAGCAGCCCCTGGAGACGGAGCTACGACAACCTGCTCCTGGCGGAGAAGCAATGATAAATGTTTGCCCTGGCCGCCCGGCCATGGGCTGCGGGCTGTGTGGGATGCGGCTGACCCCTCAGAGCACAGTGCTCCCTCCCGGCAAGTGGGAAGCCGGCTGGGCTCCAGGCTCCTGGAGCTCGAGCAACAGTGTGCCCAGAGCCACAGGCCTTCTCAGGAGCCCAGACGCCCTCCCGGGACGGGGTAGTCACTGGGCCACCGGGGTGGGGTCACCCGCTCAACTACAGACGCCCGGGGACACCTGAAGTTCAGGACAGGAGTACTTTGTCACTGTAGGCGGCTCCCAGGTGCTGCATGGCGCACAGGGATGCGTGAAAATGTTGTTCCTCTGACCCTCCCGTGTCACTGGGCATCCTGCATTTCTTGGCTACTCCTGGCGGCCCCGGGGGTGCTCGGCTCAGTTCCACCTGCCCAACCCCGGCCAGGGCAGCTGGCCCAGGGACGCTGCCCTATCCCCGCAGGAGACAGGAGTGCAGGGTTGCAATGCTCAAACTGGGGCATGCACGGAAACCCTCCCACACCCCAGGCCCCACCTACAGAGACTGAATCACGGGGGCGGGGGACGCTGAGAGGTTCTAGATTTCTACTGCATTCCCAGGTGCCGCTGCCGGTCCCCAGGCCAGGTCTAGCATCGGCTGGGGGTTCTGGGCCCCCCACACCTCCTGGGACCTTGAGGCTCGTCTTGGCTAAAGGGGAGAGGGAGGGTGCCCGCTTCCTGCAGGGACCTGCTTAGCAAGGGCTGTGGCGCACGGTCACGTGGTCAACATCATTTATGCCAAACTGAAGTCTGGGGGAACACTGGCGCTTGGGTCAGCTCTGAGGGGAACTGAGGCCTGCGGGCACATGGGCTCCCCGCTTGGAGCCGCGGGAGTCTGGCCTCCTCGTGGGCTTCCTACGGGGCTTGGGATAAAATGGAAAGTGTGGCCCGGGAGACCTCGGATGACGGGTCTTCTCTCTGACCTCGTCTCCTGTCCCAGGCCCTCTGCCCATGCCTTTTCCTTCCCCAGTTCCCCTTCCAACACCCCCCCACCCAGACCTTCTCTCGAAGCGGCTCCTCGTCTCGCCTCAGCTCTCGGCCGACAGGTCACCTCCACAGAGGGGCCCTCCCTGACCTACAGGTGCCTCCACGACTCTCCGCGCCCCCGGGCTCCTTCTGAACCTTACTCCCCGCGCTGTGGCGTTATGTACTTGCTTTAGCTTGGCTTTTGTCTGCACCCCCCTCCGCTCCGTGGAGTCCATGAAGCAGGGGCCCTGCTCCCGGGGGTCGCGCGCGGCCTGCAGCGGGCACGTGGCATGCACCTGCCACATGAGCAGCTCTGCGGGGGAGGCCCGTGGGGCCGTCAGGGCTCCCCAAGCATGGGGCCCCCTCTCCCGCTGCCTCCCGCTCCGCAGGGGCCGGGGTCTCACCTGGCTTGGAGCCCTCGTCCACGGAGCCGTTGTAGACCTGGTTGATGAACTCGGGGCGGTTGTCGTTCATGTCGATGACGTAAATGTACAGGTCGATGGGGTTCTCCACCTTGTTGCCGTTCATGTCCACCGCGTGTGCTCTGAGCTGGAAAGCAGCACAGACACCGTCAGCCTTGGGGGCAGCCCAGGGCAGGTTCCTGCCGGCCCACAGCTCGCGGCTGGCACTGACGTAAGGGCCTGGGCCCCTCCAGGGACAGTCTTGGCAGGGGGTGAGCCCAGGACATGCCACAAAACTCCTCTGAGCCTCGGTGTTTTCCTCTGGGGAAACGGGGAAGGGCTAGGAGAGGATCCTTAATTTTTGGATTTTTTTTTTGGTAAAGATTTTATATTTATCCATTTGTGTGTGTGAGAGAGAGAGAGAGAGAAAGTGAGCAGGGGAGGAGCAGAGGGGGAGGGAGAGGGACAAGCAGACTCCCCACTGAACGCAGAGCCTGACCTGGGGTTTGATCCCAGGACCCTGAGGTCATGACCTGAGCTGAACCCAAAAGTCCAACGCTTCACTGACTGAAACACCCAGGTGCCCCAATGTTTGGATTTTTCACTCATTCATTCATTTCATTAATTCATCCAGTCCACCAGGATCTGTCAAGGACGTCCACGTACCAGGCACCGGCTGGACACTGGATTATTGCTCAGGGGCGCAGACACGGCCCAGCCCTGGGGCTTCTCATCGAGAAGACAGATGGACACCAAGAAGGAAGAGAAGGCACATGGAACTTGGGGGAACTGGTAGCGACTGGCTGGGGTTGGGAGGAGGCCAGGTAGGCCTCTCAGAGGAGGTGATGTTTGAGCTGAGGCCTGATGAAGGGGACAGGGAGAAGAACTGGCGTGAGGTCCCCATGGGGGACACGGAGTGGCGGAGGCCTGGGGGCAGCAGCGGGGGCTGGGGAGGGGTCATGCGGGACCTGGGATTTAGGAGAGAACCGAGGGGTGGAAAGGGGCAGGGTGTGCCCGAGGTCTGTCCACATCAGAGCTGTGACTGTCACACATCCCTCTACTGACATCTCATCACCTTGCAAGCTGTTCACACCGGACCTCGAGGTCTCTGCCGCAAGACAGAGCCACACCGAGGGTGCGAGAGGAGTGTGTGCTTGAGGCCTGTGGGTGGGACATGTCTACGGGCTGGGGGGCACGCAATCCTCTCCTCCTTCGTGCCCCGTGTCATGGCCGCTCTGCCTGCCCCAGGGAGGCTTGGGCCGACAGTGTCTACACCAGCCCCGGCGCTTTGGTTCGGTCCCGACAGCCCAGACTGGAATTTTACCCCTGAAGTGTGCTGTTTGAGAAGCTCCAGGCTGGCTTCCCCTAGGAGGTGACCCGCGTTGTCACAAGGACACAGAGTAGGCTGATTCCCGGGGGCCTCGGCCCCTGGTGCCAGAAATGACTGCACACTTGGCACTTCGGCTCCAAGCACCGTGCTGAACGGTCATGCGGCCCCCCTCGTTGTTTCGGCCCCCACCCCCCCGTCCTGCTGTGGAAGCTCTTCCAGCGGCAGCCGGGTGATCCTTCATCTTGTCAAACGCAGCCGCGTGGAGTCTGAGGTCAAGAAGCCACTGAGAAAAGGTACTCGTGAGGTACAATTAACGGTAGCGTCTTCTCACTCGAGCGACACTTCTGGCTTCAGTGCTGTCGGTAGCAGCGGTGGCGGCGGCCTGGCGGGGGGGGCGGGGCTCCTCCTGTCTCACCCGTACCCCATCCCCACATTTTCCATGACGTTTGGGCTTCTGTGGGCAGTCTCCAGGGCTCCCCACCGCCATTCACCTCTCAGGCTGGGCATGCGCTGTGGGCTTCGGGGGGGGGTCCCGTCTTGGTGGAGAGACGAGATGCACCAGGGAAGCCGTCCGTGGGTGCCTTCTGTGACCTGCAAACCTGTGCATCTCATGCAAAAGGAAGTTCCTGCCTCTGCAACGCCGTGAGCAGGACGTCTGTCCCTTCTCACCACGGGAGGGAGATGGAGAAACACCAGCTCAGCGGCTTGGTGTTGCATCTCCGTGGGGACAGGAGCAGGGAGGAACCAGTGCACACCTGCCACCTCTCAGGGGCTCGCTCCGCTTCGTGTCTGAACCGCGGGCCGCCCTTCTCCTCCTGAGGTTCAGACCGCAGAGCCCTCCACGCGGGCCCTGGAGACATCCTGCCATCGCCAGCACCGGTGTGCACCTGCTCAGGGCTGGGCAAGGCCCCCGGAGCCCGCGTGGGGTACCTGCCTCCCGTTCATGAGCACCCGCGACCAGTATTGTCCCGATCTCTATTTCAGAGATGGCGCAAGTGAGGCGCAGGAAGATTAGGAAATTTGCCCAAGACGAGAGCAGTGGCAACACTCAGTAGCAGGTCTGTTTATGGAACCCTCAAAAGAACCTTCTAGAGAATCATCCTGCAAAAGCAAACGTGACTACTCTTTGTTTCGTGCATTTGATCGCCGACGTGCTGTTGGTCTCAGAGTGACCCGTGTCACAGTCCATCAGCTTGCGCTCAGGTGGGGACGTGGTCGAAGTGCCTGAGGGTGTGGGGTGTGGAGCCCTAGAGGTGGACGCAAGGCGGGGTCACCCCGTGAGCAGGCTACGTTTAGACGGTGGGGGGAATGTCTGGGTGGGACAGGGTGGCCTCGTGGCTCTGAACTCACGGTGCTGCCCTGGCTGGCAGGTGCACGGGAGTCGGAAGCAGGAAGTGAGGGCAGATTCAGGGCACAGCTGTTGGCCTGAGAGTGGAGGGGGCCGCGTGTCAAGGAATGCGGGTGTCTTGAGTGGGGAGAGGGGCCCCGGCTGACAGCCAGTGAGGAAAGGGGGATCTGGATCCACCAGAACCTGGATGAGCAGGAAGCAGACGCCTCCAGTAGGCCTCACCTTGATTTCCACCTTCTGAGATCCCAAGGCAGAGCCCACTGGCCTTCCTGACCTAAGAGCCCGGAAATGGGCGTGATTTTAAGCGCTAAGTTTGTGCTGGCTTGTTACTCAGCAGAGGGAGCTAACACTGAAGGCTGGCCCAGCTGCCCCGAAGGCTCTGGTGGGTGTCCTATGAGGGGGCAGCCCTGAGAAGGGCTCACGCCTGAGTCTTCGGAGAGGGGTGAGGATGGCCTAGAGTGGCTTCCCCGCCCTGGGGAAGACGGGAGTCCTCGAGGGCTTCACCACGGTGGGACAGAGAGCTGAAAGACGGAACACGAGCTTTCATTCCAGAATTCGGCAAATGGATCTGGCCGCTCCTCCAATCTGGGTCCTGCCGACTTGTCACCTCATGGGGGCTAGGGGTCACACCGCTGGAGGTGGCAGCCGGGGGTGGCCCTGGGAGACCGTCCTCGCTTCTGTGATGGGGTCTGAGGAGGTTGAGGGGGGCAGCCCCGTGGAGAACGTTTCCTGGTTCACGACGAGTGAGCAGGAAACACTCAATACACAGCGGCCTAGCTGGATTTCTCATCTCCCGAGATGGAAGCTCAGCACGTGGCGGGAGACAGAAGGAACGTGTGCCGAGTGTCTGGAGGAGAGCAGGTCGCCCGGAGGCCCAGACATGGAGCCGAGTGTGCAGAGACAGGTGGACGGTCCCCCACAACAAAGTTCCCTGCTTCCTCTCCGGCCGGCCTGGGTGAGGAGGGGCTGTGGCTTGCAGGCATCCTTGGAGAGGGCTGGCGGCCTCTCCTCCAGGCCCAGCAGGCCACTCCAGATCCCTGGGGACTGCCAGCCCGTGGCCCCCAGTTTTCTGAGGGAGCTGTGGATGCCCCGCATGTCCTGGGCAGAACGGGTGCTGAGCGAGGCGGAGTCACATCGGGCAAAAGGAACAAACAGAAATGGAGGTGAGCGTGAGAGGCGCACGAGGGCTAGGCCGCTGTGCAGGACGCCGGCCGCTGCCTCGACACTTGGTGGACCGACAATCCTGCCCGTGAGCAGGAGGCAAGTAGGTGACACTCACTCCCTGGAGTGGCCTTGCGCCTTGGGCTGAACCGTGTCGGCCGGCGGCGGCCCCGGTTGTTCCGGCGGGCAGCAGGAGGGCTGAGCCGGACCCTCACCAGGGAGCCGGGACTTCCAGGGCTCACTTTGGTGTGAAATGCTGAGAAGCCGTTCACCAGAAACACCAAAAGCAGGTCTCCTTTTGAGCTCAAGGTTTCAAAAGTAATTAAAATAAAATGAGAGGGAGAGTCTTCCCACTCAGTGTGGGTTCTCTCGGGTAGATCTGCAGTCAGCAGGCGCTGGGGCCGCGTCCTCCGAATCAGGCTTGGCTGACACCGCGCCAGCGCTGCCCGTCCCCAGAGAGGGCCGGTTTCACAGCCTGAGACCGTGCAGCCCGTGGGCCCCATGCTCGGGAGGGACCGTGTGTGGTTAAATGCTCTGCTGTCACTGTCTTGAAATCCTTAGTCCAGATGAGAGCCCCCCACTTCATTCTGCACTGGGACCTGGACTCTGTAGCCATCCTGACCTCAAGAGCTGAGCCGGGCCCAGCCCGGGGCGTCCCTTCCCGCCCGGTTCAACAGGGCCGTGGCACGCAGAGCGGCCGGCACCGCAGGGCAGCCTGGCCCAGGGTTTATGACAAAGGCTTTCGTTCAGTCTGGAAGGTCCATAAGAAACAGCCAGATGTATGGTGACTAACATAACATAATAAAAAATTAAAAGAAACAGCCAGAGAAGGCACCCATACTGGGGACAGCAGGGGTCGCTGGAGCCCCAAGGAAGGCAGGAGAGGTGCCCCTCTGAGAGCTCCCCGTCCCCAAACCGCTGAAGCAACCGTGTGACATTCCAGCAGACACCAGAGCCGCCTGGGGCCAGGCCCACTGTCAGGCCTCTGGAGAAGCGTGGGGCTCCTAGGCCCAGGAGGAGGGGCTCTATCTAAGCCACCGTGATAATTAAAGGCAGATCTGTCTAATCCTAAACGAGGTGAACATGGGCATCAGCAAGTGACCTCCCTGTGGGGCAGTTCGGAGACAAAGCCTTCGATGCCAGAGGGGGCTCTCGAGGTCATCGGGTAATCAGGGATGAAGACTGCAGGGCAGAGGGAGCCCTGACCAGGGGGCGAGGCTGCGAGCCAGCAGCCCCCCTTCCTTTTCTTCTCACTTGCTGGAAACATTTGCTCATCCCCAACCACTGGCTGAGCATCCCCTTACACTCCGGGGCACAAATGCCTGGAACAAGGCATTCTAGAAGGGGCAGGTGACTCTGGGAGGGTAGACCGGCCACAGGGCAGGAGGGAGAGAGAAGGGAAGGGAGGAGGGGTGGTCCGTCCCCACTGTCTGGCCCCTGGTAAGTGTTTGGTGTGGGAAGGACCACGCCTTATTTCACCAGTGCCTGGGAGAAGGCTCCCGGGAGCCCCTTCGGGGGAAGGCACCCCTGGAACTGCCTGCCTGGAAGCCAGCGGCCAAGTGCGCCCGAGTGTCAGCGGCCACCTGCTCCCCGGGTCCCTATGTTGCATGTTCCCTCCACATTCCCTAGCCCCGTGAACAAAATCATCAGCCTGGCTCAGAAAAGATATGATGATTTTCCTTTAGATACTCATGCATCCAAGGGATGCTGGTTTTTCCAACCAGCTAACAACACAATCTATTTTCCTTGTACCTCCTTCTCCCTGACCCTGGCTCCCACGGTCTGAGAGGCAGTCAGGATGGCAGCCACATGCCCATTTCCAATGGCGTCTCTAGCGCAGGACGCAGAGGGGTGTCAGTATCTACACCCACTCCTCTCAAGGCCTGTGGTCCGGCAGCTGAAGAATCTGGGGACACAGCCTTTCTTAAGGGCTTCAGGCCAAGGGGCTTTGATGCCTCTTAATTCCAGGACAGGGTCAACTCCCCTAGAGTGGGGCCATGTTTAATCATGTTATCACTGGAGACCTACTGGCAACCACAGGACCTGAGACATACTAGATGCTTGAGAAATGTTCCCTGGATGGATGGATGGATGAGTGGGTGGGTGGATGGATGGGCAGATGCATGGACAGAACAGATGAATGGAGGGATGAATGGATGGATGGATCAGTGGGTGGGTGGATGAAGGAAGGAATGGATGGACAAATGGATGGATGGATGGATGTGTAGATGGATAAAAGAATGGACGGACTAAGGAAGGAATGGATGGAGGAATGGATGGGTGGATGGATGTGAGATGAAGTGGGAAACACAAGAGGTAAGAGTCTAGAAGTATGAGCAAGATATCTCTTGGAAGCTGCTCTGTAGAGGGATGTTTGGGTCTAGTGAACTGGGAATTTCTAGAGCTTTGATTCCATACCTGTGTCTGTACTATTGGAGAAAACCATAGGGTGGGCAGAACTTTCTCATCCATGTCACTAGCCTCTGTGCAGTTGAACCCATTGGGACGTGGGCAACAAGTCTGAGACAGGAAACCCTGTGACTAAGAGAGGGTGGACCAGCCTCCCCACTGGGGCTTCCCCAGGTCCAATCAGCCGAACACCCTACTTCTGATGGGGTGTCAGACGTCCCTTGGGGGATGCCACCATTGTCAACAACGGGGTCAACCTCTTCCACCAACTCCCTCCCTCTGTAAATGGCTAGTGTGCATCCCCGGAGGCCCCGGCTCTGTTCTTGGGCCTGGGGATGTGGTATGGACAGACTGATGGCTCCGTGCTGCATGGAGTCTTCCCACTAGTACCAGGAGGTGCCTGATGGCCCCGAGCAGATGACCAGGGAGCAGCAGTGTGTTGGGCCATAGTCGGCACCGTGGGCTGAAGTCAAGTGAAATTTGGGCTGATTACATCCACATCAGGGCAAGCAGCTGAGAATTCCTTCTTCTCAAATGATGGTCTTCATTTCCAAATTACAGCCGAGGCCCTGGACGTTCAGCTGTCACGATGACAATTGCAAACATGCACACGGGCCTTACCAAGCGCTGGGTTCTGCCCTCCATGCTTCACGCACGTTAACCCCCGAGTCCTCCCACCCGGTGAGGGGGCCATGGTCCTCACTGCTGCCTCCAGCTCGTACCACCTCCAGCTGGTGCGGACGAGGAGGCAGGGCCCGGACAGGAGACTGGCCATTAGGCTGGAGGACACGAGACCCCGCTGTTTCCACCTGAGCTCCGAGACCCCTCGCCTGGGCCACCGCGCCAGTGAGCCCCAGCAGGAGAGGAGCCAGGAGGCCCTGGATGCCAAGCCCCACAACCTAGATTTTCAGGTCTGTTTCTCCGAGATGGAGCTGCTGCAGGAGCGTTATCCCAGAGCAGTGGAGGATGGGGCTGCTGACAGAGCCGGCTTTAGGAAAAGGGCCCGAGTGTCCCAGCAGCCATGCAACCCCTCTCCCATCAGGAGTAACCAGATCCTGGGAGCACACGTGGTTCCAGAGCTTCTAGACCAAGCGTCCTTCCGGTGTGGTCCAGACCTTGCTGGCTTTGTCCGGGGACGTGCTAGAGGTGCAATGTCTTGGGCCCACCTGAGTGCACAGAATGAGCCACCCCAGGGTGGTGCCCAGCCCTGAGGCCAAGTCCAGTGCAGCTCACGCCCGCGTTCTCCCTCCGAAGGTAGGAGGTACTCACGTGGTAGGAGGCCCGCTCCTCCCGGTCCATGGGCCGGGTGACGTACATCCGGCCAGACATGGAGTCGATGCTGAAGACCTCCATGGGGGGCTGGTCGGCGCCCACGCCCGTGATACTGTACCGGATGGGGATGTCGTTGTCTTTGTCAGACCGGATCTGGGAGGAGGAGCAAGAGAAGAGACCTGTCAGCCTGCCACAGGGAGCAGGGGCCACGCTCCCTCAACTTACGCTCACCCCACCCTGGATTTCTGTGCCCGTGGCCATCTCTCAAGTTGGGACCACAGCCAATGCTTTGTCCACTGTGGGAACTGGAAGGGTCGTCAGCAGTCAGGGAGTTAGGGCGTGCCACCGACTACACGTCTAGCGGCCCCCCCGGGAACGGGGAAAGAGAAGACACAATAGTGCAAGTTGAAGTCTCTGCAGGGAGCGTGGGACACACGGTAGAGACTGCCAACACCGCTGAGGAAGACTGGAAACGATGGTGGGACATGGCTGCGGCCCTGACGCAAACGTTGCTAGTGTCTGCCATCAGACTGGGGAAAGATGCAGGAGGGACAAGGGAGCAGACGCCACAGAGTCCAGCGGGAAGAGAGGCTGGGACCTGGCACATTTCCACCCTAAGTTTTCACCCGTGTCCCATCTTCTCGCTCCTTTGATGGAGGCACCAGGGGACAGGACCTGGTCTCTGAGGGGCAGGAAGGCCCCCGACCAGCCTGAAGACACAGATCTCACATTGAATTTCACATTGAAGCCTGTTGTCAAGATGGCTACAGCACTATATACACACAGAAGTATTTTCACAGAGAAGCGGAATGTTGTTGAAAAAACAATTTAATAACGTTTCTCTGGCTCCCAGCTCCCGAGGAAGTTATTGAGGTCTGACTGAGGAAGAGCGAGACAAGCTCACAGTTCTGTGTTCTCCAGGGGCCGGGGGACCAGGTGACAGGGTAAGAACGTTAGTCTTTGGGAGACAAAAAGGACAACAGTAGAATTAAAAATAAGATGTACAGTTTGGTGACAGATGGTGACTGCACTCCTTGTGGCAAGTGTTTCATAATATAAATACTTGTCTAGTTACCTGACATTCAGGTGTGTGTTGTCCACCTGAGAGTAACATAATACTGCATGTGAATTATACTTCAATAAAGAATTAAAAAAATAGGATGTATATCTTCCATTTAGAGGAAGCAAAAGCTCTTGCAATGATAAGGGGCACCCGATGGGAACGGGGTCGCCAACTGCAAGGTCACTGGCTTCTCTGAGCCATGGGAAAATAAACCACAGAGATTGAAAAGATCTGATGGATAAGGTCAAACTAACAGATTGGAATTCAACTTTGAATACAGTTGACTCTTGGACACGGGTTTAGACAGTGCTGGTCCATTTGTACACAGATGTTTGTTGATAAATACGGTATAGTATTTTCCCTTCCTTATGATTTCCTTAACGACACTGTCTTTCCTCTAGCTGACTTTGTTGTAAACATACAGTTAACACACATAACATACAATATATGTGTTCATCGACTGTTGATCTTGTTGGTAAAGGTTCTGGTTGACAGTGGGCTGTTAGCAGTTAGGTTTTTGGGGAGTCAGAAGTTAACATGCGGATTTCTGGCTGTGCCAGGGCCAGTGCCCTGACAATCCTGCATCATTCAGGGGTCAACCGCACACCTTTACAAAATACAGCTTCTTTTTTTTTTTTGGAAATCAAGCGGTGGGGCCATAACAACATTTTATAACAAAATGGACCACAATGAAAGCCTCGGCTCTACATAGCAGAGTTGGCCCGGACGTTTTATTACAAGACTGCAGTTAAACTTGAATGAAGACCCCGCCCCCCGAGGTCATGGACACAGAGGACAGATGGGTGCTCGCCAGACCTGGGGGTGCGGGGTGGGCAAGGTGAGTGAAGGTGACACTGGGGCACACTTCCTGGTCTGGAGTAAGTGAGTCATGAAACGAGACGGACACCAAGGTGGCCACAGCTCATGGGACTCAACAGCATCTTTGCCTGTCCCCGAAGTTCTCATCACAAGGAAGTCTGTTTGTACCCATGCAAGATGACAGAAGTTGAGTAGACATCTTGGGTGATGATTTGGAAATGTACCCCCTCCCCACTCCACATACTCTTCCCCTCCCCCCCACATACCCCTCCCCCACCCTTAGCCCCTCCCNTCCCTGGCTCTGCCCTGAGCAGCACACACCCAACAGGGTTTCAGGCAAGGCCACTGAACGAACTGCCAGGGCCAGGGCTGGGGACACACGTCATTCCGTGCTGTCCCCTTCCCTGCCCCCCACAAGCGATGACACGCTGGGTCCCATGCCTGCTGCCCCCTGCCTGCTCGCCCGCTACCAGCGCTGGGCGCCCCAGGACAGGTGTGCACCCTGTCTTCATCACCCATCACCCATCAGCCGTCAGACAGAAGAGCCGTGTCTGAGCAGCGCAGCGCGGCAGCCGTGTCCAGGGAGACGTGCCCTGTGGGAGGGCAGGTGCTCTTCTGGCCACCTGGCTCCAGCCCCAGGGGTCGGTTCACAGGAGGGCAGCCCTTCGAGGCCGAGAGCCACCTTTTCTCCCTCACTGGAGGGAGTTGGTGCCAAGGTGTGGTCGCCGGGGAAACGGGGTGGTGGACAGTCTGGGTCCCGGAGAGGAAGGCCCTCCTGCTACCTGCCCCTGAGCTCTTGCTCGGTGTGTGGGGGACCAGTCACAGCAGATCAGACCCCGTTTTGAGACAGGGACCTGCGTAATTAATGGAAAAAACTCAAGGCTAGCTGTCTGCGAAGCACCAGTCTACCTTCTGGGAGTGAAGAAAGTTCTGGAAAGGTCAGTGAGTTCTGCACTGGAGTACATGGTAGGTCCCAAACTCGTAGCTGAGCTGCACTGGATAGAGGAGGCCCCTGGGTTGGAGCCAGGTGGTCCTCCTGAGGCGGGGCTGTGACACAGCCCACCCGCCCAGCACACTTCTGCCGTGTTCTGGTGCACGGCACCAGACTGCCCATCCTTCATGGGGAAATTTAATTATGAAACCACTGAGAAGAACCCACCACTTATTTAAAGAGGTTTTATTTTTTGCAAAGGAATCTGATTACATTTTGACCACCGGGGGCCTTTGCGTAATTCCCCGGGTGCCGCTCTGTGTGCATGTCCGGGACTCTGCACTGGCTCGGGATGCTCTGAGCTCCCCCACAGTTTACCACATTAAGAAGAAATACTGTACAAATGAATTCACCAGATCAGGGGAGAGCAGTTTCCCCTTGATTTGTGTCTGGAAAATGAGAAAAACATCACAGCAGCATACGATAGGGCCATGAATAAAGAACACAGACAGGCATTTCCATCACCCACCTCACTTTTACGATGCCACGGAGAATTATGCTCTTTTGCATTTGTTATTAAAGGACAGAACAGATGGTAAGAGGTTAGTTTAAAGTGACGTCTACATTAAAGTAACTTATGGTGCCGGGCGATTGTGTTCACTCGGGGACTTCTGCCGCACATGCGGCTGGATCCTCCCTCCCCTTTTGCACCCGGCGTCCTGGAAGGTGCTGGCTCTGTGTCCTCAGGGCCTTGCCTGGCCGCTGTGTGGCCTCCCCGGGACTCCTGTCCTAACATTTCAAAGCTGCTTCCAAGTCCTTGGGCTCAAGCTCTCTGTGAGGGTGTAAGTCTTCAGTGAAGTGTTCCAGCTCTTTCTCCTCGTTTGGGATTAAACCTGGAGCCTTTCCCAGGGAAACAGATTGCACACCCTCATTTTCGTTACCTGTTGGGACTTCTGAGTTGCCGTGGTCCCCACTTCTCCAACCCCTGAGAAGCACTGAATCATGATGGCAGCTGTGCCCACCCCGTCGGCCCCGGACTGTGCAGGATGCAGGCAGGCGGATCGACGCTCAGCCGTGGCTGCGGCTAGCCAAGAGAGGCAATTTTCTTTTAACACTCGACTCCCACCAGAGCCCAGAGGTAAGAGAACGATTTCACTAGATGTGTTTGTAGCTCCCGTGTGGCCGCGGTGGGGCCCCAGCTCTGATTGCTGGGGCTTCTTGGTTCTCACGCCGACAGAGAATCAGGTCACCTCAGGCTGTGTGTGTCTGCTGTCCTGTCTGCCTTGCATGAACGTTCGCCTGTCCTTCCTCCCTTCCCATGTGAGTACTAAGGACAGTCGGCGCTCTTCTCTGGGCCAGAGGAACACGCATAGGGCAGGCTTGGTCTGCCAGGATGGCGTGTGCAGGCCTGGCACTGTGCATGCAGGGGGTGCTCAGTAAACACTGGATGGACAAACGGAACTAGGACACACGGCCTGGGGGCAGGGGGCAGGCAGACGAGGAAGCAGATGGCCAGGGTCACTGCCAGGTGCCCAAGGGAAGCCTAAGGCCATGGTGGGTGGGTGGCAAGAAGGGTGTTTCCTTCCTAGAGGAAACAGGGCTTCTCTGAGCCCCATAGGACGAGGGAGCAAGCATGCACAGATGTGGGGAGCGAGGGCTGAGGGGGCGTCAGGCAGGGGCAGGCAGCAGCACAAGGATCCCAAGGTGGGAGAGAGAAGGTCCACCTGGGGCCCTCACTGGCTGCTGGACGAGGGAGGAAGGGAATGAACGGAGAAATGAGACAGGGGAGGTGAGACAGGGAGAGGAGCGAGGTTTGGTCACCACTCACCTCCCCCAGAGTGGAGCCCGGAGCAGAAGAGGGGGGATCCTGGGAAGCTCTGCTGCTCCCTCACCTGCCCTTGTGGAAACCTCTGGGAGCCTGGGGGGCGGGGGAGGAGTCAGAGTAGGAGTGTGGCCACCTCTGCCTTCCATAGGCCTCCGGAAGGACCTGTGGAGGCTGGGGGAGGGGCTGGCACACAGCGGGGCGTGCTCCCTCCTTGCCCACCAGCATGGCAGGGTTGACTGAGTTCGTCTTTGCCCAAATCAGGGCTTCCTCCTCCAGGTCCTTATTCCACAGAAGTCTCCACTGTTAGCCGTGCAGGAATCTCCGCCCCATCCCGGAGCTCCTTAAGGGATCCCTGAAGAGGGATCCCAGAACGTCCAGCCCGACCCGACCACCTTATCCAGTCCATTCTGCATAAGGGGGCACCGAGGACCAGAGAGGCACAGGGTGAGACAAGGTTCCACAAGTAACTGGGGACCAAGAGTGGAGTCACCTGCCTTCCTAAGGAGCCTCTGAACACAGCCAGGGAGGCCGAGGATGCGGGTCCCACGGCAGTGCCAGACAGGGGCAGCCTAGGAGGTCTCCGTGACCCCCAGCGTGACGCTCCTGGCTGCCGGTCTCCCTCAGGGTGCAGGGACAGTGGAAGCGCATGTTTGAAAAAGTCACCATGACTCTGAGGTCTGGGCCGAGAGCATCACTTCAGCTGCTCTTGAAAGCGATTATGCAGTTGTAACCAACGTCTGCGCGAGTCCCTTCCAGCTCGCTGCAAAGTTTAATGAGAGCCCTTTGCCACGACGCTGGGGAGGGAGCGGGGTCTGGCGATGATCAAACAGTTTTCATCAAATTAACGGGACAAACTTGGGCCGCGGGCGAGGGAGGATTCTTACTTTCCCCCAACTCTCCCTTGACTCCAGAACATCACCATACGAGGCCGTGAAGATGTTTGCATTTCTTGCATTTTATCAAGTATTTTCCATGTGTGATAAAATCCAGACTTCAATTATTTCAATTAGGTTCTTGTAATGAGCAGAAAAACCCAGAATGTGATAGGAAAAGGCATTTGTTGTGTAACAGTGACACTATGACACAGTACCATTCACGACTCCTTTGAGTTTGACAAATCATGAAAAAATCCTCAAAGTCATATGAATACTAATGAAAGCCATGAATATGTTCTTACAAAATTTGCCTGGTGGGGAAGAGTGAATGAGATGCTTCTCAGAAATGCCCTTCAGGTTGCACCAAATTAATGAAGACAGGGAGCTACTTAATCCGCGGTGTGGGGTTACACAAGATCCTGCTGCTGGCCATGGGAATGGCTGTGTCCACTCCTGGTTCTGGGAACAGAGGCCTGGTTTCCTTGGGGGATCACTGTTCCCCATTGTGAGTGGTCCTGGGGAGACGGTCAACATGCTCTACCCGCCCCCAGCCAACAGGCAGGCCCACGGGCCAAGAGGGCCAATCAGCTTCTCTTTCCCAAATGTGGATCTTTTTTTAAAAGAATTTTAAAAAATGTGTTTATTCGAGAGAGAGCGAATGAGCGTGAGCGTGAGTCGGGGGAGGGGCAGAGGGAGAGAATCTTAAGCAGGCTCCATGCTGAGCATGAAGCCCAAAGCAGGGCTTGATCTCACGACCCTGAGATCGTGACCTGAGCCCAAAGCAAGAGTTGAATGCCTAACCAACTGAGAGACCCAGGTGTTCCCCAAACGTGGATCTTGAAACAAGGAGTCAAGGTGGAAAATCTGGCTGGGGCCCCTCCACCACCACAGTGCCATCTTGGTGTCAAGACCCAGAGTCTTGGGACCGCCTGGTGGGTCCGCCTTCCCTTCCTGTCCTTAGCAGCCCAAGATCCTCCCGGCATGTTCTTTCTGCTTTCAGAAGCTGGGCGCTTCCCCGTTGCACTAGGTCAAACCCCTGCCTGACCCCAGTGCTGTCCGCAGAGCCCTCACTCAGCACTGGGCAGGTAAGAGCTAAGTGGAGGTGGGGTCCCTGGGGTGCTCAGGTATCAGCCTATGGTACCTCCCCATAGAGGCCCACCCTGACCTCTCCATCCTGGGGTCGGAGTGGTGTTCCTTGCGGCAGAGACCTAGACGAGGATGCTTATGTGAGTGACTGACTGGGAAGAGGAGAAGGGGCATGAGGGAGAAGGCAGACATGGTGTCAGCTGGGGGCTGGTCTCAGCCTCACCCCAAAGGCGGAAGTAGTCGCTGTCCTGGGGTGCGGTCCTGCAGCAGAGACAGCCCAGCCTTGGGGCAAGGAAGCTGGTTTCTGTGGGCCGGCCCAGGGTGAGGGGGCCCCTCCCGGGCGTCTTCCAGTGTGGCGTGGTCAGCCCTCCGTGGAGGTGTCCAGCTGTGAACCGTTAGCAGGACCCAGCGCGGGAGGGCATGGTGCACCGGCCTGTAGGGATCTGAGCCGTACCAGTGGTGCAGGCTACACCCTGCTTAACTGTCTTCACTGCCCTGTCATTACCAGCTTTTTCCTGTGTATTTTTGTTGTTGCTGACTGCCTTCCTTCTGTCCCCCACTAGGCTGTACGCTCAGGAGAGAGGGTCATCGAGTGACCCGCACAGCCCTCGGCCTGGGGTGGTGTCCAGTCAGAGGCAGGTGCCGGGACAGCCTCCTGGAAGACGCGGCAGCTCCGAGCAGAACGGTCTGGGGCAGGTCTGTGGCTCCCGGGATGCTGCCCGACCCCGATCGCTAACAAGGGCTGTCGTCTGCACAGAAGCAGAGCGGAGAGAGTCTCCTTCCAGTGACTCGAGCCAGGAAGAGCCTCGTCTGTCAGGGAGCCCAAGACAGAAAGCAGAGTCCATGGGAGAGACAGGTTCTGCTCGGGGCTTTCTGCCTCAGTCGGATCAAGTCAGGGCTCAACGGAACGGATGCCATGACAGGCGGGCTCGGCGTTCCCTCGGGTTTGTCGTCCACACCGTGCTCCTTGTCATTCTGGTCTTCCAGACGAAGGGCCGAGGCTCTGGGCGGAACTCTGCCTTGTGAATACTTAATGTGTGTTCCCTGCGTGTCTCTGGGAGGCCCTGCCCACACAGTCTGTTTCACTACAACAGGACGTGTCTGCTGTGGCGTGCTGGCCCCGGGCGGGGGATAACGAATGAGGCCAGACAGGATCCAGTCCTGGGGAACGTGGGGCAGGGAGGGGAGATGGAGGTGGGGGCACCCAGGCCCCGGGCGCAAGCCCCGAGGGGCAGGTCCCAGCAGTGGGATGGAGGCCGGCCCCCAGCCCCCGAAGGAGAGGAACAGTGGGGTGTGCTGTGAGCTGGCGTTCGGGACATCGAGGGGGGATGAGGCTGGCTGTAGGTGGGATGGGGCAACAAGGCAGCCACCAGCCCTGGGGTGTCTGTGAGGACTACCCCTGCCTGCCTTGCTTCCTGTGGGCCAATGGGGAGGGCCTCCTCCTTCTGCAGGGAGGGCCCGTCGCCCAAGCTGGGCCAGTGGTAGTGACTCCTGCTGGCATGAGAATCTCCTCCTTATTCTGCTTATCCTGTTCCTCTGGCAAGGGCTCCACAGGGACACAGGACAGGGGCCCTCGCCTCCTCTCCAGCTCTCCACCTTGGTCAAGTCATTTGCCCTCTTGTTGTCTGGTCTTTGTCTGGAGATGGGATCCTGATGCCGGTCTTGCAGAGTGGTGGTCAAGAGCATATGAGAGATGGCCGGTGATGATCTGTATTGTGTCTGACTGGTATGCAGTACTGAGGGCTGAGTACTCTGTGTAGTCAGTTCCAAGGGCTGAGCACTGTGCTTAGTCAGCACTAAGTACTATGTTTATTCAGGAATGAGGATTAAGTACTGTGCTTCCTCAGTACTGAGGGCTGAGTGCTATGATTATTCAGGATCTTATATGGTGTTTAGTCAGTACCCAGGGGAGAGTAATGTGCTTTGTCATACTGATGGCAGAGTACTGTGCTTATCCAGTACTAAGTACCATGTTTGGTCAGTACCAAGGTAGTACTATGCTTAGTCAGTAATGAGTACTGTGCTTCGTAATGAGGGCTAAGTACTGTGCTTTCTCAGTACTGAGTACTGTGCTATGTTAGTATAGAGTACTGTGTTTAGTCAGTAATGAGTACTGTTTGGCCAGTGCTGAGGGATGAGTACTGGGCTTTTCCAATAAATGGCAGCTGAGTACTGTGCTTTGTGAATTTAGGGCTGAATACTGACTTAGTGAGGGCCGACTGCTGAGCCTTGCTGAGTTTATGCATTGCAAATCATGCGGACTGAACACTTTGTCATAAATCTGGGCTGAGTATTAGACTTTACCGATAATGATGCCGGGTGTTTTAATGTCTTCTCCAGAGAGCCCAGCATTCTAGAGACACACAGACACCGCAAACCGGAGGTGGATGACTGAACAAACCAAAGGACAGGAGGCTGAACTATCAGACGAGGCTGAGGCTCTGGGCCACAGTGAAGGGGGTTCATTCTGCTCCCTTGATACCACAGTGTATTAGAACCCGGTCCAGTGCCAAGTCTCAGAAATCCCACTCTAACTGGCTCAAGCAGAGAGGCAATGTACTGACTCTCGCCTGGCAGTGGTGTGGGTTTCAGGCACAGCTGGATCATGGCTCAAGTGATGCTCCCAGCACGTACTCGGACTCACGGGTTCTCTCCATTTGTGGTCCCTCCCCCTTCCACGGTCACAGCCTATCAGCCGAGCCACCCAGCAGTCGGGAGGAGACTGACAGTAACACTAGCATAGGGACAGCATCCGCCCCAGTATCAGTGCCGCGCATGCGGGGCGTGGAAACGTAATCATAGTAACGATAGCTGATGCTCTTCTGTAACGAGGACTCTGGCGCCAGGCAAGACACTTCACCCGCAGAGACTCATTTACTCACCGCTAAAACTCTACAAGCTGTGCCAAGACCCTTGCCCATTACAGACGAGGAAGCTGAGGCACAGAGAAGCGAAGTCACTTGCCCAAGACCACCTGGTTCATAAGCACCTGAGCTGGGTCCAAAGCCAGGTGTCCTCCCCAGACCTGGGTGTGGTGCTCTGTGCGGTCTGTCTCAACAGGGGAGAAGCCTCTTCCCCAATGGCTCCCTCCAATCCTGCATCCAGCAGCCACGGCTGGGGATTGGAACAGGCGGCCTTGCCAGGCTTGGGGATAGCAGCAGAAACCAGCCACTCCATGTGTGACCGAGCGTGGGCGAGGAGGTCCCCCCAGTGACGTCGAGCTGGGAGGAGGAGCAAGATGCCAGGTGTGTTCCAGAAACTTCCGCCCAGGCTGGCGGCTCCCAGGCTGGCCCTGCATGTCTGGTGCTGCATCTCAATGACCATCTGGAAGCCAACAGCCCCCCAGCCTTCGTGGGGGTGATGGCAAATGCCTGAGGGGCCCGAGGATTCAGAATGGGTGGCACCGAGTGGCAGCGACACCTTGCTCCCATTACTCCCATACTCCAACTCCCACTTGGAGTTCCAAGTGCCACTACGGTGCAGAGAAGGGGATGATTCTCCATAGTTCTTGCTTTGCTCCAGGGACCTGGAGAGGGGCCACGCTGGGGAGCAGGGATGGCGTGCCAGCTGAGCCGGGGTACTGAGGAGGGGAGGGTAGAGGTGCAGGGCGGGCTGGGGTCCCGAGGAGAATGAGAAGGTGGGGGGGGATGCAGGGTGGGCTGGGGTCCTGAGGAGGATGGGAAGGTGGGGGGGGATGCAGGGTGGGCTGGGGTCTCCCGAGGAGGAAGGGAAGGTGGGGGTTGCAGGGTGGGCTGGGGTCCCGAGGAGGAAGGGAAGGTGGGGGTTGCAGGGTGGGCTGGGGTCCCGAGGAGGGGAGCGCACTGCTGTGTGGGTGGCCCCAGTCTAATGAGCTCAGTGACTCGTCGCGTAAGGCAGGCAAAGATGGCAGAATGGGGAAGCGAGTGAGAAGCTGGTATTAATAAAAGATGTGGGTGCGGAGCTCTTGCTGCCACGCTGGCAGCCTCACAATGCCAGGCCAGCACAGCCCAGTCACGAGCGTCAGGCCTGGCTGCTGGCGGACAGTCTTACTCTGCCCTGAACGAGGGGCACATGTGACTGGGGGGGGCATTCTCCTCAGATCCAGGGATTTGAGCCGCGGTGCTGGAAACAGGTGCCCTGGGACTCTCCCCCCAAGTTTTTACGGCCCCCCAAGAACTGCCTGCCTTGAAAAGACATGGCTGGGAAGTCAGCCTGAAATGGAGGCTGGGTCTCCACCATCACCGTGACTCACCCTTCTAACTGAAATCCCACTTTCTCTTTATCCTCAGTTGCAGGAGGGCTGTGCATTCCTGGGGGCGCTGGGCCAGTGTGATTGGGCCGGGGGAAGAAGCGTCCGGCAGACAGGTTTGTCCGGTGACTCGAGGGGACTGCACACATGAGGCCGTGGCAGGGACTGGGGAGGAAGGATTCAAAGCAAACCCCATCCACAGAGAAGTCCCCGTAGGAGCTCACAGCAGCGTCTCTAGAAAGCTCGAGACTCATCCTTCTTCCCAATGGCTCCTCCCCTCCCTGCCCTTCGAAGCCTTCGGATCTCCGACCAACACCACCTCCCTAAGCAGCCCTCCATGACTGCCCTGCCCTGAGTCGCTCTATTCAATTGCCTCTTGCAGAATCATCTGGAAACACTCATTACCACCTGGAGCGCGTGCTGCCTTACTTATCTCCCGCTTCCCTTCTGCCGGGGCCTAACGCCGCGTGTGTGCCAGCACCTGGGAGAGCTCCCGAGGCACCAGATGCTCTAGAAAGGCCCGGCGAGCGGGTGGGTGAACAGGGCTGCAGAGACCCCCTGCCTCCCCGCAGACCCACTCCGTGAGACAGAGAAGCAGGGCCCTTCTCCGAGGCGACGCCTCAGTCCACATCTGCTGGTTTTTCTCTTTTCTCCCTGGTGCACTTGGGGTGACTGCTCGGCGCCGGGCCCACCCTGAGCATGGGAGCGTGCCTCCCCTCACTGACCCCTGCAACAGCCCCAGGAGAGTCAGGGCCAAGCCCACCGTAGATGGAGACACTAAGGTCAGGGAGGGGGGCCGGGCTGCGAATCTGGGGCTGCCAGCTCTAACCCCTCTCCGCTTGGTCTCCACTCAACAGCGCCTGGGCTGTCTGGGGCACAGGGAGGAACGGGAACCCATGCCGGTCTCGGGGACGCCAGGAAGGCTTTGTGCAAGAGACAGAGCTTCCAGGGCCATGTCCTTGGTGCCGCACCCCGTTAGCAGACATGGGCTTCTAGACCTGTGCTTGGCAGGAGCGACAGCGAGGAGCCTGAGGGCCGCCCAGGCGGGATGACCAGAGTGCGTCCTGCACCCGGAGGAACACGGGGCCAAGACTTCCCCGTGGCACCACCCTTCTTGCTCAAAGGGGCCCCAGGAGCGCTGAAGTCTCCATCCAAGAGCAAAGGTGCCCCGTGTCCATACACATTCTCAGGGAGCAGGTGGTCAACATGCTTGTCGCTTCGGAGTGGGGTCCCCCAGCCCCTGGGGGACATTTGCCACGACTGCCTGAGTCCCTCATTCATGTTCCAAGCCAGGGTCCATGCCTTGGGCATCTCTGTACCGCATTCCCTGCACTATGCACCCTAACTCTGGCGACTACTGCCAGGGTGCCGAGGGGCCTTGCTCCTGCTCTGCGTGGGCAGGGGAAAGCTGTAGAGCTCAAGGACTCAGGGTTCCCACGAGCATCTAAGGGGACTTTGGGTCTGTTTGCCGGACACGCTGAGCTGAGTGCTCACTGCATCCCTGCCATGCAGCCCAGGGAGCCCTGTCCTCCTCCTGCTTCTGGGGCCTGCAGAGAAAGTGGGCTCTGCCCCTGGTCCGACAGGACTGGGTGTGGGGAGAGGGTCGTGCTGGGCCCCTGAAAGGCAGAGCCATCAACCCTCAAACCTCTGAGCGTGGCCACTCTCACAGCAGGAGCAAGGCGCCCCTCTCATCCAGCAGTGTGTCCTGCTGATGGCTGTCGGCACTGGGGGTGCTTCCTCAGGGCTCCTGGAGCCCAAGGCCGCCCCTGTGGCTTGTCCACAGAACATGCTTGGTGGGGAAGCACTCCCTGGCCAGCCATCTCAACGGGAGGCCCACGGACTACCTGGAAGCCAGACTGGCGTTTCCTCAAAAGGGAAACAGTCACCACGGGACCCAGCAATTCTACCGCGCAAACCCCCCGAGACCCGAAGACAGGTGGTCAGAGAATGCTTGGACACCAGTGGCCACAGCAGCACTGTTCGTGGTGGCCGGAGGCGGCCACGGCCCTGCTGTCCATCCATGGATGAATGTGACCGTCCACATGACGGGATATTGTTTTGCTCTAAGAAGGAATGAAGCACCAATTCCTGCTGTAACGTGGCCTGAACCTCACAAAGGTGGTATTCGGTGAGAGAAGCCAGACACAGGAGCCCACCTATCATGTCATTCCACTTACACAAAATGTCCCCAATAGGCCAATCCCTAGAGATGGAAAGTGGATTCGTGGTTGCCAGGGGCTGGGGAAGGGCAGTGGGGGCTGAGTGCTTTTAGGATGATGGAACATTCTGGAACTACATGGAAGTGATGGTTGCATTTACTGTGAATGTACTAAATGCCATCAAGGGTAAATTTTATGTTGTGTGTATTTTACGCCATAAAAGAAGGGGGGGCGGTAGGCCGCAGTAGCCATTATTCAGAAGGTTCCAGCACAGCTTCCTGGTCTATGTACAAGTCCCCAAACCTATGGACACAGCTGGCCTGTGAGCAGGGTGGGGAGGCAGCCTGAAGTCCTCACACAGACTGGCCTGCTGGGAACCTGGGTGTCCCCTTTCCTCACTGTGGAAACCTCCTGTTTGCTTACTAAGGACCAGGGAGGCAGCACGGCCTGTGTCACTGGCCATGCTGATGGCTGTGGGGACCGGATGGGGTGGTGATGAGGACCCAGAAGCTGGCTCGGCATCTCTTGATGGAGGGTGAAAAGGGGTAGCTGAGTCTTATCACTCCAGCGGCTGGGTGGTGAACCCACAGACAGGCCTGGGGAGCCTGCCAGACCTTCCTGTTAGACCGGGACTTAGCAACCTCGGCACTGGATCTTTCGCTATTGTGGGGGGCCGTCCTGGGCATTCAGGGTGCTGAGCAGCGTTCCTGGCTTCTGCCAGCGGCACCCCCATCCCACGGCATGACCCCCACCCCACAGCGTGACAGCTGAACGTGTCTCCAGACACAGCCCAGTGTCCCGGGNCGGTATTTGGTGAGAGAAGCCAGACACAGGAGCCCACCTATCATGTCATTCCACTTACACGAAATGTCCCCAATAGGCCAATCCCTAGAGATGGAAAGTGAATTCGTGGTTGCCAGGGGCTGGGGAAGGGCAGTGGGGGCTGAGTGCTTTTAGGATGATGGAACATTCTGGAACTACATGGAAGTGATGGTTGCATTTACTGTGAATGTACTAAATGCCATCAAGGGTAAATTTTATGTTGTGTGTATTTTACGCCATAAAAGAAGGGGGGGCGGTAGGCCGCAGTAGCCATTATTCAGAAGGTTCCAGCACAGCTTCCTGGTCTATGGACACAGCTGGCCTGTGAGCAGGGTGGGGAGGCAGCCTGAAGTCCTCACACAGACTGGCCTGCTGGGAACCTGGGTGTCCCCTTTCCTCACTGTGGAAACCTCCTGTTTGCTTACTAAGGACCAGGGAGGCAGCACGGCCTGTGTCACTGGCCATGCTGATGGCTGTGGGGACCGGATGGGGTGGTGATGAGGACCCAGAAGCTGGCTCGGCATCTCTTGATGGAGGGTGAAAAGGGGTAGCTGAGTCTTATCACTCCAGCGGCTGGGTGGTGAACCCACAGACAGGCCTGGGGAGCCTGCCAGACCTTCCTGTTAGACCGGGACTTAGCAACCTCGGCACTGGATCTTTCGCTATTGTGGGGGGCCGTCCTGGGCATTCAGGGTGCTGAGCAGCGTTCCTGGCTTCTGCCAGCGGCACCCCCATCCCACGGCATGACCCCCACCCCACAGCGTGACAGCTGAACGTGTCTCCAGACACAGCCCAGTGTCCCGGGGGACACTGGTGGGCCGTCCCAACCCTGAGCTCACCTGGCTCTGCCTGGAGGTGAAGAAGGAAGGGCCCAGAAGCACCTCCTCTCTCATCTTACTTGGGGACCCTGATGAGCTGGAGGTGAGGACAGGAGCTATCCCACGGCCACCTCCGGAAGCTGGTGGTCTCGGTGACCGGGAGTTGCTGAATTGTCTTTCTTGGTTCCTCCAAAGACAAGTGGAACAAGCAGGAGGAGCCCACACAGGCGGACCAGCTCCTATGCCTCAGAAAACCACGAGTGAGCAGCTTTTGCACCCTGAACCCCGCCAATTAAAGGGAGCCCCCCAATTCTAACAGTTTCCCGTCCCTTTCTGCCCCAGCTCACCAGCTCTGTGTGCCCGCAGCCCACCAGCCTGCAAACACCTCACTCAGAGCGAAATACAGCCTCTTATGCTTCCTACTTACCCCCACGCTCTTTATTTCGGGGGGGCAATTTTGCAGTTCAGGGAGGATTTAATTTGCTCAGATAAAGTAAACACAAACGTCTGGCTGATGCCAGGCTCCAAGCCTCCCTGGGGAGGTGGGGGCCGGCCCTGGCACTTGNACTCCAGCGGCTGGGTGGTGAACCCACAGACAGGCCTGGGGAGCCTGCCAGACCTTCCTGTTAGACCGGGACTTAGCAACCTCGGCACTGGATCTTTCGCTATTGTGGGGGGCCGTCCTGGGCATTCAGGGTGCTGAGCAGCGTTCCTGGCTTCTGCCAGCGGCACCCCCATCCCACGGCATGACCCCCACCCCACAGCGTGACAGCTGAACGTGTCTCCAGACACAGCCCAGTGTCCCGGGGGACACTGGTGGGCCGTCCCAACCCTGAGCTCACCTGGCTCTGCCTGGAGGTGAAGAAGGAAGGGCCCAGAAGCACCTCCTCTCTCATCTTACTTGGGGACCCTGATGAGCTGGAGGTGAGGACAGGAGCTATCCCACGGCCACCTCCGGAAGCTGGTGGTCTCGGTGACCGGGAGTTGCTGAATTGTCTTTCTTGGTTCCTCCAAAGACAAGTGGAACAAGCAGGAGGAGCCCACACAGGCGGACCAGCTCCTATGCCTCAGAAAACCACGAGTGAGCAGCTTTTGCACCCTGAACCCCGCCAATTAAAGGGAGCCCCCCAATTCTAACAGTTTCCCGTCCCTTTCTGCCCCAGCTCACCAGCTCTGTGTGCCCGCAGCCCACCAGCCTGCAAACACCTCACTCAGAGCGAAATACAGCCTCTTATGCTTCCTACTTACCCCCACGCTCTTTATTTCGGGGGGGCAATTTTGCAGTTCAGGGAGGATTTAATTTGCTCAGATAAAGTAAACACAAACGTCTGGCTGATGCCAGGCTCCAAGCCTCCCTGGGGAGGTGGGGGCCGGCCCTGGCACTTGGAGATTTGTTCTGGGCGGGGCTGGAAGGACCTGCTGCTCAGAGCCCCGCCCCGAGGACCCCTCTGTGCAGAACCTTTTGTGGGCTCCTTCCCCGGGGGCTGCTGGGGGCTCTGGGCAGTGATGTCTCCACGGCTGACCTCAGCCCAGGCCAAGCCTAGACAGGTACAGGCACAGGTGTAAGTACAGCTCTAGGGTAAGTATAGGTATAGGGACAGGTGCAGTTACAGGCCCAGGGGTAGGTCCAGGTGGTTATAGGTCCAGGTGCAGGTGCAGGTGCAGGTAAGGGGCACGGATACCAGTACGAGTCTCGGTCAGAGCCTTTGTCATGATTTGACATCGATGAGGTCACACTAGTTGTGTTATTCTGCAGTCTCCTTTTTCACTTACTGAGGCTCCTTCTGTATCAATTCTTAGGTGTGGGCCTTATTCTTTCAGGAAGCACACGGCATTTCATTGCATGATTACACTATAATTTATGTAACCAGGCAGAGAGAACTTTAAAATACGTTCTCTTCTTTCATGCCTTTTTTTTTTTTTAAAGATTTTATTTATTCATCTGATAGAGGCAGAGACAGCCAGCGAGAGAGGGAACACAAGCAGGGGGAGTGGGAGAGGAAGAAGCAGGCTCCTAGCGGAGGAGCCTGATGCGGGGCTCGATCCCAGAACGCCGGGATCACGCCCTGAGCCGAAGGCAGACGCTTAACCGCTGTGCCACCCAGGCGCCCCATGGCTTTTTAAAAAAAGATTTACCAGATGAGAAGGAAGGATTCGGGGAGGGTGTAGCAGGTTGTTTCCCTCGAGGAGAGGTCCTGGTGGGGAAGGGGGTGCTGCGGCTCAGAGTCGGGCTCAGAGGAGTGACCCCAGAAGTGGCCGCAAGGACTGGCATGCAGGATTTCACCGTGGCGTCCTCTGGGGTGTCCCCCCCCCAACCTGAGTTTATTTAAGCTCAGAAACAACAACGGGTGATCAACAGAGCGTTATGAGCAATAATGGCCTTGACCTGAATTGGGAGAAGGAAACCAAGTTCTAGAAGATAACCATCCTATTTCTGGGTGGTTTCACATGGTTTGCCAGGACACGGGCATGAGACAGGAGGACACCGACCCTCTGCCAGGAATCAGCTGGTGCTGTGATTCCGGCGGGTCACCGTGCGGCCCAGCCTCTGCAGTCAGGTAGAGAGCGTGGGCCTCCACTGGCTGCCTCCAGTGGTCCGGCTGGCCCTTGGCCCCAGGCTGTGGGAGCTTGCTCCCTGCTCCAGGGCTCTCGGGCTGTGAGAATCTAGTGCTGGCTGGGAAGAGGTGGGCAGAGATGATCAACAGAGGTCTTCTTGCCCCGAACCTGACACCAACCCAGGTCCGCTTCCTGAACTTGCTGCCCCCCTACACTGAGTAACTCTGTTCTCCAGCCTCTGTGGATGCCCCACGAGGCCTTCTCCCCTCAGCTTTGACCACCCATCCCCTCCTTCGCTCCTCCTAGACACACACCTCTGAGATGCACACCAGGTGGGAGCGTGCTACAGGCCCGGAGAAGTCCCACAGGAAGGATATCTGCTTCGCTCTGGTCAACCCAGCACCTGCCAAAGCAGTCTGACCAGTCAGCATCCTGCTGACCCCCCCCAAAAGAGCCCGTATCATACCGTGGTTGCTCTGGACGACCTACTTCGGGAAAAGCCCTTGCGAAATAAGCTTCCATTAAAAAATGGTC
Source organism: Ailuropoda melanoleuca (assembly GCF_002007445.2). Lineage (NCBI taxonomy): Eukaryota > Metazoa > Chordata > Mammalia > Carnivora > Ursidae > Ailuropoda > Ailuropoda melanoleuca. The sequence continues at coordinate 46,809,820 of NC_048230.1, forward strand.
TATTAAAGATCAGCACAATGCAGTCCCAAACAAATGTACATGTGTGTTCCTCGTTCACGTTTCCAAGTTATCTGATTCTCTCAAATAGCTGAGAATTGCTTGTACTGCTGCTTTTCATAAGCTATTTTAAAAAATCAAATTTTTGTGCAGGCAATTGTG
>NC_048230.1:46810869-46943501 GCF_002007445.2 Ailuropoda melanoleuca
TTGATGGTGGTGGTGATGGTGGTGGTGATGGTGGTGGTGATGGTGGTGATGGAGATGGTGATACTGATGATCATGATGATAGTAAAGGTATGTTTGAGAACCAAGTGGGCAGCTGACAATGTAACGGAGATGCCTCAGAGGTAGCTGGGTAAGAGTCAACCCCGGGCTCAGAGCACTTGGGTTTAAAGTTTATTTTCTACCTTCTGATACTGGGTGAGTTACTTCTCAGTCTCAGTTTCCCCACTGGTAAAATAGAGATACATATAGTACCTACATCCAAAGTCTGGGTGAGTTTTAAAGAGGTCTTGTACGTGAAGCATGTACATAGTGCCTTGTCCACAGTAAGTGCTCAGTGAAAGTCTTTTGAGTGAACCTGGTGTTGAGGTGAGAGTCAGAGGCTGGACCTATAACTTTTAATATTAGTGTGCTCATATAGTGAGTTTTGGGATAGGTCATGGGGTAAAGGAATAAACGCGGGAGGAAAGGAAAAGGATTCACCAACCTCTAGGATGTGCAAGTCAAGTGAGAAAAATCAGCTGTTACGCCATTAACTCAAACATTGTAACTGTGGCTGCTGGATATGAAAATGGCCACAGTGTTCCAGGAGAGGGTAGGGCTTGGGGAGACCCAGCATTTAAACATCCTGCTTGAAGAAGCCTTGTGGTTAAGCTTCCTACACTCAGAAGATTTAACTCCATCTTGTGATTTTATGAGGGTTAGCCCTTTTCTTATAATGTATGTGGCCCCAGTGTCCTTACACAATGTAATGGTTCCTTTACAAGGGTAAGTGGGAAGAAGATTGTAGATCAAAGAGCCTTCAAATGAAAGGACTCTTTTCCCCTTCTAAATATCCCTACAATTGGATTAAATCTGACCCGATCTCTTGTCTGGCACTGGCTTACTATTTCTTATCAAGACCCTTTTTCTCTCAAGTTTTCATGCTGGTTAATTTCAAATAAAATAATGAGGTCAATATTAGAAATATGAACATGTGCGCACACAGGCTCTCATAACAGAGGCAGATAGCTCAGCATAGGGAAGAAAATGATGGGACTTTTGCCTCCTTAGGTAAGACCTGTGGCTCTAGAATGATATTCCCCAGGAGTCTCTCTGTTTTAATTCCATCCTGCCTCTCTACCATCATCAATTCACTTAATGCATGCTGTGGGGGCAGGAGGGGAGGGAGACCATCTTTTCTGTATTCTTATCCATCCTGTAAGAGTCAATGGCTGCTACTCATTTCAAGCCATAACAGTTACCCATGAATCCAGCTACCCGCCAGCACCCAGCATTTAGCAAGGCAGCAGCGAGATGCCTTCGCAGAGCCATGCTCGATGGGACCACCCTGAGGTGCAAAGGAAAGCTGGCATGGAATAGAGCCAAAATCTTAGAGCTACGGAGGACAATGGGATTCTCTCCCTGGGGGAGCTATTACTCCAGATATTTGGTGGAAAATTATAACGAAAAAAGAAAAGAAGCTGATGTGTTTAATTACGGCAAACAGAATAATAGTACTTAGAGACTTGTCTTCCTCCAGCAATTTCTTCCCCACCCTACAGACATCGTCTCTTGCAATCTTCTCAGTAAAACACACTTTTTACACCTAAGAAAGCTGGCTCACAACATGGGTTTACTGCAGGGTGTTTATTGACTGAGCCATGCATTGGTATAAAATTTACTTAGTGGAGAAAAGGGTGCCTTATTTTTTTTAAAGACTTTACATAAACTGATAACATAAATATGTTACATGCATTTATTCTTTGCTGCCAAATATTTCAGTGGACATCAAGGGACTTAGCAATCCAGCTGAGTACAGAACACACAAATGCATGGTGAAGACATTGTATCGACAATGATACGCATGGGTTTGGGAAGCAAACAGTTCTGGGTTTGAACCCTCAGCCTGCCACTTGCTAGTGCAACTTTGGATAAGTCTGACCTTCCTAACTTAGTCTCCTCATCTATAAAGGGATAGTGACACCTACTGCATAAAATTGTCAAGAGGATCAAAGCAAAGATGATTATAACTTTAAGACTCATAGAAAGTGCTCAAGATATGGTGGTTGCAATTTCCTCCTCCTCTGTGACCTTCAGCATTGTTACCACCATCATCATCAAGTTCACCACCATCATCACCATCACATTCATCACCACTGTTGCTACCATCACTCCATCACTGTCACCATCATCACAGCCATCACCATCATCATCACCACCACCACCTCCACCGTCACCACCACCACCACCATCACCACCACCACCACCACCGTCACCACCACTGTCACCACCATCATCACCATCACCACCACCACCATCATCACCACCATCACTAGCACCACCACCAGTATCATAGTATGAGGGGCTCACTTGTTTAAAAGGAGGGACAGCAAGAAGCACAACAAATGTCACCTAACCACACTGAAAAAACTAATGAAACCCAGAAATAGATGTACCCAAGGGGACTTGTGGGGCAACTCAGAGCATCTGAACATTCTCAGAGCTTCAGACTTTATACTTCTCAAGGACTCTAGACATTGTGTCCGCTATCACAAGTGGTGGATGCGTTGCCCTCCTGTGAAGAATTAGGATTTTCTTTATTTCATACCTGTAGGCCAGCATGTTCGCAACTAGGAGAGGGCCAGGAGGTCCGGAGGAGGAACTCCCCAGGTGCTCGGGTGGCAAGTTCAGCCAACAGGACTGGATGCCCGGCGGCTCTTGCTCCCTTCAGCAGGGCCTCCTACAAATGGCAGCAGCCCCAGAATGTGTCCTTGGCTCCAGCAGGAGGCCCTGTGGGCTGGGGTCCAAGGCCAGGATGCTCACCCACTATCACCTGCCTGCTGACCCGGGCAGCGAGTCTGCTCACCTAGCTGGCCCTTCATTTCCTTGCCTGGAAAGTGAGGGTTTGGACCAAACCATCTCTAAAACGCCTCTCCTGTCTCTGAAGTCTGCTTTTATGATGACACAAAATGCAAATTTGGGGAAAGAAAGAAATGGATGCGTCTCAGCGGCGAGTGCACGTTTGTGAAGCAGAAAGTTTTAAGACCTGCTTTATTTCTCCCGGTATCCGAGTGAGAGTGTAATCGGGAGTGACCTTCACTGGCTTTAACTCACACGGCGTGGCCGTAACTCCATCTGTGTCGTGGAGAAAGGCTCCACTCCCCCTCCGGGGGGCAGTGAGACGATAGGCCTTCTCAGGGGAGGCCGAGGGGCTGCAATTCTGCCCAGAACGGCCGTGTGACCATGCTGGACTCCGGACACCTCTGACAGCAAGTTGCGCAGACACTGGCTTCTGAGTCAGGGCGTGTGCGAGGGGGATGGCAGTGCCGCGTCTGTCCCAAGTGGGTGCCCTGTCTCCCGCCTCCAGGACGGCAGAGCTGTGAAGGTCCGAACAGACCCAGTGCTTGGAGGCCTCAGGCCGCAGCTGCATTTGTGCCCGACTCTGTGCCAGGAGCCAGCGCGGGCACCAGCACTCTGTGTGGCCTCCGTAGCCCAGCCGCGGCCACCGTGGCGGGTACCGTGGCAGGAGCGTGAGAAGGGGCCACAGGGCAGACACAGCCGTGGGGCTGGGAATAGCAGAGCTGAGCAAGAGGATGGTGACGCACGGCACTTGGTCCCAACGAAGCCTGAGGGGGACGCTCCTGTCTCCTCCTGGAGAGGCAGAAGCCCGGCAGCCCTGGGGACTCGGGCCCTTCCGACAGCCTTTGTCTGCCCCACTGTCGGATTTTCAGCTGCTCTTGCACAAACTGGGACATCCGGTCACACTGGGCGCATGGCAGCATTCGGGGGGCCTGAGACTGTTCCCTCTTTAATAGGGGCACCTGCTGTCTTGTCCACCGCGGTCCCCACTACGCCCTGCTATCTCACACCCACACTGGCTCTAGGCACTTGACCTCGCAACAGGAAGCCTGAAGCCGCCCTGACTCCCCCAGTGCACCCACTCAGCGTCTTGGTTCTTACGGCTGTTTGTGTGAGGGAAGCTGGCCTCGTAGGAGCTCGTCAGATGGGGCCGGCACCGGACGGGGCAGCTTAGAACCATCACAGGTCACGTGCAAACACAAACCCACCACTGCTCCAGCTCCACTCTCTCAAGTCTGGAGAAACCATGGGACATTTTCCCTCCAGTGCTGCAGCTGCGATGGGTCTGAGCCTCAGAGAGGGGGGCAGAAAGTATCCGTGTGGGGCATCAGGGACAATCGGGCTGTGGGGGCCTTGGCAGGTGCTCCTGACCTCGTGCCCTGCACGCTCCTGGACAGTGTCCCTGCCAAGGGTGACCTGTGTGCCCCACTCGGTCCCTAGAGACAGCCCTTTGCTTCTGCAGACAGCCCGGCTGTCAGAGCCTTGGTCTCCACTCCCTTCCTGCTGACAGCCCATCAGATGGTGCAGATGGTGTCTGGTGACGCCGTCTCCATTCCATGTCTTCCAATGACCTCTTTTATGGCTTTGTTTTCATGCCCCCAGTCCATCCTGTCTAAGCCCTTCCAAACACCCTCAGCTTACCAGAATTCTTTGACTTATGCCACACTTGTGTGGAACTGAGCAGAATGCACCAGCCATGGTCTGTTGGGCCAGAATGGGAGGGATTCTCACCTCCTTCATTCTGGACCTCATACCTTTATTAAGGCAGTCTCTGTTGATGTTCAATTTCCCCAGAACGCTGCAAGGCTTAGTGTCATCCAAACCTCTTGTGTGTTTTACCTGGGTGCTGCCAAACTGGTTACAGTCAGCGTGATGCCGCCTCTGGAACGCGGCATGGATGAGTGGCCCGAGGGCAGGCCGCTGGGGCCGGCTTCCAGGAACCTGGGACTCTGATCCTCACCTGTGATGGTTAGTTTTATGTATCAACTTGTCTGGGCCACGGGGTGTCCAGACATTCGGTCCAACGGTGGGTGTTTCTGGGAGGCAGTTTTTGGGTGAGATTGCCATTTAAATCCGTGGACCCTGGGCAAAGCAGACGGTCCTCCCTACAGTGGGGAGCCGCCTCAAACCAGCTGAGTTCTAACGAGAACGAAAAGACAGGCCCTCCCCAAGCAAGGGGGGATTCTCCAGCAGATGGCCTTCAGACTGTCTGCCCCACCAGCCTCCCCGAGTCCCTTATAATCCTACTGGCTCTGTTTCTCCGGAGAAGCCTGCGGAACGCACCATGTTCTCTTCCCGCCCACGGCGGACAGGTAGACAGCACAGTGGTGGGTTACGCGTGATGTCCACCTGCCGCTCTGAAGACCACAGAAGGATAAGGATGAGGTGGGACAGCGGCCCGTCTCGACAAGCCCAGTGCCCAGACTACTTCCTGGTGACATTCTCTGTGGGGGACACGGGGGTTTCAGGGGGACACACCCTCTAGGGCTTCCTCAGAGATGTTTCCACTGACCAGCTCCTTCCTTGGACTGCGCACAGAAGAGGCAACACTGAACACCGTGGCGAGGGATGGCTCTGTCTCACGGACCCCGCGAACCACAGGTGTGTCAGCAGACACCCCCCCTTATCAGTTTTCATTTTAGCACCCTAATAAAAGTGCTGATAATCTTAACACGGCAGTAACTCTGCTCTATAAAAACGACTGTCTCCTCACGTTATCGCCGTCATCAGAGGCTCCGTAACACTCACAACACGAGACAACATGGTTAGTGTGTTACAATGAATAAATGACAAAGGTTTTTATTACATGAGTGATTTTTCTAGGCATCAAGATGCTTTTTATGCTGTACTCGAGGAATGAACACATAATTCACCAACGCATTAGAGCACCGACCTTAGAATCTAAAGACACAGTCACTGCAAATAAGTAAATTATTAATGAGATGATATCTAAAAATATAATCACAAGGCCCCACCTTTCTCCCTAAAGAAGAAAGACATCTAGTGACTATTGGAACCCAAGGAGCTAGGGAGGGACCCACTGAGGAGCTTCCCTGCGTGGCATGATGGATGCCATGGTCAGCTGAGCTCCCTTCTCCTCCCTGTCTCCCACCAAGGAGGCTAGAATTACACCTCTCTTACAGCTCAGAGTGGTCTGTGAACAATCTCTGAAGAATGAGGCATAAGGGAAAGTCTGCAGCAGGGGAGGGATCCTGGCATATTTTTGCTTTCTTGATGAAAAGCATGAAAAGAGAGTTATTACTGTCATTACTTGAGGTGGACAAGATGGCAGGAGCACTGGCAGCCTCCTTGCTACCATGAGGACATAAAGCCAATAGCTAAGGGTGGTAGAATCAGGAAATAAAGGATTTGAGTCCTTGAGCATTGCCAAGCCCGTGACCTATCACCCGCTTTCTCTTTACTTCTCAGAATATGACATGAAGACCCCAGTAGTCAGACTGCTATAGGCTGCGAGCTCTGTTCCTTGCAAGGAAAGTGGTCTCAGGGATGCAGAGGGGTGGGGTGTTCTTGCCCCAAAGCAGGGGGTCCCCAAGGGAAAGCACGGGCGGGCTGGCCAGTCCCAGGGCCTGCTTCTGGGGTGGATGAGGGTCCCTGGGGCGGAGACCCCATGGGTCCCCTCAGAATGGAAGAAGAGGAATGACTGACCAGGAGAGGAGAAGGGAAACGTCTGCACCTGTCTTGGGTGCCGGACTGGAGGCAGAGGCCTTGGTGCTGTAGGTCCCGGGCGCTGGGACCTGGAGGCCCCTCTAATCCCTACAGGGGCTGGTGACTCAGCTGTGTTACACCTGCAGCGTCTGGCCACCCCACGGGGACTTCTGCTGGGCCTTCTCCCTGGACCCCCGAAGGGTGCTTGTGGCAGAGGCAAGGGGCTGAGGAGGGCGGTGCTCACAGACCCCACTTCCCATCTCCACCTCGCGACACACCGCTGTGCGCAGCCCCGGCAGCTAATTCTTCTGTGAAAGAAATCAGAAGTGGTTACGAGCGAGTGGATGGAGGGAGGGGGCCTCTACTTGCTGTTCGTACCACTTTACAGAAAAGCAAGAGATACTCTGAATGTGTTCCTGTGTTCTACCGAAAAGGTCAACGATGGTGATGAGAGTGAGGGTAGAAACCCTTTTACTTTTCTTACTTCATTTTTCTGTATTTAAAAAAACTCCACGAAATGCTATGTATTTGTAGACAAATAACCCCTCTGCCGGTAACCTTGCCGGCAGGCCGCCTCCCTCACGGGGGATGTCAGGGGCCGCGGGGCACACTTCTCCCTCGTCAGCTAGCAGGTCAGGAGCCCGTGCCTTCGGACTCACGCTCAGAGGTTCAAGTGCAGTTGCTGATTCAGACCCTTCGAGTCGGGTTCAGGCCAATCTGACAGGCGCGGAAGTCAGGATGTGTGGGTTCCGCTTCCAGGCACGTTACTCAGCGAGGCTCAGGGTCGGTCCAGATCCGGGGGCTCCGTCTGTCCCCGGAGCTGCAGCTGGGACCCCTGAGCTCAGCCCAGCCTACGCCGACCGCTTACCCTGGACCAGCAGCCAGAGTCCGGCCCCCTTTACACCTCGATCTCAGCTGTCCCTGCCCGGCCCCTGGGTCGCCTGTCCTCCATGCTGCCAGGTGCACAGGACGGCACACGCTCCGTGCAGCCGCACGTAGGGGGCTGTGGGCGCCCGGCTGCCGAGGAACCCAGGGCCATGTCCGTCTGGCCGGATTCTGAGCATGAAGACTTTGACATGGGCCGGGAGGCCCAGACCTGCGCAGGCAGCACCGCGGCTAGTGCTCCTTCCTTCTGTCGTCAGCCTGGCCCGAAGACACTGGACTGTGGACTGAGGCACTGTGGCTGGGGTGGCGAATGCCCAACGGCACTCAGCGTTACTATTCCAGGGGGCAACGAGGGGCTGGTGGCAGGAGGAGGGAGGCCAGAGACGGCCCCCAGCGAAAAACAGTGGGTCCCGAGCGAGAAAGATGAGGCCACCCCAGATCCCAGCAGTCTGTGCATGATGGGTGTGGTGCAAGGCCTTTGAAAGCAACCTAGCTCAAGGTCACAGGGACAAATCAGTCACGCAGACCGTCCGCCCGGCCCCCTGCTGTCGGCCGCGGCTAGTCCAGTCCCCCGGAATCCGGCCTGTCATGCACTAACAGCTAAACAAATGAGCCCCCCCCCCAAATGAATATGCATTTCATCCGCACAACTAGAATAGCTCCTTCAGAAGCGTCTTTCCCCCTCACAGTGCACAGAGCTGGAGAGAAGGCTTGGTAATTATATGTATACCACAAGTGGTCCCAGCCTGGCGGGGGGCTTGCAGCCTTCCTGTAAATTATCCCAATCAGCAGCCGAGGTGGAAAAAACCCCACAAGGGTATCAGAAGTGATGCTTTCTCCTGACTGATGTGCACAAGTACGAGATCACGGCCAAACAGTGTGCGGGGGGTGTCCCCGTAAAGTGGGGGTGGGGCTCCAGCTCAGCCGCCTTCATAAACGCGTGTAATCATCTCAATGGTGTATCTGGAGGAGAAGCGATAAATCACAGAGTTAAGGGGTCTGCGGGATACAGATGCATTTGGAATTTTCCTCAGGAGAAATGAATGATGCGTTGCAAATGAATCCGAAAACGATTTGCGGGTGCAGATAGGTTCCTATTCTGTCTCTGGGTCCCCCTCTTTTGGAAACACGGTCTGTGCTGCCCCGCGGATGCCTCTGAGGCTTCTGCACGTCTGCTTATGTTGGTCCCTTCCCGGCCCGGGCAAGACGCTCTCCCAGGACAGGCCTCCCTGGGGAGGGAGAGCAAGGCCTGCTGGGCCAAGGTCCCTGGCCGTGGGGGTGGGGCTGAGAACAGACGGGAGGACCCAGCCACCACCTGGGCAGGACCCCCTTTCTGATAAGGGTGTCTAGGAGCGTTAGGCACAGCCCGGGGTTCCTGCAGTGACGCCAATCTCGGAAAGTTCCAGCGGGCCCCCGATGGCTCTGTGCTGCTTGTAAGCAGCCTCACAGGCCAGGCCACAACAGTGACCGGCAGAAGTCCACGAGAACCCACTAATTCGTGTCGTTGATTAGGATGACATGCAAGGCTTCTGATTATGGGGGATGCGGACGTGCAGAGAAACTGCCCAGAGAGCCCGGAGTGGGGCTGGGTGCCTGCAGGTCCCCGGTCCCCAAGAGAGGCCCCCAGGCCCACACAGGACCCGAAGCAACTTCCCAGAGCTGCTAATTCAGACCTGGGGCCCTGGAGGGCGGTCCTCACAGACTAAAGCCTGGAGATGGGGAGGGCTGAGGAAGACAGGGACTCTGGCCCTCGGGGAGGGGCGGGAAACTTGAGGGCTCTGGCCCCAGCCTGGAGCCAGGCAGGCCCTCCTTACCATCCGGGTAAAGTTGGAACGTATTGTGAATACATAAAAATAAAGTATGTGTGTGGGGCAGCCTCTGACGGTTTGAGGCTGTGGGCTAAAACCTGTGGGTTACTGAAGGTCATGAGGCCTGACCGGGAGCTCACAAGAACTCCTCTGCAGCTCAAGAACCCTCGCTGGCTCCCTATGGCCTCCTGGGAGAATGTCCAGGCATCCACGGCTGTCTCTCGTCCACTTTCCAACCCAACTTGCAGTTCAAGCCCTCGTTCCAGGTGGCCTGGCCTGTTCTCTGCGATTGAGAATGGACTGTCCAGCCAGGCCGCCTCTGCCCGTGGCCGTGGGCTGGGGCCTGATGAACGCTGTGGGTTCATCTGGGACCTCTGAGCTCACCGCCCGGCGTGGGAGACAGTGAAAGAGGGAGTTACCAGCTGGGCACTCAGTGCTGGCTACAGGCAGGCCGGGGATGGGCGACGTGCCCCGAGGAGTCTGCTCATGCAGGCGGGGGCTGGGGAGGCACGGGGCGTGCACGAGCCGGGTGGTCTGGTGAGCAGAGTGGAGAGGGCATCACAGGCTGAGGGAGAAGCCCTCGGGCATGCCGGGGGGTGCTGTTGGGGGCCTGGCTGCGGGGAGGCGGGCCTGTGGGGCTGGGTGCAGGACAGCTGGCCATGTCTGCTGAGGAGTTAGGCCTGATTCTGGGCGAGGTGGGCTGACACAGCCCTGCCCCATACAGCAGCTTCTGCGGAGGACCGGCCTCGAGGGGGCTCATTAAAGGACCTGGTATCTGCTTCGCCCATATTTTCCTAAAATCCTGGCCCGGAGACTTTCCTGCTGATGTGGGGGACACTCACCTGTTCTGGGGTCCCAATCTTGCTCCCCCAAGAACTCACATAAGTGAGAAATTTGGGACTCAGGCTCAAGAATCAGGCTGCTTGGTCCCCCAACACCTGCTTTATGACCTCTCTGGGCCAACTGCCTCTCTCTCCTGGAAGACTGGGAGAACTAGCTGCAGAGGGCATGACAAGGAAACACAGGGCAGGACAAGAGCAAGGACCGTTCACCCCTTGGGTTTTGTTTCCGTACTGCCTCTGAAGCCCTCCTCCTCCAAGAAGCCCACCCTGCTTAACGAAGCTCTCCCCTTCCAAACAATGCAGGCTCCTGCACAGTCCTCTCCTCCTTGCTCCCACTGACCGCCAGCTCCCAGGGGCACAGAGAAGTCTCTCCGTTTTGAGAGTCTCCCAGGGCCTGGCAGGGGAGGAGGCCATGTGGGGATCGAGCATCCAGAAATTCCACAGGAGCCCGGAGGGCAGCTGGTGAGACCAAGGTCGGACGAAGGGCAGAAGCATCAGTGTGACTCACCCAGAGAGCAAGCATCACGTCTGAACCTGACCAGATGCTGTTGGGATGCAGGCCAGCCTTTCCCGTAAGCCCAGCCTGCCGTGTGGCCCTCTCCGGCCCCTTTTCTGGGACAAGCCGCTGCTATCACGCCGAAGTCAGTACGGAAACAAGTGTGGGCGGCAGAAACGGGGCCAGGAACGAGCATGTGACCCCTGAGAGCCCAGACCCGGCTGGGAACAGAGGGGGCGGGGGCACCGGAGCGTCCCGGGGGCCGCAGAGCACCTGTCGGCCTGCCAGGTGACCACGTGCGGTCTGTTGAGCAACTTCTGTCCTGTTGGCAGACAGAGATGACCACGATCATGCCTGCGGTTCTTCCGGACTCCGTCCTGATTCCCACCCGCCTGGGGATAGATCTCAGGCCTCACGGGTGGCCCACCCGCCGCGGACGCCGAGACGGCCTATTTGGGCTCAGGTAGCCCGTAGTCTAAAACAGCTACTTGTCCAGCCAGCGGATGTCTCCAGTTGGCAAAACCGTGGCCTCTGTTATTACAAAAATTAACATCTCATAAGATAAGAGAAAATAAATTTGGTGCTTAAAGAAGTGGAAAATAGAATTTTCCATAAGATTCTCGGCTGAACTCTGCCATCAGAATTGTTACTTTTGTATTTAGAAAATCAGGGAGCAATTGAGAAAGCTGTTCAATGTTGCGTGCATTTTATCCCCGTGAACGTTAGGAAAATATGTTATTTGGCAGATAATGGTAAAAGCAAACAGCTGTGTTAAGTGGGGTTTTAGGCTGGGAGAGATGGCTCCCCTCCCCACATGACCTCCGCTCTCCCCCCTTTTCCTTCCTCCCAAGGCTGCTATAGGGACGAGCTTCCAGCTCACAGCTCAGGGACCCTGACGGCCCTTTCCTGGACGTTTGCTTCCGAGCGCATCCAGCCCCGTGAGCACCTGGGGAGACGTGCACTAGGGAGCTGCCTTGCCAAGCCCCCAGTTTGCTCCTGGAAAACAAGTGCCTGAGCCCCCCCAGGTCTAGGGGGCTTTAAGCTCCTCCGTGCCAAGGCCGAGTGAACTTGCTTCCTCCTGAAACCTTCTTTTGTGAGTGGAGGGAAGTGGAGGGTTAATAAATGCTTACGGGCATCACAAGTAGCTGGGACAGCCGAGGACAGATCGCCCAGTTCCCAGCCCCAAACCTCAGCTGTCCTGAGTTTTTATTTCTGGCTCGGGTGTGTTTTGCATTCGAGAATCTAGGATTAACGGTTGCAAAGATTTAAAATCAGAAAAGCAGTGCTCCTTGGGTTTATTTCTAATCTAGCTCGGAGTTCCCCTGGCTGTGGCCTCCAGGGCCCTGCGGACATACTCCCTAAGCCTTTATGAGGTCCCCCTGCCCCCCACCCCCTCCGCTGGAAAGACGGATTGCCGTGAAGTAAGCTTCCCCTTTGGAGGGGTCCACTGGGGGGTCTTCTGGGCTGCTGAGGGCCAAGGAATTTAATTTCAGACAGTTTAACCCTCCTGAGGTCCGAGAGTGAGGCTGTAATTCCTGTTCTATCTCTGAGACTTCTGGCCAAGGGTGGCCAAGGGTTGAGGCTGGGCCGGGAGCTCCTATTGTTTGGAAGACAGCAAAGGGCCACTCTCTCAGCTCAGGAGTACAGAAGTTGCTGGAATCACCGGGCCCGGACAAACACTTCATGGTCACAAAGCATGGTGTGCACGACCATGGCCCCATTACCTCGGGGGCCCTGACCCCAAGTGCCATGGCGCTGTGGCTGGACTCTCTGGGGGTAGAAACATGGCAGACCTGGGATTGTGGCATTTGGGTTAGGACTTCGAGGATCGCAGGGTGTGTTGCACACCCTCCCCCGTACACCGGTGCCCCCAGGCACACGCCATGTGCCTTAACAGTCGGAGGGAACTCAAGTGCACTCAGGGTGCAGAATCTTGGCATCCTCCTCAGTACTTTCTTGGAGGTCCTGGGCTGCTGCAAAACCAGGCAGGGAATCCCCAGTTCACGGACCAGAAGAAACTCGATTGCAGAAGCTGTCTCCCAGGGTCCACACCAGGGATCCAAAGCCTTGTGCACTGAAGAGCAGAGTCCCTGGATGGCGGGCGTGGGGGAGGGCCAGGGCACACGGGGTTCCTGCCTGCACTGACTTTCCCCCGGCGGGGTGTGGGCTTAATGCAACATTGTTAATCCATCCCACTCACTCACCCCGAGGCTCCAGGGCTGGGAAGAGCTTCCTTCTAAATGCTCGCTCTCCAGCAGGTGCCTGGCATTGAGGGCGCACAGAAGCTACCTTCCTAAATGGTCACCGTTGGTGCCGGCTCAGTTCCAGCGCCGGGATGGGTAGGGGCAGGAATTGAGGAAGGTGCCGACGACAGGCGCGCCAGCGTCTTCAATGTGTACTGGGTGGATACAGTCTTCTAGTGAGGGCTCATTTTCCTATCGCCGCAAAGCAGGGCTTAATTATACGCGACAAATGTTCTCTCTGAACAGAAGCCCCGCTTTTCGTCTCTTGCACAAGTGAGTTTTCTGCATGTTATTTCGGGAGCCTCCAGTGGGAGAGGTCAGGCACACGTGGATGTGGCTTCCAGGGCAGACCAGCCAGCGTCGGTCCCCCTGGGGTGGGTTCCAAGGGCCGTTCAGACGGCCTGGGATCCAGTCCTGCCCCTACATCCTGGCTGTGTGACCTCAGGCAGGTTACTTACAGTCTCTGTGCCTCACTGTGCTTGGCTACAAAATGAGGGTAGCAGTGTGAAGACGAGGTGAGGTCACTCCTGGGGCGTTCTCGGGGTGTCAGTCCTCACACCATCCGCGAAGTGGGCTTTATCATGCTCCGGGGATAGAGGAGCACTTGGACCCAGGAGGGGCCGGCGGGTGGCCACAGTCACACAGCTGCGAGATGCTGAGCCTTCCTCACACTGCGACCCCAAGTGGGGGTTCTTCTCGGCCATGTGGCCTTGGCCCAGGTGCTGGGGTGTGGGGTCTGCTGCCCTGCAAGGCACAGCTGCCTCCTACCTCCGTCGGGTTGGCTCTGTGCAGACCCCAGGCACTGCCTCCTGAGCCCAGTTCCCATGCTGGCTCCTGTTTGAGCCTGGAGCTGTGGTCTGTGTCCCCGGGAGTGTGGACACACCCTGAGCCCCTGCTACACGGTGGCTTGGGTCCTGGGGCTACAGAGACGACCACAGGCCATGCCCCTGTGCGGGGTGCGGTGGGGGCCGTGACACGGGTGTCAGTAACCATCGTCTCCCGTACTGGAGAGGACGTTCAGCGAGGCTATGGGGGGCTGTGCCCAGGAGCTCCCTGGGGAAGAGGGAGTCACACCGTTGTTGGGGAAGGGAACCAAGCATGCACAGGCCAGTGTCAGGTGACAGACCCTCCGACCGTGCCATTCCAGACAGCCCACCAGAGTCTGGCCCTGCTCTTCCTCAATTCCTGCCCCTGCCTCTGCACTGCTGGGGAGAGGGCACTGGGGGCTCCCAACGTGGGGTTCACTCTAGGGCTTTGGAAGCAGACAGGCCTGGGTTTGAGGCTGCTGGCTTCCAGCTGTGTGACCTCGGGCAAGTGACAGCCTCTCTGAGCTTCAGTTTCCTGATCTGTGAAAGAGAAGGATCCCAGAGGCTGTGTAGAGAGGCTGACTCCCCCTAACCTGGAGGAGATGGGGACAAGGTCAGAGGTCAGGTGAGACCCAACTCTTGCCACCTGATGCCCGACAAGGGTGCTGTCATCACAAGCAAAACTCCCTGACTGAGATGTATATTTCCGAGGGCGCCAGGGTCGGGAGGACAGGTAGGAATCCTGGCTCATTAGCAGATCGAGGGGAATGAGGCTGGGGGCCTCTCAAGGGCTGGAGGGAGCTCGAAACAAGGTTTAAACAACCCCCTTGCAATGCTGTTTACACTATTAATGCTCAAAACCAAGGGGGTTTGCAAGGACGTTAGAAATTCTGTTTGAAATCTGCGGCAGCAATAATTCATGACCTCTTTCTGGTTGAGAAGGGAGGTGGCAGCCAGTGGGTCTTAGCGGGTCTCCGACTGCGCTGCGACTTCCAGCTCCAGGACCCAGCACTCCCAGTGGCTCTGGGTCCTCGGAGCCGTCCTACAGGTCAGACACGGTTCTGTTTGTATGATTTTTCCTGACCTATTTCTATGAGTGCAGCTGACCTGCTCCAAGAGAATCCTCTCTGTTGTCACAGGCTGGGGAGCAAAGTAGCTGCTGGGAGACGAATCCCAGACACGTGGGGGTTCAGTGGACGGGGCAGGTAGAGGGGGCCGCATGCATGGTGCACACGTCCCAGTCCTAAGTGCCTCGCCTCCCCGAAAGGGCCTGGGTCAGGAATGAGCTCTTTTCTACATAAACACAGTTAGCATCTGCTGGTTGGGGACTGAATTGTGCACCAAGAGTGGGCAATGTTGGCACCCAATTTCAAGGCTATGTTTGGGATGGTTTGACTTGAAACCTAGGCCATGTGGGGCACAGCAAATTCCATCCCAGTGTTGGGAACAAAGGAGAGGCAGCGTCCACGCAGCCAGCTCCCACCCAGACTCACTTCACTGGGCAGGGCAGCCTCCTCCAGCTGCTCAGAGCTGCCCCCTGCTTTGGAGAGCTGCCCTTGGCCCCCAGGAGCTCAGCTGCACGGGAAGTTAGGTGCTCCCCACAGCCAGCGACCGTCTGGGGCCCGAGTGCCAGGCCATGGCCGAGGTGCCCGCAGCTCAGCCCCGGCTCCAGGGATGAGCTGAGAACACGTCCTTGCTTCTTCTCTTTCCTGCCCTGCCCCTCCCTCCTCTTCTCCTGAACACCCTCGACACGCTTGCCCCCAGTCACAGGCACCGAAATCCCAGGCTCAGTGCTGCTTTCAGGAAACCAGCAGGAAGCAGAGACAGTCACCCTCGAGAGCAGATGAACCGCGTGGCCCCCAGTCGGGGGTCCCCCGAAAATGCGAGGGTGGGGTGGACGGCAAGCCCCAGGTGGACAGTCCTGGGGCTGGATGGCCGGGCTGCAGGCTGCAGGGAGCGCCTCTCGCAGGCAGCTGACGGGGCATAGGCGCCAGCAACGTGGGGGAGCCTGGGCACCCGAAACCCCAGGACTGCTTGGACTGGGCAGCGTCCATTCCTCGTCGTGTTTTTCCACTTCAATGAGCTGCTTCCATTTGCTTTGCTCGTGGCTGTGCAGCGAGCTTCCTTCTCATGGCAAAGGCACAAAGGCTACTGATTGATTTTCCCTCGCTTCAGATCATCAGAAGTTTGATCTTTTTTACAGGTGAATAATGATCCGCGCTCTCCCTTCTGGGTGCGCTGAGTGAGCCGCGCACCGAGTCCACAGCCTCGTTCCCGGCCGTCCTGAGATGCGGGCGATGGGATCCCGGTCTCAGGATGAACTCGCTTCCCAAGCCCGAGTCTGCCGGATCAGCCGCCTCCACCGGGATCCCATCCGCAGCAGAGACTGTGGTCTTATTATTTTTCCTCCCTAAGAGTTTGGGAATGTTTGTGTTTTTTAAAAATGTGATTTCTGTTGTGTTCTTCCAGAACAGCACGTTTGACAGGCTGCTGATTAAGCAGCTGTCAGCACATCCCGCTGCTTCTGCAGGGGTGAGGCGCTGAGCT
Source organism: Ailuropoda melanoleuca (assembly GCF_002007445.2). Classification (NCBI taxonomy): domain Eukaryota; kingdom Metazoa; phylum Chordata; class Mammalia; order Carnivora; family Ursidae; genus Ailuropoda; species Ailuropoda melanoleuca. The sequence continues at coordinate 46,827,019 of NC_048230.1, forward strand.
CATGTGACTGACTCCCTTCTAGCTCCCCCTGCCAGTGCGGCCGACAGCAGAGCAGATTCATGCCAGCATCTCCGGCCCGGCAGGCCCACCCAGCCCAGAAACTGCAAGGGTCACACACACGGGCCCGGGCTCCAGCCCAGAGAAGCCGGGGGAAAGGCGGCAGCTCTGCTGAGAAGCTCTGACACCCGGGGGGGTCGGGACGTTCTCGAGGACAGTGGCCCCCACTTGGTTCTGCCCGGGCTGCAGAGACCCGTTATTTCGGATATGCTTATAATTTTTGGTGGTGTCCTTGGCTTGACAGGGGGCTAGTGCGGGGCTTGGTGGAGAGGAAGGAGAGTGGGGAAGGGAACCGGGATGGGGGCGCCCAGACTCTGACCTCACGTGGGTGTGGCCCACTTTTCATGATCCCTGATCAACCCCGCACGGAGTGAACACAGGGCTCAAAACTTGGGTCTGGGAAATGCAGCCAGGACCATGCCCCAGGTCAGGTTTTTTTGGGAACATGATAAAAATTATTATTACATTTCTATTTGATTGCAACCTCAATTAGTAGGGTTGTAGCATGTCGTTTCATTGCTTTCATGTAAGAAATAGGTTTAGGTCTAAAGTCTAAGTCACTGTAATTCAGAGTTACAGTAAATTATGTTCTAGATAAACTTGCAAGTTATAAGCTTCATGTCTGGCTCAGTATTTCCTATTTAAAAGACAAGTTCTTTTTTTTTTTTAAATAAAGGGTTTTAGATTTTATTTTGAGCCTAGCTAGCTTTGCATAGCAATTCTTTTTTATTGTGCAAAAAAACACACAGTGTTAAATTTACCATCTTAACCATTTTTATGAGTACAGTTCAGCGGAGAGTGCATTTCCATTTTGGGCAATAGAGCTCTAGAACTTTTCCATCTTGCAAAACTGAAATGCAGCACCCCCTGAGCACGCATGACCCCCTCTGTCCTCCACCCTTGGCCAGGGTCCGCTTTTGCTGGAAAGAGCGGTTGCGGTGACCTGCGGAAACCCCCATGACACGCGTAGCCGGCCAGCCACGATGCTAGCTACAACACAGCCCACTCCCCTCCTTTCTGAGATGACAACAGTGAGATCCCAAGGACACCTGAGCCCTGTCCCCGTATCCCCGAGTCCACTGCTCTCCCCCCTTCCTCGGGACCGGCCACTGCTTTGCTTGGCCCAGGGGGCACCTGTGTGACAGGCCTTGCTCGTCCTTGGACGTTTCTGCTTCTGTCTGGAGAACAAGTCTGGCTCCTGCTGGTGAACACAAGCCCCTTCCCTGAGGCCAACCCCCGCCCCCTGCCAGCCCCCATCTGCTCCCCCACCTAGACCCCGTGCACAAGCAAGAAAGCCCGGCATTATGCAGGTGCCTGGCCCTAGGACTGTTGTAGCAATGGATACAGTGACCTTTCCAAAGGAGACCCGGGTCATGTCCCACCCTTGATGGAACCCCCAGCAGCCCCGAGACTCAGAACACATCCCCACCCCTCACGGTGGCTTCCAGGTCCTGCAGCGCTCCAGCCCTGCCGGGAGCTCCCCACCGCCACTTGCTGCCCCCGCCCCCCGCACACCTGGTCTTTGGTGTATGTTGCCTGTAATGCTGGCGTGCGTTCCAGGTTCTGCCCTGTCAGCCAGCTAGCCAGAGACGTGCAGCGCCCCCGGGTTAGCGAACACGAGCCCCAGCTTTGGTTTCCTCATCCATCATCTCCAGCGGGATCCGGTGACTCCTCTGCACACGCCCTCCTCCAAGTGCAAACGCTAATTAGTCCCGGTGTCACGTCGGCATGGATATAATTACGCTTAATCATCCGCACGCTGGGGCTTCAGGTCTTAACGGGGTGTCACTGGGTGGGGGACTGGTTTTCGTTACGGGAACTGAAACGATGGCAGGTGAGTCAGTCTTCCTGGGCGTCACCTACCATTTGCTCCAATGGTTAAGACCACGGACCAGTTTGATCTCAGAGCTGCACTGAGGTGTCCAGCCAGCCAGCAGGCCGGCCTCCCCAGAAACGCCGGGGCTGGTTCTCATGGCGCGTCGCTCCCAGAAACGCTTCTGAACCTTCTCTGTTGGTGGAATGGGGTCAGGTGCACCCCAGTTCCAAGCTAAGGTCTCAAGCCCACAGGGCCTCTCCTCACATGGCTGCCGCTACGGACACTGGCATTTTCCACTCTGTGACAGGTGCCTCCTTGCTGGGACCTGAGGTGGTTTCCGGTGGCGGACAGAGGCAGATTCACTTCACACAATAACGTCATTTTGCTGCCATTTTGAGGGGTGCCATTCTCTTCAGGCCTAGTGATGGGGGGCTTTCCATCAAACAACTGTTACGTGAGATGTTCTTTAGCGTAAACTTATTTAGTTTAAAACGTGAGTTGATTTAAATAACACCACCAGGGAAACAACAGCATATGTGGCATCCAAGCAAGGCTGGGTATGAAGGGGGCACCACCAAGGACTCGCCCCGGCCGGCTTGACCCCATCGGCGCGCTGACCGCAGACCGGGAAGGGTGTCAGCCCACGGCTCGCACACTTGGGAGGCGAGCGGGAGGCTGGAGCAGCAGGAGAGAGGTGGTAAGGCGGGACTCAGGGCTGGCGTGCTCCTCTGTTTCAAATCACAGTAGGAACGAATTTTGCATGTATTCCCCTTAATGTTCTGAGACGCAGGGAGACCTAGGAGCGGCCGCGCCGGGACTGGAGAAAACCCCTACACATCATTAAGATCTGGAGCTGGTCCTTAATGTGTCCATAGCTTCAGAATGAGGTCTAAATGGAGGCTTTTTTTTCCGGCTGTGGGGTAGAGTGGTTATAAATGTGTCTTCGCACGGAGGCTTAGCTATATTTCTTTTTGCAGCTGGTATTGCTGCATTTGAAACAAGTCCAAACAAACAGATGATGTGTCCATTAGGATCCAAATCGAAGTCCCGATTCCAGAAGTGCACATTCCTGGGTGACTGGTGGCGTCGGTGCTCTCAAACCCAGAGCTTCCTGGGGGTGAGGCCCCGTGCAACTGAGTCCCCCTGGCATCAGCACCCGTCTCCTTGCTCGGGCACCGTTTCTAGCCACTGCAGCTCACAAGCGACTTGCAGGCCCGACGTTCAGCTAGATGAAGTCTGCGCATCTCAAACATGGCGGGAGCACATCCCATGGCACCTGCCAGGCTCGAGCTCGCTTCACTTTGGGGTTGCGGTGTGCTGGCGTTCTGGCCGTTTCCAAGCCAGAGACGCTGCTTTGGTGGGAGGCTTGCCCCGAGGGGTGGCCAGCCCAGCCTGCCCGTCGAGGTTCCGGAGCTATGGAGCCTGCGCCCTGGCCATGCCTGCACGCCCACTGCTGGGTGGGTGTTATTTAATGTCATGACAGATGACCTTATTGGCCGTGAGCTTTCTGGCTTTGCTGAGCAGTTTGAGACAGCCCGAGGGCCGATAAAGTACTACATGCAGACCGAACTCCCTTCACCTCCCTCCCCGCATCTCACGGCTCCCAGAGAGACCCGGCCATCCTCTTGACGCAACACGCCTCCCCAGGTGGTCTGCTCCATCGTGTCGTCGGGGCCTGAAGGACCATTGGTAGCTTCTCCGCTTGTCCTCTTGAGTCTGTTTATTTTCCCAAATGCTATGTGGTCATTACTATGTGGCTGTTTCACACAAATGATCACAGCTGGCAAGACTTTCCGTGGCTGCCTTCCCTCCCAGACGGCAGCACAGCTGAACCTGACGGGGCACAGCGATGGGGCCCGCCAGCTCCCCGAGGGCAGGACAGGGACTGCTGACTCCCCAAGGACAGGGACGGGGACCGCCGACTCCCCGAGGACAGGACAGGGACTGCTGACTCCCCAAGGACAGGGACGGGGACCACTGAATCCCTGAGAACAGGACAGGGAATGCTGACTCCCCGACGTCAGGACAGGGACTGCTGACTCCCCGAGGACAGGGATGGGGACCGCCGACTCCCCGAGGACAGGACAGGGACAGGGACCGCCGACTCCCCAAGGGGAGAAAAGGGACCAGACTTGGCTCCAAGAGCCTGGAACGCAGACACTGTAGGTATCCAGACACCCTGTCAGCAGGTGCTAGAGTGCGCCCCATGGCCCAGACTGTTCTAAGTTCGCATGAAGACACCAGCTCCCCCCCCGCCCCCCCCGGCCACAGTGACCGTGGCTTTGGCCATAGCCACTCTCTCGTCCACATCCCCAGGGCGGTTCTCTCTACAAGCTACCCCTCGGCCTGGCCGGCCATCCCACCAGACCCTCCCTGAGCCCCTCCCGGGGCCCTCTGCAGTGGCGCTCTGGCTGGGAGCGGGTGGCGGGTTGTTTCCACGGCCCTGGGAACTCTTATACCGGGGACGAGCAAGACATTTTCACTGCGGCGGTTTCTTAGCAACCCGTTATTAGAGGGCCTTTGGTAGTTAAAAAAAGATCTCCTTCTCTTAGAGTGGGGTTGTGGTTTAGAGAAGCCCAAATCATCTTGTGCTGCCGTCGGGTGTCGCCTGGGCAAAGCCGGCACTTAACTGTGTCCTTGGGGCCAGCGCAGCTGTGTCATGCCTCCCAGAAACAGAGCAGGTGTCAGATGGCTCTGTTTTGCCCACCCAGTCTGGCCTGGGGGGGCACGGTCTCAAAGAGGCGCTGCACACACGCGTGAGACGGCACACGCTTGTGGCTGCTGACGGCACCCCTCCCAACCACCTCTGCTGGACTAAAGGTTTCCACCCACATTTCCACACCTCTCGTCCAGAAATTAAACGGCCTCCCGAGGGAAAAGTGAAGGACTGTTTCTCCAGTAACCCCCCAAGTCTGATCTGCACTGAAACATTCTGCCACAGGAGCGCCCCGCGTCTCTGACGGTGCTGGGCGTGTGTGTGAGATTTTCTGGGGAGGCGGTCCAGAACTTTCTTTGACTCTCTCCTCCCCCTGCACCCCCTTACTGCAGCAGGGCCCCTCCTAACCCTGGGCTGCCCTCCTTCAGGGTGCTATCCTCCTCCTGCTTTCCTATAATCTGTGGGAGGAGGCGGTGCCTGGCCTGTCAGTCCTGGGCGCGAGATCTGGGGCACGTTTCCTTAGCGGCAGAAGCCGCTGTCCTCATCTCTGGAAAGGGAACAGGGATGCACCCCTCCTGGGGTCTTTGAAAGAACAAAGGGTCCACCCTGCAGAGGGGCCCACGCACGCTAGTCCCGGGTGGTGCTCAGGACACCGAGCCGGCCTGTCCCTTCAATGGAACCATAGGCCAAGAACGGCCGAGGCAGGTGCCCGGAGCAGTGGCCAGGCAGAGGCTCCCCTTTATTTCTTGAACGGGGTGAGCTGCAGCCCATCTGGCCGCTTTCTAGAAAAATACCGTCAGAGATATCCAGGCCTTCTTTTCCAATACAAACAAAAAACAAAACAGGGCTCTGGTCCCATGTGGGTGCCTCTGCCGGTTTCCTGCAGGAACATCTTCTCATCCCAATAGGGTGGGTCCCGGCACATCTCGGACGGCCCAGCCGCAGACTTTTGCCACAACTGCTCATCAAAACTCAGCCTTCTGGACAGCAGGGTGTGAACCCTGATGACGTCACGACCACAGCTGGTCAGGGTGGGTGGGGAGCTTGCCCTGGCTCCTATGCCTTACAGCAGGGACGACGTGGGATCAGCAGGCATCGGGGGCCCTGAGCTCCAGGCCAGCGGTTCTCACCTTGGCTGCACGCTAGCATCGCCTGGGCTGTTTCTAGAAACCACCAGTGCTCAGGCCACCCCGAGACCCGTGAGAACAGAGCATATGGGTGCGGCCCCAAGCCCCCCATAGAGGTTAGAGTCCTCAAGCCTGCATCCTTCCTGATGCTTCCAGGACCAACCTGTAGCTCCAAGCGGCCTGACCTGCGGGGTCCCCGCCATCCGGGCCCAGCCCCCTCTACCCATCGGACAGCGCCCCTCCCCAGCAGCAGCTGGTCCCTCTGCCTGGAGGGCTTCTTCGTGTCCTCCCGCCTCCTCACCTGGCAGGTGCTCCTCCTCCTTCGAGCCCCACGTGAGTGTCGTGAGTGTCACGTCCCCACCAGGTTCCTCCCGCCCCCGCCTGGCTCCCTGTTTTCCTTCACAGTTCTTTTGGGGAAAGATTTAAAGACACAAACAAGTACCAGACTCGAGTAACAAGCCCCCACATTCCCGTCTCCCAGCAGGATCATCTTTGAGCCTGGCCGCGTCCTGCGGTACCTTGTCTTCAGACACGAAGCGCCACAAGACAGCTGTGCAGACAGGGTCCCCGGCTGCCCCGTTTCCTTCTGCCCTCGTGTGCACGTGGTGTGGCTGGAACCGCAGGCCCGGCCAGACCCTTGTAATGCAGCCGGGAGGAAAGTCAAGGCTCTGAGGTCCGGGAAGGTTCGAGGGCCCTTCTCGCTCTGGAGGTCAGAGTCCTCTGTCCCACACACCAGTTGGTTGCACAGAACGCAGAGCCGCATGCGGACGTCTTCCCCAAAGTGTCAACAACCCAGCCATTTCACGTGTGCTCCAGCAACCCGCACAGCGCAGCCCAGGCGAGCCCCGACGCAGGCTTCCTTCCTGCCCTTCCGGGGTAACGGCCATCCCTCCCCCGGCCCCCACTGGAAGCCTTCCAGAGCACCGAGACATGTAGCAGACCCCTGGTGTGCATGAGTGGCTCTCTCGGGCAGACCCCCACATAACCAAGATCACACTCTCACTTTTCCTGACGTCACCAACGTGCTTTCCAGATGCCGTGCCAATGAATATTCTCGCTGGAGGCCTGGACAGTCTCCCTCCTGGCCCTGGCCAGCACGGGCCGATGGTTGTGCGGGACGATGGCTCCCTGTGTGCTTTCCCGGATGACCACTGAGCTCTCACCCCTCTCCATACATCTGTTCCTAGGCCGGGCCTGCCTGGCGGAGTTTAAACAAGCTACAACCCAGTAGTTGAGTGGCACTGGGCGCTGCCGCATCCTAGTGGTTCTGGGGCAGAGCTGGGTCCGTGCCCAGGGGGCTGGGCTCTCTCTGAGGGCTGGGCAGCTGTGCCGGTCTGGACCCGGTCTGGACCCTGCAATGCCTGTGTCTTCGGGGACGCCGGAGCATGGCTCCACGTGTGGCCTTGGTCCTTGCTGACCCTCCCCAAGCTTGCTTTGCCCAGAGGACATGGCCCATCTCCAGCCACCCCATCCGCAGACTGTTCATCCTGATCACTCTGAACGGACGTCCGTCTGTTTTGCTTGTCCACTGCCTGTTTCCTTCCACTGGGGAGAGCATCTGATCTGTGTCCACACCACAGCCGACACCAGCTGTGTGAGGTTTTCCACATCAAGCCATTGTCCAGCTCTCTGGACACCAAGTGTGTGTGCTGCAGTCAGTTCAGTGCTGACACCGACTTCCCAGAGTCCGCACAGACCCACGGGTGAAGGGTCCCATCCGGTCCTTAGCATCGCCCCGGAGCGGCTCTCAGGACACCTCAGGGCAGGCTGGACAGTGTGCGAACTGTGGCTTTCACCGCCTGAACAAGTCCACCCCAAATCTGTTTTTCTATCCTGCCCCGGCCCCCCACTCTGAAAAATAAACCTGTTTGGAGAGCATGTCCTTCTATTTCAGCAAGATAATTCACAAGTTTGGCAATTTCCCCGATAAGGGACTTGTGTTAAAAATAAAAGGTTTTTAGGCACTCGAACTTGTCTGCCGTCGGGACGCCTCCAGGAGACGAGGGGCAGCGTGGACCCTGTGGACCGCTTCCTTGTGGACGCTGTTCTTCCCGCATGCAGCCCATCCTCGGGGTTTTTAGCTTCCAGCACTCTCTAAGCTGCAGACCACTGGAAATGGAAGCTTTTCTTAGAAGGCTTTTCATTCTGACAGTTTAACCATCGAGGGATTGGACAGAGGCTGTGAAATTCCAGATGGAGCTTTCTTGGGGACTGAGCAAGGAGCTGGTTGGTCCTCCCATGGGACCGAAGCCACGTTGTGGCCTGAGGGCATCGCCCCACCAGGACTCCGTGGAGCCAGCGTGGAGGACGCCCCGGGCCAGGCGGCAGCAGAGCCGGATTCCCGATCTGGGTGGAGTCCATCCGTGGGGGACAAGCTCAGAGCCAGAGCCAGCAGCTGTCAACCCAGCCAGTGCCACCTGAACATGTAATCAAGGTACCATTTCATATTTCCAAGTACAGTTGAACAGTCGGATGGAAGGATCTGATTTGGGAACCAAACTTAAATTTAAATACCGCCTGCCTCCAGGAATTAGGGAATCTTAGACTTTGAAATAAGCAGCCCGGGGACATTGGCTTGGACACACTCTTTGGCTGCGTGTGTCCCTGTGGCCCCGCTAACTGCTGGCTTGGATGGATCGGCGTGAGCATGCCAAGCACCGGGCCAGCTCCTCCCTCACTGGTCCAAAAGCATCAGGACGGAGGCTGGAGCCTGTGTGCGGCGACCCAGCGGGGACCCCGAAGCCCTCCGTGGGCACTGGGTGAGGCCTCCCCGGAGCGACGGGACGGCTCATCCACGGCTACTCAGCGGAGGGGTGCAGGCGGAGGGAGTGTGCGGGGCAGACGGGAGGAGGGTCCTAGCCGCCCAGAGAGCTGGATCCTGGCAGCCACCACCTCTTCCTCCCCAGCTGCCACACGCGAGGACGCCAGACCCAAACAGACAGAGGGTGGTGAAGAAAGCCCTCTGTGCTGGATTTGTTCCGTGCACCGGAGTCCCGCACCGCGATGCCCAAAGCTCCTGGAGGGAGGAGGGAGCTCAGCACCCCCCGCCCCCCGAGCCGGGGCTCCGAGGGCCGGAGGAGAGCAGGCCTGCATGGTGATGGGTGGGCCGGGCCCTCTGTGCTGCCTCCGGTCCCTCGTGCCCTCCATGCGGAGCTGGTGAGCTGCCCGCCCCGCGGCCGTGAGGTGCCTCCGTGACTCCCTTTGTGTTTTCTCAGTCACTGTCCGTGTGCAGCGTTGGGCGCAGCCGACAGGCGTCAGCAGCAAGTGGCAAACACAAGCGGGTTCCCTGTTTCTATTCCCCTCCAGCAGAGAGGTTGGTCTTCTTCCCCCGTAATTTCTTCGAAGCAGTCTTCAGCACAAGAAATTCCTTTCTTTAAAACTAACACAGAGAGGGTGCACACAGGGATGAGGGGGCCGCACCCATGAATTTGGAGGACCGGTTCCCCCGCACCGTGTGCCAGGCATGACCGACCTCTATGAGGTTCCCAGTCACGCACAGCGGGGTGGCTGTATGGTGGGCTTTTTAAACGACCTTCAGGGTTCAGAGCTCAGCTCTGTGCTTTGAGCTGTGTGATCTTGAGTGAGAACCTTGGCCTCTCTGAGCCTGGTCATCCTCACGGGGCACAGACCTGAACCTCCATCTCACTCTGCTTATAGGAGCCCCTGCAACCCTCACAAGGCAGAGGCCAGTTCAGGCTTAGCAAGATTCAGGTTAGGACTTGAGACCGGAGATCATGCTGGGCTCCCCGGTGGCCCTGGATGCAATCACGGTCCTGTGAAGCAAGGGAGGTCTGGCTCCAGTGGTGGGGAGACGTGGGGAGCTGGCGCAGTGACGGGAAGACAGAGCCTTGACCGTGTTGGAGGGGCTATGCGTCGGGCTCGCAGGCCCCTCTAGAAGCTGGAGCAGACGGGACAGCGGTCCTCCAGAGCCCGCAGGGACACCACCGCCCTGCCCACACCCCGATTTTGACCCGCAGAAACAGAGTTCAGACTTTTGGCCTCCAGAGCTGGCGGAGAGCAAATGCGGGCTGTCTTTTTAAATTTAGTTTTTATTTTTTTATTAGCTTCGGAGGTAGGATTTAGAGTCAGCAGCTGCATGCAACAGCCAGTGCTCATCACACCAGTGCCCTCCTTCGTGCCCCTCCCCCTCCCCTCCCCTCCCCCAATCCTCAGTTTGTTTCCTAGAGTTAAGAGTCTCTTTTGGTTTGTCTCTCTCTCTGTTTTTATCTAATTTTTCCTTCCCTTCCCCTGTGTTCATCTGTTTTGTTTCTTAAATTCCACATATGAGTGAGATCATTGGACTAGAGGGAACGTACCTCAGTATCATAAAAGCCACCTGCAAAAATCCCACACCGAATATCGTCCGCAACGGGAGAAACTGAGAGCTCTTCCCCTAAGGTCAGGAACAGGACAGGGATGCTCACTCTCACCACTGCTGTTCAACACAGGACTAGAAGCCCTGGCCTCGGCAATCAGACAACAAACAGAAATAAAAGGCATCCGAATCGGCAAAGAAGTCCAACTCTCACTCTCTGCAGACACATGGTTCTCTATGTAGAAAACCCGAAAGTCCCCACCAGGAAGTGCTAGGACTCATCAGGAATTCAGCCGAGCGGCGGGATGGAAGTTGGCTGCGTGTCCCTACACTGACCGGGGGCTGTTTCAAGCCACTGATTTTGTGGCGGTTTGTTACAGCAGCCCCAGGAAACTAGAGCAGCTGTGGGGGGGGGGGTTCTGTGTTTCAGAGACACAGCGGGGCGGGGTCCGTCGTCCAGGTGCGGACAGGCCTCCGAGGGCTGTGGTTCTGACCGCACCTGCCACGGTTTGCAGCAGACGGCCCCAACCCTCCCGCAGGTGCATGCTCTGCCTGGCCCAGGGGCTGTCCTGCCTCCCGCCCCCCAGGTTCCAGGTATCGGGGCTCCTCTCTACTCTCCGCTGAGCTCCCAGGCTGCAGCGTCTGGCGCAGTGAGCAAGACCCTCAGCAGCCGGGGCAGGGGCCTGGAGGCCTGACCTCTCATCACAATTTGGAGTTTCCCAGCCCCCCCGACGACGAAGCCCGGCACCACAATGCCCAAAGCGCCCGAGTGAGAAGAGGCGGTCGGTACCTCACCACCCCCCCAGTCCCCAGCTGCTGCAGGAAGGATCCGTGGGGGCAGGAGCAGGGCCTGTGGCCACACCCAGATACACGTGGGCCAGAGGCACACATGGGCCCTGAAAACGCCAAGAGGGGACGCTGGTCATTCTGACCAGTGAGCAGTGAGGCCCCCACGGGCCAGAAGTTTCTGAGGCCTAGGGTCCTTAACGGGCTCACTGATCAGGCAACACGAGGCAGGAAATTCCAGCAGACCTGTCTCTGCCCGAGGCCCTGTGGGTGCACCATGAAACCCTCGGTACCCTCAGCCGGCCAAACCCTTTAAGCCCAAAGGCTTTGCCAGAACCTTCGAGACCCCTGCCCCCAGGCTCCACTTACCCCACAGCCCCAGATATTTGGGGGGGTGTGCTGGCAGCCGACCCTCAGGAAACCACGAAGCACCACCCACACCAACTGGAGATGCGGGGGAGGCTGCCGGGCACAGGACGGGACATTCCTCCACGCCTCCAGAGAATTCTGACTCAGGCATGCTGTAGCTAGCTCAGATTCTCCTGATATTCGTGGGAATATTTAAAATAATCCCTTTATATTCTGAGGCAGACTTAACCCCTCCTCCCCCACCTCCGAGTGTAACAGCTGGGTATCAACCAAATCCGCACTTAAACCAGCCAGACACACAGACCTGCTGCTACAAAGTTCCCAGTTCGCAGCCGTTTAAATGTAATTTCCGGATAAAAGCAATAAGGCAGTTATGTAGTTTACTTAAGCTATTCAAATATTACCTGATTATTTAGAAACATTTATAGGGGCTAATTATAGTAACAGTTGATCAGAAATGTAGCAACTATAAAATTAATCCGCAATACCACAGCTCCGCAAGAAGCTGGTATGCACTGAACGTACATGCAAAGCTTTAAAAATTCGCATTCAGAGGTTCTAGAGCCTGGTGCAATCTCAGGGGGGAGGTTCTAGAGCCTGGAGCAGTCTTGGGGGAGTCCTAGAGCCTGGTGCAGTCTCAGGGGAGGGCCTAGAGCCCGGAGCAGTCTCAGGGGACCCTTGGCTGGGATGGAGTGGTTATCAGCCCTTGGCCCCTGATTCCAAATGACACAGGGTCCGCAGGGCTAACTGTCACTGGCTGCGGGCTTTGCAAGGCAGTGTTGACCGCGAAGCCAACGACCAGCAGAGCTGGGCAGACGCAGCGGGTCCCGGGGCTGTGCAGTGGTCAGACTCGGGAACATGGCCATGGCCCTGGGGAACCGCTGCCAGCACCCCGGGCTGCAGGGGCCTGTGCCTCCCTGTCTGGCCCAGGCCTCTCCTCTGCACGAGGGAGGCAGCCGGTGGTCCAGGGCCCCTGGTCTCCCTGCCAGCCTTCTGGCCTGCTGCCCAGCTTGCCATGTCCACGAACACCCACCCCCTGGAGTAAGGAGCCTGAATGAAGTGCTCTGGTGTGTGTGGTGCCATCCAGTCTGATTTCCAGAAGGTTCCCATCAGCACCGCCGGCAGCAGCATCTTCTAAGGAATCATTTTCTTCCTGGGGATCCCACAGCCTCCAGAGGGATTCAATGCAGCGGACACGGGGAGCCTGGGGCTCTGTGACCCGTGGCCGTGGAAAGGCACGGAGGTGCCGGAGAAGGTGTGGTCGGTCTGGACAGGATGACCACGGCCCATCCCTCATCCCTGTTGTCTTTCGTGAGAGGTGCTGGGACCTGTGTGTCCAGGGGAGACTCACCCCATAGCCGGCAGCTGAAGGTGAGTGCGAGGCAGGACCATGGCCTCCCGCCCTCACCCGCTCCTTGCTTTTCCCCAGGTGGAGGTCTGGGTCGGGAGGGGTGCGGGAGGCCGCTGCAGAGGTGCCACTGCAGGCCCAGACTCTCGGCAGCCAGGTACCCATGGCTCAGCTGGTCTCAGCAGCTGGCTTGAGAGCAGCGCTGTTTGAGCTGAAATCCCGCAGGGGACACTCATGAACCGTGCGCCTGGGGTGTGCAGAGTGATAAAGGGGCACGTTGCCAGCTGCCCCGAGCACTCTGGCCCAGGGCTGGCTGGGGACCAGTGGCTGGGGAGAACAGGCGGAGACACTCACTGTGGACGTCCCAAGGGCTTCGTCCCCTGCAGCCTCCCAGCTGGACGGCCATCACCAGCAGATGCAGGCAGAGTGAGCCTGGGGTCCCCACAGTTCTTCGTCGAAGCCAAGGCAAGCACCTTGTCCAAGCGTGAGGGGCCTGCACCCAGCGTGCACACCCACTGGAGGCTTGGTGGGTTCCGCCCGGCCCTCCTGATCAGAACCCAGGGCTCTGTGAGGCCACATCTCCTCTGTCCAGCCCTGAGGCATTTTGTTTTAAATGTGGTCACAGCCCCACAGCCCCACATAAGCCAGAGCTTGCTTGATTTGAGAACCGGGGCTGTGGGGAAGCACCACGGACACGCCCCTGTCTGCTTCGAAGGTCAGGCCTCTTTCCTCGTCCCTCCCTGCCCTGGGAGCTGCCCCCTCCCACAGGAAGAACCCGGATGACAGGAGCTCTTCTAATCGTGCTGACATCCGCGTCCTTCCAGCGCACGGAGGAGGGACTTGCATGGCTCTCCACTCACTGGCCTTCTGGCCAATGGTCTGCCAGTGTGGCGGGACCCTCGGGTCAGCCCTGCGGAAGACGCCCCGGCGGCCCCTCTGGGCCCTGGGCTGGGGCCCCATTCTCCCTGCAGCCAGGAGGGAGGGTGGCCCTCCTGTTGGGGACGTCGTGTTGACTTGCTAAAGTTGGTACCATATGGCGCTCTCGCGGCAAGCCGGAACAGGCGTGCGGCTTGTCACCGTTGGGAAAGCGGTGTGAAACTCAATTTCTCGGTGAAGAGGAACATTTTCCACTTTAGCACAAGCCCCTGCAAACGGCTTCTTCTTGGCGGTGCTATTTTTTCCCGTCCTCCTCTGGGTCTCAAGCTCTCCTCTCCGTGTTCGGCAGTGGACAGGCTGCTGGAGGCCCCGTGCAGCCCCCAGTCCCAGCCCCTAACTACAGCGGTGCTCCCTGGCTGCCCCCAGCCCGGTTTGGCCACCGAGGAATCCCGAGGAATCTCCTTCCGTGGCCCTCCCTCTACAAAGCAGGGGTTCTGCAGAGCCCAGGAAGATGGTGGCGGGAGCTCGTCTGTTCCTGTAGGATTTCCCTTCCAGGAACAGGAAGCAAGAGTCTGGTGAGGGCTCAAGGGGCTGCAGCATGGGGAGCTGAGCAGAGAACCCACACTGGGAGTCCTCCTGGGCAGCCCCAAGCTGCAAGCAAAGCATCAGGTGACGGTCGGCTGGTCCATCAACAGGGCCTTGTCCACCAGCCAGGAGGGAGTGGTTTTAAGCTGTGAAGTCACTCGCACAGGGGGTGGTGTGGGCGGCTCTCATGCTCTGTTGTTTCCTGGCTGTGTGGCCTTGGTGAGTCACTCAACTTCTCTGAGCCTCAGTCCCCACCCGTGGTGGCAAAAGGGTGTGCTCCTTACTCACGGTCTGTCATAAACAGCGTCCTGGGGGCAAATTGGAAATCCAGGGGTGTGTGCGTACGCGTGTGTGTATGTGTGCATGTGTGTGTGTGTATGTGTGCAAGCGTGTGTGTATGTGTGCATGCGTGTGTATGTGTGCATGCATGTGTGCCTGCGCGTGTGTGTATGTGTGCATGTGTGTGCATGTGTGTATGTGTGCATGCGTGTGTATGTGTGCATGCGTGTGTATGTGTGCATGCGTGTGTGCCTGTGCGTGTGTATGTGTGCATGCGTGTGTATGTGTGCATGCGTGTGTGCCTGTGCGTGTGTGTATGTGTGCATGCATGTGTGTGTATGTGTGCATGTGTGTGTGCCTATGCATGTGTATGTGTGCGTGCGTGTGTGTGCCTGTGCGTGTGCATGTGTGCAGCAGGGCTTTGCTGGACTTGGGGAGGCCTGTTATTGGGGTCAGGGAGAGCAGGTGGGAGCCCGGTTCAGCAGAGCTGCTGGTGTCCCATCTTGGGGGCAGTCACCATTCACACCAGCTGGCCAGGTCCACCTAGGGATGGGGTGGATGGGAGGAGGCCCAGATGTCAAGTCCCATGAGGCCGGTGGCCGCTAGGGCACCAGGACATGCCCAGGGCACTGCTTTGTCACTCCTTAGGAGCCAGAGAAAACAATAAAACCAGGCAGCCGCCAGCAGCTCCGTGCTCCAGGGCCCCAGCGTGGACCAAGGTATGATGTGACAAGGGAATCCGTCCCCCATGTGGGCATCCTGGAGGCCACGGCTGCCCACTCAGACTCAGAGCTGGACTTCTGCGTACAGGTGGGGCTGGAGGCACAGCAGTCAGCCTAGCATGGCTGGGAATGCACAGGCCTTGGTGACTCCCGCTTGTCCCAGCACAGTTAGGACAGCAGGGCCCAGGAATCTGCAGCTAACACCAGCATATATGGGCTCCCCGGCGCTCCACTCCTCACTGGGCCCTTCTCCTGTCCTGCCCAGCCCACGCCACTGCTCCCCTGGGCCGGCTCCCTCTGCCTGGGGCTGAGATGGAGCTCTAGTCCTTCACCTTCCATCCCCCCACAGGGCTCCGGCCTCTTCAGAGATGATGCTTAGCTGTCTGCTGAATTTTGCTTTTAACAGACACGAAGGACCCAGGACTTTGGGACACAACCCAAATGCTCGCAGGGCCCAGCTGGGCTGTCAGTGAGCCATGCAAGTGAGAGGGAGACTCCATGGTTGGTGGCAGTCGTGGCCCACCACGGCTCGTGGTGGTGGATGCTTGGGCCTGCTAGGCTCGCACCCAGGATAGGCCCCTCCATGCCAGCTGCCCCAGCTGCTCTAGGAAATACTTGTGCATGTGGTTTTTTCTAGGGAAAGGAAGACGGACATTTCATAGTTTCGATGTTGGGAATGAACCCACGTTTCTGCGGAACTATGCAGAGGCGACACCAAACACATCTGCACGCTGACCGGGTTTTGGCGACCGGTCTCCCCCCACGGGCCAGGCCTGGGCACCGTCTGATGCTCTCGGCGCTCAGGGAGGGATGGGCACCGGGTGGAGGGTCACACAGGGATGACCTCTTTTCCTTCAGAGCCCAGAGACCCTCCCCAGGCTCCGAGAGGGGAAGGACCCAAGCGTCTTGCAAGTCGCAAAGAAGCAGCGATCCCAAATCCTGAATTTCACTGAGAAGGAAATTTAACAAAGAGAAGAGGTTTGTTGAGGTTTTCAGCATTGTGTCTGTGCTGAGCATGGGTGTTAAAATGATGCCTCGTCATAGCCGGCGTCCTCACTAGGCCGTCTCCTCCCGCGGCCGCTGCTCATGCTCGGTCTGGTCCCTGGGTGGCAGCCAGAGGGGTCTTGGTGAATCTAAGCCTCGTCACATCACCCCTTGGATCTCAGAGTCAAACAAGTCCCCCCCATGGCCACACGCCGCCCTCACGACCTGGCCCTGCCGCCCTCCACCCTGGCTTACCACCTGTGCCTCTCTCTGGCTGTCTCCGTTCAGCCACTGTGACCTCCCAGCTCTTCTTCTAAGACTGTGCTGTTCCCCCCTGCCCGAATGCTCTTCCCTTCTACATACCATGGTTCCTCTGCTACGGAATGAGCTCTGGCCCCAGAGGTGACTTTCTGAGCCCCCTCATGGGACAGGGAACCTCACTGTACCCCAGAGCCTTTGGCCCCTGACGGGTACTTCTGGGTTGACTTAATCCTCTCCCCTGAGCCTAACCCTAACTCCAGGCTGCTTGGACCCTGTCTCGTCTGTTCTCTGTGTATCTTCCGCACCTGGGACAGCACAGAGCCGGCATTCAGATTGTACGGAAAGGCCTAAGGAATGTATGATGAATGAACAGATAACCTTCACCACGACCTCCTGTTGCCATCACTTTGTACAAGAAAGGCGGCCACATCGCAGAAAGGATACCCCTTTCCAGGAAGGGGCCACTGGCAGCCTTACCCCAACATACCCTGAGGACTCTACATCCTCTTGGAACTTGTCCAAAGGTCAGCCCCACCCTGCAGTAGCCCCAGGGGAGCCAGAGGGGACAGGAAGTCGGTTTCCCTGGTAACACCCAATCATGGGGGGGGTGAGTTAGGACTAGAAGAACAATGAACTAGACCTGCCAGCCGGGCGGAGGCCGCCCTCACCCTCACAGCCACCTCCTCCCACGACTGGGGCACAGCACTCCTCCAGCTCCAGAATATTCCAAGCCCTTAGCCTGACCTCTTCCCTGGCCTCCATAGGGAGGCCCGGCAGAACCCCCAGCCTGTGCTCACACTTGCAGACGATGCTGTTCTGCAGACCCGAGGCCCGGTGTCCACAGCAGAAATCGCGCAGCAGGGAAGCTGTGGGTGGGAGCGCCACTGCGAGCTGGCCATTCGTGGCAGGTGCTCGGAGCCCCTGTCCTAACCACCCACCCACACAGGGTGCTACAGCGACTCAATGACTACATTAAATCTCTGAATATTAAATCAATGATGGAAATCTAAAATATTAATATATTCTAATTGAATATTCTCCGATAAATTATCTGAGCATTTGCAGCAATTTGATTCAACTTTCATTTCTTAAGGAACTTTCAGCTGCATAAATATAGCCATTAAAGCAATTCAAGAAAGGGAACATTTTCTGCTCCGATGAGGGAACGGTAAACACAAAGGATCTGCACATTTCTTTCACATGACTGATGAAATTGCAGAACCCAAGGCAGCTGAATCCGCGAATGACTGCTTTCTTCATGTCCCTCTGGCTTTAGCAAGGACGGTATCAACTCCCCCCAGGTCTCAACACGGTGTCTAATTACAGGAAGGCTTGACAGATGCTGTGGGAGATCTTGAAGGATGTGCTTCCATTGGGGCTGCACTAGTGGGACCCAGCTGGGGTGGGCAGTGCCTGACCCCACCCCCACAGGGAGCTGGGAAAGAGGCAGACCCCACCCTGCAGGTAGAGGGCAAGTGGGAGTACCACCCTGACTCACTGCGGAAGGAGTCCGCAAGTTTCAATGAAAACGTTACTAGATAATTAAGAAACTCCCTAAAGAGGCATGTTTCCATTGAGGATGAGCTGGGGACACTCAGAATGTCTTCTTCAATCACCCTGGAGTGGCTCCTTCCATTCCGGAGACCATCAGAGCAGCAGACTGTGCAGTGAAGGCAGAGGTGACATCTCCACAACCTCTTTAGATCTTATGAATTATAAACCCTGCAATATAACATTATACCTTGGCTTTAAACAGTCAGCTGTCTTTCCAGCAAGTTAAGAGAAAATGCAATCTTTTACCTTAATCCACAAATGTATCTTTTCCTGTGCTCTTCATCCCTTCCTGCAGATCTAAACTTCCAGCCTGAATCCTTTTTTTTTTTTCAGCCTAAAGAACGCTCTTTACCACTTCCTGTGAGTCTGTTGGCAATGAATTTCCTCAGTTTGCTTATGAGAAGTGTCTTAATTCACCTTCAATTTTGAAGGACATTTTTTCTGGATATAGAATTCTGATTGATAGGTTTCTTTTTTTCTTTCATTTAGCAATTTGAAAACGGCATTCATCGCCAGGGGCCTCCTGGAGAGAAACCTGCCCTCGTCGCCACTGTCGTGTGATGTACGGCATCTTTTCCTCTGCTTTCAAGATTTCTATTTCTTTTTTTAAAAATTTCATCAGTTTGACAATAATCAAGGTTTGGCTTTTCTTGTATTTATCCTACTTGTGGTTCAATAAATTTCTTGGATCTGTAAGCTTGTGTCTCTTGCCCAACTGAAATTTTGTGTTTCAGTTCTCCTCTACCATTCTTCAGATTAGATGCTTGGTACTGGTCTATCTTGAAATGCAGGGACTCTCCTGCCTTCTATCATCTACTTAGAAGCCAGTCTAATGAGTTCTTTATTAGAGATGTGGGACGTTTCAGTTTTAATACTTCCAATTGGCTATATTATTAGTTTCCCTTGTCTGCTGTGATTCCACACGTATTCATTCATTCTGACCATGTTTTCCTTTGAGTCCTTGAACATATTTATAAGGGATATTTCAAAGGTCTTGTTGGTTATTTTATTTTATTTTATTTTTTAAAGATTTTATTTATTTTGACAGAGAGAGACAGCCAGCGAGAGAGGGAACACAAGCAGGGGGAGTGGGAGAGGAAGAAGCAGGCTCCCAGCAGAGAAGCCTGATGTGGGGCTTGATCCCAGAACGCCAGGATCACTCCCTGAGCCGAAGTCAGATGCTTAACGACTGCGCCACCCAGGCGCCCCACTTGTTGGTCATTTTAGTATCTAAGTGATTTCAGAGTTAGATTCTGTGGGCAATTTTTCCCTCTTCACTGTGGGTCACATTTTGTTTTCTTTCTATTTTCTGGGGGCATGTCTAGTAATTTTTGTTTGTGTATTGATCATTGTGGATGATACGTTGTAGAGACGGGTTCTGTTATCTTTCTCTGAAGGGCGTGGATTTTTGTGATGGGCAGGGAGTTAACTGGCTGGACCCAAAGCTAAATCTGTTCCCCCTGCAGTAGACAGTAGGCAACACCGCTGCTCAGTTCTTTCAATCTTCTTGCTGCTGCTTTTTCACCGGGTTCTCTGGTGTCTCCCTCATATATTCACAGCTCCCTGACTGGGCAAAGCTTGTAACCAGATGTGGGAGTCTCCATCTGGGGCTTCATATTTTATAGGATTTATCCCCTCACATTCTGCTGCTTTGTCAGTTCCAAGCTCCGTCTTCCAACTCCTCTGACCAGAGAGACTGGTTTTCTGCATGAGATCAGGCCACCTGATGATGGCAGGATGAGTGCTCTCAGACGGAAAGCACAGAAACAAGATCTCAGCCAGTGCGGTTTCCTTCTTTCAAGGGTAGAGTCCACAGCAGTTCCTGTCTACTACCGGCCACTCTCCAGCAACTTCAAATAGTTATAGAAATTTTCTTGCAAGGCTTATAATTGTTACTTCAGAAGCGTTAGTCTGATATAAACTATTCCACTGCTACCAGGAGCAGAACTTCCAATGTACTTACTTTCAAGTATTGTGTAATTAACCTAACAGTCTTCAACATGACCGTGAAAGGCTAAGCAGTAGAGAGGGGCACAAGCGCTGTGTCACTCATTCATTTGATAAACACTTAATGACACCTACTTTGTCCCCTGTGTTGTGTTTGGCAGGTGGACTGTCTCTCGAGGACCTTTTATGTTTAGTGGGGAAGACAGATCAATAATCACTGACAAAACACTATCAAAAGACAGATCAATAATCACTGACAAAACACTATCAAAAACTCTGGCATAGTGGCAGGCCACGGAAGTGCCGTGCTCCCCCTGCGAGGGCCTCTGCCGGTCCCTTCTCAGAGGAGATGGGGAGTGGCCAGCCTGGGGTTTGTCAAGGGCAGTGAGAAAGCAGTCCAGGCCGAGGGAAGAGTTCGTACGCAGGACTCCAGGCAACCCAGGGTGTGATCAATGGGCAAGCCGCAAGTAGCCCAGTGTGGCTGGAGTCTGGGGTGCCGAGGGGCAACGTCACATCATAGGGCCTGTGTGACTTGCTAAGGAGCTCGAGCCTGTCCTGGAGACAGTGAGGAAGCAAAGGAAAGGGAAGAACTCACACATAACACATTTCGAAAGGTCACCTGACTTCCATGAGATGGTGAATGATGACTGCTTGGTCATTCCCACATGAATGGATGCCTTCAGAGAGCCAGAGACTAGGTTCCTAGGTGAACGCTATGATGCTCGTACCACGAGGTCACCCAGCAAACATTTTGTAGGATAACAGTGAGTTAGAACTCAGCTGGCTCCAGCAAACATTTTGTAGGATAACAGTGAGTTAGAACTCAGCTGGACATCCAATGAACATCCATGGAGAGTTTACCCCGGGCCAGCTATGGGGTGACTCACCATGTCCCTGTCACATATGTCACAGAGCAGACCCTGACCCGGGGCACTTCTCACTGCTCACTGAGCCCCAGAGCCTGTGCCCCAAAGGCGCCGCCCATCCGTGTCCACACAGAAGGTCAGCAGATATTTGTGGTTGGATATAAAGGACCACAACATATGTGCACAAAATGGCGGCCAAACCCACCAAGGCAGTGTGAAACAAGACACGGACTTCGGTCGTTTGGAGCTCACTTGGGTTGTTAGGTGGGAGGCTGATTTTCGCAATCCTTCCCAGCCTCCTGCAGCCGTGCTCTCGTGAGCTCCCTGCTCTAGAAATGGCCTCCGGCTCATCTTGGCCATGTGGCCACCCTTGATGCTAAGCGATCATGTAACCATCTCCTTCCAGAATCTGACATTCAGAGCTCCTCTTCCAGGCCTCGCTCTGAGGACAGGTTTGCATGAGTCCCTGTCTGTTAAAATACCAACTTCCAAAATGAAAGGGCTTGTCTCCTAAGTAGCACGCCGTCCCTCCTCATTATCTTGAGCCAGCTCCCGCAGTTGCCCTGGACAACCTCTCAAGTTAACAAATTCTGAATTTTTATTAGACTTTTTAAAAGTTTGATTTTATCCTCACTCTGAATCTTGCCACAAGTCAAACCTAACACACATGCTAGAAAAGCAAGTGGCTTTTCAAAACGCTCCGCTAATGTACACGTGAAGGGATCCGGACCTCGGTGGCGCGGGAACCAGATTCTGAATGACAAGCAGCAAGACGCCAGCCTAGAAGCCCCTGAACCGTGAAAGGACGCCAGTCCTCTCCCCTCTGAATCTCGGGGGCCTGCACGGTGCTTGGCACCGTCGCATGGCCCCACGGGGTTCCCCGTCCAGAACCCAGGGCTGGAATTCCGGAGCGGGAAGGGCCTCCTTCCAGCTTCCCAGGGCATCAGCCGCCTGTGAACGTGTCCCCCTCTGTTCTGAAGAAGGGACAGCCTTTGTGAGTGGCTGCATCTCCTGGCTCCCCACTTAATTTAGACCCTGGTCTGATTCTGGTGGGCTTACCCGCAGGACACTCGCGGCTCTGCAGCCCAGCCAGCGCGGCCCGCCTTCCCGGTTCTGGATTCTCCTCCTCCCCAAGCAGGCGCCCCTCCCCCCGCACCGCAGAACCATCTAGTGCTTATGGAGGGACGTGATATTCCTTCCACGGAGAAAGCCTGTAATTAACAGAGGTTTTTTGGGAAGAACGTTCTGCCTGCTTCTCCCCCCTCCATTTTTTCATTTAACATATTTTATCAGAATGAAATGCTTTAATGAGCACAGAATTGCAGCTGATCCCAGCTGAACCTCACGGTGCTCTGCGCTCAGCTTCCCATCCCCATCAAGTTGTATTCACACTCGCCGTGATTCGGGCTTCTTTCAGGAGCGGCCTCCCCCAAAACGCTGGCAGGAAACTCATCAACTTCCTGCAGACAGAGACGGGGCAGAAATGCACCCCCAAACGCTTGTCTGTGCTAGAGGAGAATTTAATGGGGGGAGGGGGCGGGAAGTGAGCACAGGAGAAGGCGGGTACACGTGTGTGCATATGAAGTGGGATGGGGTGTGCACGTGTGTGTGCACGTGTGTGCGTCTGTATTTCTGTGCTGAGTTCTTCACTTGGAGGCCATTTGGAAAAGACAAATCTAAGGATCTATCTCCCTCTAAGAATCCAGCTCGGCTTGGAAGCCTGTGTGCGAGTGGAAACAGAGGGGCTGGCTCCACGGGTAGCGCTCCCTCTCCCGCCCGTCCCAGAAACTCAGAGAGCAGAGCAAGCAGGGCTCAGGGGCCCCGCCACCATGGGCGCGAGCCGACGGGTGCCCAGACAGCACCCAGCACGGGGCTTGCTGCGGTCTCTCATTCCGCAAATGCCGCGCCTACCGTGGGCAGCACCAGGGACGCGGGAGGCCTGTTCTCAGATGCGCAAGCAGCGAGCACGGAGTCAGGGGTACTAAGTGCTGTGCGGGAAATGAAGCTGGGCAGCCGCGTGAAGCAAGAGCAGGCTTGGCGGAGCGCTAGAGATCAGGTCTGCCTGCTCGCCGGCCGCGGGCACCCCTCCCCGGGCTCCCGGGCACAGCTGGGCATCAGGGAGGACAGGACACACCTGTTCTCAAGCCTGTTGGGGCGAGATCAGCCCCACTTCACACACATCCCCTTCCCTCTGGACAGAGCTGCACGGCATGTCTCGGTGTCCCTGGCCATCTGGTGTGGTCTCGTCCATGCTTAGCCCGTCCTGCAATCCTCATTCTGGGGTCCCAAGTGACCGTCGTAGAGATCCAGCCCTCCCACAAACGACCTTCACCGGAGCAAGAAATAACCTCTATTGTGTTCAGTTCTGAAACTTCGGGAATGCCCTTTACGGCAGTCAGCTAACACTCACCCACACCCCGTCCCTCTGCTCACAGCCTATTTTGGAGCGGCCGTGCCCCGCATGGAGGTGGCCCTCCCTACGGGGGCTGCTGGACACGGCAGGGCGTCTCGGGAGCAGAGACAAACGTGCTGCCACACAGCCGCGGGACAGACCAGGGAATAGGAGAGGCCGTCCCTCAGCGAGGCTCCGCAGCTGCTCCTTCCCTGCTTTTCTCGCCTGACACCTAAGGCCGCGTGCCCGTCCCTGAGTGCCCGCTTTGACAGCGGCAAGGGGATCTGCAGGACCCTGCAGGGGTCTGGAGCTACCGCCGGCTGCTGCTCTCCCAAGCCAGGTTCGGCAAGGTTTGCGTGATTGGGGAGGGGGGCAAGTTCCCCTGCTTTAGAGCTGCTCAGTCGGAAATGCAGCGCGGCCCCCATCAGAGCACACAGACGCCCCTGTGACACCCCCATCAACATGTGCACGGGGCCGTGTGGGAGCCGAGCCCCCAGCTGGTGGGGGAGACTTCGCTCTCGTGTTGGCCTTGCTTCCAGCTCCGACCAGTCAGCCCCTAAGACCACTGCAGCTCCCTGGGGCAGAAAGTACAGAAATGTCTTTTTCTCCATCATCCAGCAGGAGATAGACTCTGGGAGTCCTTGCGGGCCAGGGGCTCTGCCTACACCGCCTTTCTCTCCTGGTACCTTTTACAGGCGTGTGTGCGGATAGGCACAGAGGAGGGGTGTGTCGTGAGTCCGTACTAGCATCACTAACCTGAGAAACTCTGAAAGCCAGGCAGCAGAATATTCCAGAATTGCTAGGATGCCTGCCCAAGCTTATGCATGTACCCTGCGGGGCGTGAGCAGACGAGAACCCTCGGCATTCGTTACAAGCTCACACGCTCACTGTAATGTTCCTGCCTCATGCCGGGGAGGTGTTCCCAGAGGTTGGGAAATGAGCTGGATCTGCACTCGTCAAACTAGGGCCCGCGGGCCACATTTGGCCCACTGCTTGCTCTTGTAAATAAAGTTTTACTGGAACACAGACACAGCAGTAGTTTACGTATTGCCTACGGCAGCTTTCACACTACAAAGAGTTGAGTATTTGCAACTGAGGCTGCTTGGCTGCAGAAGCTAAAATATTGACTATCTGGCCCTTTGCAGAAAAAGTCTGCCGACCTCCGAGTTTGAACAGCAATGTTCTACTAAGCCGATTTCTGACTGGTGCCAGCACAGGCCTTTATATAAGACTGACTCATACAAGGAAAAACTTGCTCCCTTTCCAGTTTGCTTTTGATCCTGATGACATTCAAGAGGAAGCCTCTGGTCCCAGCGCATCTCGGGAGCACTCTGATACTCGCTCCTTGCTTCCCTTGTAAACAAGTCCTGGCAGCCCTGAGGCTCTGAGTGTGGACAATAGACAGCCAGACATCAACTCTGTTTTCTTCACCTTACGCTTGTCTTACAGTTGGCTTCTCCCATCGCCAACAATACCAGGTTTCCAACTGTGAGCTAATATAATGTCGCCTCTTAAAATAAATCTATTTATATTAAGAATGAATCACTAATGGGAAGCGTTAGGTAAATGACAAGTGCTGGTCAGATGTGACTAGGGCCCTGAGGGTGGTGAGTGTGTGTGTGTGTGGGGGGGGCACAGAACTCCCATCTTGTCGGTGGCTTGGGGTTGGTGGACAGACCCCCGAACACGGGATTCCTGGGAATCTACTCCTAGGTTGGGGTTCACGCCTTGAGTGCTTTGCTCAAGTCTGTGCCGCATCACAGGGAACCTCCAGCCAGTCAGGCCGAGCAAGGGCAGGGGGTGCTCTGGGAAGCTCCCCATCTGGGCGGGGGGGACTGAGGTCAGCGGGTCGGCTTCACGCCGTGAGTCTGAGACTCTCTTGTGCTCTCCTGCTACGACCACACACGACCACACGTGGAACGCTTCTGCCCGCTGAGGTGGGGGTTTTCCCCGGTAAGCTATTCTGTGACACCTGCTGGGTGCCTACAGTTGAACTGGATTCTGACACCAGCTCCTGGAGAGCGTGTCCATCCACTGGGAAGGGCTCGGTCCCACAAGGCAGCTCCCACTCAGACGCCCATCGAAAGTCCAGGTTGTCACCGTGCTCCCGACCGATGGGCTGTAAATCCGAGGTTGCCTCGACCCTCTTGTAGAACTCAGTCATCCCCTAGGGTAGCCCATGGAACTCAGAAAACGTTTACTCCATAGATTACCAGTTTGTTATAAAGAATATAACTCCGAACAGCCAGGTGGGAAAGAGGTACAGGACAAGGAGCAGGGAAGGACGCAGAGCTTCCATGCTACCCCCGCCCCCACAGCCTTCCTGCACCTCCCCAGGTCCGCCACCTGGAGCTCCCCACACTTTGGCCTTTTGCGTTTTTATGGGAGTTTCACTACTGAGACAAGATTGATTAAATCATTGGTCACTGGCCACTGGCGACTGACTCAACCTCCAGCCCCTCCATAGACCCAGCGTTTGGGGGGGTGCTGAACGTGGGCGCCTCTAATCCCAGGGTTGGTTCCCCAGGCAACCGGCCACCAGCTCCCTTCCTCAGGGGACTTTCCAAAAGTCACGTCATTAACATAACAGAAGACCCTCCGGCAGCTCTCAACTCTCAGGAAATGCCCAAGGTTTTAGGGGCTTGGGGAGGAAAACCAAGGCTGGCTTCCTGCTGCATCACCACATCCCAGACACTGCCCTGGGCCAGGTTTGCGGCCGGTCTCCGTGGGTGTGGTGTGTGTGGTGGGGCGTCTGACGCGGGCCCCCCTGCTTTGTTCGGCTCTGTCTCTGCATTTTATTTTATTATTTTTTTTAAAGATTCAGTTCATTTATTTGAGAGAGAATGAGAGAGAGAGAGAGAGAGAACGAGCGAGGGGAGCAGAAGGCAGAGGGAGAGAGAGAAGCAGACTCCCTGCTGAGCAGGGAGCCCGACACGGGGCTCTAACCCAGGACCCTGGGATCATGACCTGAGCCGAAGGCAGACGCTTAGTGACTAAACCACCCAGAGGCCTCTGGTCTCAGCATTTTAAACACACCCCACCTTCCAGCGTGGAGCAGAGCGGGGAACAAAACAGGCTAATCCGCCCAAGGAAGGAAGGCAACCCCTTAAGGATGCCCCGCCAACCCTTATTTCCACCGAGTGGGGTGAGCCGGTCCACAATGCGTGGGGCACTACTTAATGGGATTCTCACCATCATTTTATCAAATCAGTCCCCAGACTGGGTTGCAATTTTCTTCAAAGAAAGAAGGAAATGCGTTGATGGCCTGGATTTTTGAAATACAAATTTGCAAAATGAATCGTTCCCTTCTTCCTGGGAAAGCACCTTGTGGTGGGGGCTGGGAGCAGGTGGGCCGAAGGAGCTCACCGGAGGAGCCCACCGGAGGGCAGCCAAAATGCGGGATTTGGGGTCACAGCCTCAGTCCCAAGACTTCCAGCTTCTCGCCAATATCCTCATCACCATCACAGGCAGACTGTCTTTCCACCCTCCAGACTCTTAGTCATAGTTGGAAAAGGTTGTGAGCAAAGAACGGTGTCAGAGGTCAAAGGCCAGGCCCCAAGTCGCCACCCTGCCCCCTTCCATCGGCACGGGTGAGATGACCCACGTCCAGCGGGACCGGCTTTCCTGGAGGACATGGCTGCCCTTCTGATCTTTCTCTGTCTTGTGTCATCTCGTTATTGAAAAGGTTTAGACGCCAAGTGCAGACTGTCCCTCGCTCCTGCTCCCAGACATGCCCGTGCCCCCCACCCCCCACAAGCCCCACCGATTGACTTGCCAGATCCCAGAGGAGAGGGCGCGCTGAGCCGAGACCCTCCCTAGCCAGCAGGGAGGGGTCTCCACTTACCCGCACGAGCTGCTGGGGGAAGGGCCCTCGGGAATTTTCTGGCACGTTGATGGGTGGGATGACCCAGTCTCGTTTCTGCCTCCTCAGCCCGTTGGCGCTCTGGTGCTGGGGCCATGGCAACAGCATGTCCTTCGGAGGCTGAGAGGTGTCCAGGGCGGCACTCTGTGTTCCTTTCTGCGGCGTTAGCCCGAAGGGGGGAGAGAAGAACCAAAGAAGTCTGGTTAAGTTTTGCGCAGAGGAAAAGGCATCTGTTCAGAGAATCTGTTCTGCACTCCATCAGCAGAGGAAGGCTGGATGACGCTCGGGGAAGTGGCTGAGTGTTAGGGAAAAAAATCTAGAAAGACACCCGTGTCACAAAATGAATTGCAGAATTACGTGGTGGGGGAAAGAAACTGCAAAAACAGAAGAATACGTCTCGTAGGGTGAACTAGAACTTTTAAATCCCTGAAGAATGCGGTGGCGGGGGCGGGGGGAGTCACAAAGGTTATGAAAACATACCCTAAAAGCAGTTGATGAATATGGCAAACGCGGTTTGCAACAAATCTGTCAAAGGGTTAAGTCTCACTATATAAAGAG
This sequence comes from Ailuropoda melanoleuca, assembly GCF_002007445.2. Classification (NCBI taxonomy): domain Eukaryota; kingdom Metazoa; phylum Chordata; class Mammalia; order Carnivora; family Ursidae; genus Ailuropoda; species Ailuropoda melanoleuca. The sequence goes on from NC_048230.1 coordinate 46,854,379, forward strand.
TTCTTGCAAATCAATAAAAAATTAAATCTTTTTGATAACAGGGAAAGGACCTGAATGGAAATTAATACCAACATAAAAATCAGTAGACTTATTAAAAATGTACACATCTTCCTGTAATAAAATAATGCCAATTGAAGTAATAACCCCTCTTCACCTATCAAACCGACAAGACTAAACAAAGCGGACCCTCGGGCCTGTGGAGTGTGTCGTGTGGTCAGGAGACGTGACGGGGGAGGGTGTTGGACCCTGCGCTCAGCAGGTGTTTACGCGCATCCCAAGGTTCACGGGCTCCGGGCAAGTTGCTTTGTCTCTCTGAACTCCAGCTGCTTCTTTCATAAGACGGAGCTGGTAATAACAGCACTAAATTCACAGGGCTGCTTCGGCAATTACACGAGAGCCCCTGCCTGTCGGGCAGCCGCTGGGACTGGCTGCTGCTGGGGCTCACGACTGCTGGGTGCTGACCATGATGGCCAGCTGTGGGCCGGCGACCATCCAGAGCCTCCAAAATCGTCCTCCACACCAACTGTACATCAGTGAAAAAAAAGTTCTTGCTTTTTGACCCAACAGCTTCACAGCTGCCCCAAAGAAACTACATGTAAGTGAGAATCTCCCTGTGAACGTGTTCGTCGCAGATGTTTGATGAAAATATTATGTACACATAAAGTAAGGAAAATATCAGGACAAAACCTCTGGAGAGCTGATAGCAGGAAATACTAGTTCAATGCCCTATGCTGAGTTCACATCTTGGGGTATTACAGTCACGGACAGCTACTCTTCGAAGACTAGGACATGGAGAAACGCCCATAAAATATGGTAAGTGGAGGATGGCATCGGAGTGTACCAAATCCCCCCCTTTTTTTTAAGGACACTGAAAACATTGGAAGGAAATACATCAAAATGTCAACTGTGGTTTTCTCTGATCACCAGTGAGTTTTATGCTATTTTGTTTTACTTTATTCCTTTTACCTTTCTGTATTTCTTTCTTTTTTTTTTTTTAAGATTTTATTTATTTATTCGACAGAGATAGAGACAGCCAGCTAGAGAGGGAACACAAGCAGGGGGAGTGGAGAGGAAGAAGCAGGCTCATAGCAGAGGAGCCTGATGTGGGGCTCGATCCCATAACTCCGGGATCACGCCCTGAGTCGAAGGCAGAGGCTTAACCACTGTGCCACCCAGGCGCCCCTCTTTCTGTATTTCTGAATATTACAACATATATGACTTTCTATGACTAAAGAAGCCAGCAGACCCCACGGACACGCACGGCACCAGCGCAGACCCCCAGGGACACGCTGCATGTCGGAGCTCACACGGCAAAGAGAGACCTGGACAGGGACAGCCCACGGCATCTGGCTATGGTCTCCCTCACTCCCACTCTCTGCCTGAGCTCCAGGTCCATCCAGCAAGATGGCCCCGCGTAGTCTTACCATTGCCCTCTGTGGATCGAGAACCTTGCCCACTCTTTTTTTGCAAAAGAGCTGCATAGGAATAAATTAAATATGCACAGACAAAACTGCCTAATTGATGAAAAAATAAAATGTCATATCCGCCCCCAATGCCAGAATCAATGGGAAAACCCATCTGGACAAGCCACACAGGAAGGAGAGAGCCCCGCTGGGACTTTACCCACCAGGGTCCCAGCTGTCTCAGGGTCTCGAGCTCCCACAGTCAAGCGTTTGAAAACCAAAAGCCTTAGATAGGCCACCCCCACCTGTGTCACAACGAGCCATGCAAGGTGTGCACATCCCCGTGGCCTTGATGTCTATGCAATGTGACATGATACCAACTTCCGTTCAAGTCAAGCTACAGGTGCCGTGACTCATCTTCAGGCTCTAAAGATGACACAGCAGTGGGGTCATGTCTCTAGTTTCCTCGACGAGCTTCACAGAACAGCATTTAGGACAGTCCTGGCCTCACACTGTCTCTTCACAGCCAGGGCACAGACAACCGCCTTCCCCACCCGCCTCTGTGAGTAGCTGATGCCTTGGGGCACTGAGCATTCCATGTGGTCTCTGCCGAGACCCTCTCTCCCTGGTTCAGTAGGAAGTGTCCTCAACCCCACTTTACTAGGGAGGCGGGGGGAGCTCAGAGAGTCTAAGTGACGTCCGAAGGTCACGCAGCTCGGTAGGCAGAGGCAGGAACTGAACGCCAGGAGTCAGACCTGGAAGCCAGAGCACCTGGCTGAGGGCCACCCCTCGTGGCTGGGTCTCTGTACTGTGAGGTCACAGCCCCTTTACCCCTCCTCAAATCACGTGTGGGGAGCTCTGGACACAAATCATTATCCCCATCGGAGATGGGAGGATTGCCTGCTGTCCGTGCTACGGAGCCTCCAGGGCATGCAGGCTTTCCCCTATCCTGTCTGGGGCTCCCCCCACAGGTAACTAGCTCATCGGTCCTCAGGCACCAGCCCCAGAAGAAGGGGCTGGGATAGTGTCTGTCTGAGGGCCAGCCAGCCGGACTGGGAGCCTTGCCTGAGAGGGCAGGGAGCCCCAGCCACAAGCACGGCCTCGGGACGGGGTGCTGGTCAACCGTGGCTTCTCCCGATGCCTCCCCCAGTGACGGTGCAGACAGCGCCCCCCCCCCCCCCGGTAATGCTCGGGCACCAGCACACGCTCGCTGAGCTCCCTGTGTGTCAGGCCCAGTGAGCATAAAGCCGGTTTTGTTTTCTTGAACTGCTTTATCTTGTTTGCTTAGGACGAGCTTGCATGGCGTTAACTTCCCTAGTGTTGTTTAAATAAACTGCACATATTTGCTACTATTTTAAAGCTGTGAGACACATGTAATAACAAAGTCTGGTGAAAACCAATGCCAGACCTGTGCAGCCTCGGCCTGGAAGACGCACCTGCTTCCCTGGGGAGAGACGTCCGTGCGGGTTATCAGCGACCTCAGAGGAGCCGGCACGTCGTTCCGGACGTGCAGCGGTCCCGGCGCACTCAGCACGTGGCACTTGACGCTGATGCACAATTACACTAATGCTAAACAGCGTTTCCATTATTTATCAGTATTCCATATGTCCCAACGGATGAAACCTGCCGGTGCTCCCAGTGCGCTCCTGAAGGCTGTGCTGCTGAGTAAACGCTGGCGAGGTGTTGGAGAACGATATGAACGTGACCTCCGTGCTCCTGTCACTAACAATTACGTATGCACCGGTGTGCGCACATGCATGTGCCCATATAGACGTACACACACACGTGTGCGCATGCACATATGTGAACACACAGGCACAGGTGTATAGACACACATGCACACACGTGTGCGCACGAACATATGTGAACACACAGGCACAGGCGTATAGACACACGTGTGCGCACGCACATATGTGAACACACAGGCACAGGGGTATAGACACACATGTACACACGTGTGCACACACACATATGTGAACACACAGGCACAGGGGTATAGACACACATGCACACACGTGTGCGCATGCACATATGTGAACACACAGGCACACATGTACACATGTGTGCACGTGCATATGTGACACGTGTACGTGGTGCATGTGTATATATGCACACATGTGTAAATACACACATGTATGTGTCTGCACCTCTGCGTGCATGTTTATAACATGTCACAATGTTCTCAAAACCAAAAGCCTGGCATCATGACAGTCTAGCCAAGCCCCATCACTGGGTCATTAGCGACAGACAGCTCAGCCAGGTCAGAGGTCTCATTACTGGGGTGGGCGGTCAGGGAGGATCCTGGCTGCTGAACTGGCCTCTGGATCCGACCAAACTCACAGCTGCCCATCGACAGGACAGAGACCCCCGAGGAAATCACCTGGTCTCAATGTCCTCTTACTGGGTATCCAAGAAGACGTAGTTACGAGGTTGATTTCCTGGAGCTGCAGGCAGCGTGCAGATCCCTTCACGAGAACGCTCCACAGAGCTCTCAGCCTCAGCACGGCCAGATCTAGGCTCTGCTCATCTCGTGTTTTGGGGCCAAAGGCCTGGCCATGCTGTCCACACAGAGGCTGGGCTGCACCCTGGGCTGTGCCCCTGCTCCTAACCCCCACCTGAAGTTTGCCCCTGGATCCACTCCTCTTCCTGGTGCCCTTCCTGCCTGCGTGGGCTCAGATCCCATGTCCTGTCTTCCAGCAGCCTCCCCACTGGACGCCCCCGGGAAGCCCTGTGCACACGGCAGCTGGAGCAAGCTTCCCAGAGTGCTGCCCGCGCCCTCAAGTCCCGGTACGGCTCAGCTCGGGCCCCAGAGGCCAGGACCTCCATGTCTCCCTGTCCCTGCCTGGGCAGGACACCTCCCGCCCTGCCCTGGGGGCTGGGGTATTCTTTTGGCCCCACACCGTGGCTGCTGCCCTGCCTGGGAGGTTGTAGGGCCTCATGGCCACCCACCCGGCATGGAGCAAACGAAGCGGACAGTCTTAAATGTGGGGTTCCACATACTTCCCGAGCACCAAAACACAGCTGACCCTCAGCCTCTACCCTAAGTGCTCGTATGGAGTGGCAGGCCCGGAGCCCCGACGGCAGTGATGGCTGCCACGGGTCACAGGAGAGCCATGGGCCCAGATTCTCTCCGATTTAGTCCTCAGGCTGGCCGCTCTCTCCACGGGGCAGTGATCAGCACAGAGCCAGGACCAGGCAAGGTTCAAACTGGCATCCAGTTATGTGCAATTCAATCCATCTGGGGAGCGCAGAAATGCTTCATGGGGGATATTATACCTGGGTAGGGTATGAGGAGCAAATAGGAGTTTATTGTTGGGGGTAATGAGGCTGGGAAGGAATGGCCAAGGGGCGGACATAGAAGCAGGACAGCATGGGTGCCTCTGCCACCAGGCAGAGTTAAAGGGCTGTTTGGGGCCCAGAAGAGGAGTGGGGAGGAGGGGCAGCATCCCAGGGTCGGCAGAGCTGCTCTTACACGGGCTGCTCTTTACTGGCCCCTCAGTATTTGTTTGCCCCCTGCACCCCAAGCCTTGGTTCCTCTTCTGTGAACTGAGGAGGCCCTTACCAGGGGGTAGTGTGGGTGATAAGGTGATGTCCAGGGCACTGGGCAGATGGCTGGGGGTTTCAGCCCCATTGTCAGGTTCATGGTGGAGAGAAGAAGCCTGAGAGGAGTCATGCTGGACTGGATTCCCAGGGGCTCAGAGAGGAGACGGTAGTGAAGGCTTTAGCCAGGACACCTGGAGGTGGTGGCTTAGCCTGGAATGAGCCCCAAGTGTTCAGAGGGACAGGCTTGAGGGCAGGTGGGTTTAGGGGTGTGCTATAACCTTATAGTCCAGGTAAGGAAACTGAGGCAGAAGGAGAAGGAATTTGTCCAAATTGCCTGGCTAGTGGGGGAGGGACTGAGCCAGGGGTGACAGGTGGGGAGGTGTAGGAGAGCCCAGGTGAAGGCAGGAGCAAGCACAGGTGGCTGTCCTGATCCAGCCCAGGGAGGATGCTCCAGGCTGAGTTTGGTGTCCCCAGATGGGCAGGCGTGAGAGTCCGCCCCGGCAGTCGAACTTGGCATTCCCCCTGGCCGAAGTGGCCTCTCCAAGAAGGGCAGGGCACAGCCTCTGGCCGCAGGAGGGATGGGTTCTCTGCCCCTCGGATTAGGGTACAGTGGGGTGGGAGGGGGGCTCCCAGTTCTCTCAGCACCTTGGGCTTCTGCTCTCCCTGGCCTCGTGGGTGCAGCCCCATCTGCCTTCCCTGCCTGCCTCTGCCCCCCACCCCCCCACACATCCCAGCCATACCCTGGCTCGTGCCTGGTCCCTCCCTGGACACACTCTAGGTGCCCAGGTGCCCAGACACAGCCCACCCTGCTCAGCGCACCGATGGGGGCATTTCCCGAAAGGGGCAGACGAAGGGTGTGGAGCGTGCCTCCCTGACGAGCAGACCGTACGGAGCCCAGGCTCTCACCGCTGAAGCCCCGGATCTGCTTCTTCATCAGCTTTTATTTACAGAGTGTGTCTCATTTCTGACCGCCTCTCTCCACCGAGTCTCAGTCATGCTCGCGTAGGAGCCGTTCTGCCGACGCGCCCTAGGACAGCTAACAGCCGAGGGGACTTTCTCAGGCTGGGTCCTGGGCCTGGGGCGGGGCCTCGGGTGCGTCTCTTACTGCCTCTGGGCCTCTGTCTCCTCACTCAAGGGCCTGGGTGAGCTCTGTGCTTTGGGGCCACCTGGACAGCTGGGGCGTGGGCAGTGGGGCTGAGGCATCGACCCCGAGAGTCCGCTTCACTCCACGTGGGGAAGGGGAACCTCGCTGCTGGGTGGGGGTCTGCAGTCCCTGCATCGAAGGGCGCCGACTTCGCCGGACAGGGTGGCATCCCATGCTTGCGCAGGCTGTCGGGCTGGTCCCTTTGCTGGCCGTCTACGGCACATGGGGTCCTGGGGGACTCAGGACGGGTGGCCTTAAGGCCCTTCCTTTCCATCTGGCCCTGGCAGGTGTCTCCTGGCAGGCTCTCTGGGATCACGTCAGGAAGCCCTCGCACTCAGCACACTTACTGCTCTTTTAGGGAAAGAGGTGGGAGGTAAGGGACCCGAGAACAGAAGGACAAAACACTGATGACGACAGGCTTCTGTCTCACCGAGACCGAGGCCCCCGAGCCACAGGCAAGCTGTGTGTTGGAAAAGCCATCGTGTCCACCCTGACTCCCCACCCGTCCAAGCCTGCACCCCAACAGCCACCTGCTGGCTCTGCCCCCAGCCTGACTTCCCCCTGCTGGCCCCTCGCTTGGCACGTTATCTTCCTATGCTCCCAGCAGCTCTGTGCCGCCCGGTCTTGCTCTCCGTGTACCCGAGGATTGTTCTCTCTGTGTCTGATGATGAGTGTAATTGAGTGTGACTTCCAGGTGAGGTCTTCAGGGACGCGCAAGATGAAGAGGAAGCTGGGTCATTTCCCTCCATCATCAATTCACCAGTGAAAGATGAATAATGCAAAACCGACCCGAGGCAGGATGTAAATTATTGCTTTTTTTTTTTAAAGAAAAAAAAATAGTGTCAGGGGAAGGCTATAATCATACGCACCTCGTCCAATCTACTTGCAAAAAGTTGTAATTCATCATATTTTCTATTATCTAACCATTCACCTGTTAGGGACACAGAATTATTAGGAGCCAAGCGTGAGCACTGGCTGTTGAGTAAACGGGCTGACTCGTAAAACATCAGAGGTGAAGGTAAACAAGGGAACATAAATAAGGAGGATTCTGTCTTCATTACAGAAGCTCAGGGTGTCTTCCCCGGGGTGCCCTCCCGGACATTTTGGGTTTGAGGTGGGCATCAGTCGGTTAGTGGGTGAATATGTCCCTATTTCCTTGTAGATAGGATTGCAGACGGCAGGTCCCGCTGCACCCCTTCCTGACCCAACCTATCAGGCTCTGCAGGGTAGGGCCCATTGGTCTGCATGGTGGACGTGGTCCCGGGGGCCCTGGGGTCAAGCACCAGCTCCACGGTGGATAGCAAGGCCTCGCAGACGCACAGGGACACTTGACAAAGGGCAGCGTGTGGGCAGGGCCAAGTGAAGAGCGTCGTGAACAGACAGGCCAAGGCGAGAGCAGGAGGTTGGGAGCCGGGACCGGTTCCCAGGCGCAGGTCATTAGACGGGGGGCACTTGCTGCTTCTGCAAAGCACGGCGGTCAAGGGAGCCTCGGCTATTCTCCCGAGAGGAAGCTCAGGAGTCATTCCCCTCAGGAGGTGGAACAAATATGGAAACGGCTTCAAAATCCCCCCATGTCAGATCCTGAGGAGTGCATTTCTAAGACCCCGAAGATGGGGTCACAGATGACAGACGGCTGCTGCCCCGACAGGCCATCCCACGCTGTCCTCAGGTCTGGGGCTGACCCGCTGGACGCTTCCTCAGCACCTCAAATTCCCTCCATTTCTGAGGAAATGGCACGGGCACAAATCCCGTGATTTGATAAAAGAATTTATGGAAACATTTTCAAGTTAGTTCCCTGTGGGACATGCCACGCGGGCGCCGTGTCTGCTGGTGTCTGAGGCTTCTTCTCAACCACGGTGCTCGGGTGGGTTTCACGACGTGCACCCGGCCCCTCCCGCTCGGTGTCCGTCCCCTGCTGCTCAGTGTCCGTCCCCTGAGCTGGCACCGCCTCGGGAAGGACCCGGCACCACCTAATTTCTCTGATTGACAGTGCAGCCCTGCGGACCCGATGCCCAGACGCGGCTTCAGGAGGGGTGGGAGCCTGTGGCTGCGATCTGCTCCGGCAGATAACAGGAAGGAGTGGGTCTAACGTCCCCGATTGTGCCCGCTTTCCCGCCTTCCAGTCTGGGCCGTTGCACACACCCTTGTCTGTGCGGTCACTGCGTGCATGTGGCTGAGGGCCAGGCACCCCAGCCTCCGGCCATAGGGAGACCTGCACTGGCAGCATGGAAAGTTCTGGGGTCCCTGGTGAGGCCACAAGCTTCTTTTTTTCCTACTCCCACCAAGAAAGCAGCCCTTGCCTCTCTCGACACTGAACAGGCCTCAGGGAAGGCAGCCGGCGCATCTCTCCCTGTAGCCAGCCTGCCTCCACTGGGGTCCATGGTGGGCCCTGGAGGCGCCTGTGACTTCTCACTCACAGTGTGCCTGCAGACCCGTTGACATCGTCTCATCTACCCGTTCTTGCAGGACCCTGACGTTTGGGTAAATAAGTGGCCAATCTCAGACGTAGAAACAGATGTAGGGCCCCGTGTTCCAAGATCACGGATTGCACAGGGGTCTCTGGTCAGGGGACGTGCAGAAGGTGACGCGCCATCCCGCACCGTAAACTGGCACTGCCCGTGACGGGACAGGGTGGTGAGGGTTTATTCCCCGAACACGAGTGTCATTTATGCGGCTTCCCGTCTCCTCCTGTTCTCCCTGCGTCCTTAAGTCTTTGGGTTACAGGTGCTTCCAAAAAGGAAATAATGTGCCCCTCCCTCCACGTCAAACCTGCCACTGATTTTCACGGAGAATAATCAGATTCTTTAAAAACAAAAGAGGCACTGAGGTCCGTCCTGATAGTTCATTCCTCGCCCTCCTACCTCCCTTTCAATGCGCATTTGAAAACCAGTGCGTTTTGTTTGCCTGCAAGCATGTATATTTAAAATATTTAACTAGGCTGGTCTCTGCAGCCTTCTGGCTGGTTTCCATGGTAGCTAAGGACGGACAGAGTAAAATGGTATTTAACAAACACAGAATAAAACAATGGGAAACATCTCCGTTCTTTGGCAAATAGAACGAGTGAGCCATTCTAAATAAACATTTGCATGAGTTTGGATCTGAGAGGCGCTGAGTGAATTTTCCTGCGTCCACAACGCCACTGAGCACACGCAGGTGCCATCCCCGCGCCCCCCCCGCCCCAAACTGCGGTATTCCTGACTTCCGATCTCTTCTAGGAAGGGGACGTCGTTTTGCAAGTTCCCATGGAAATCGTACAAAGGAAGTTTCCCGAATGGAATGGCATGGTTACTCCCTCGTGCATGTATTCGTGCATGTATTCGGAAGGAAAGTCTTAGTGGCTCACTCTGCCCAGGGCACTTAGGGAGGGAGGGGCTGGTGCCGTCCTCACTCACCCCTGTGCAGGTGGGGGCTTGGTGCAGCGACCAGCCCAGGTCCTGCAGCTGCAGCTGGGGGGCGGGGGCCTCAATGCAGCCTGTGTCCCTCTCTGCCCTCAGCTGGTCAGGGTGACACAGAGGGTGGTCCTGACACCCCCTCCCACCCGGGGCCAAGCAAGCAGACTGAGTTCCGGAAGCTGTGAGCAGCTCTGGGGGAAAGAGTTCAGTTGTGGCTGCTCGGGCACTCTTAGCAGTCGGGGTCATCTGGTTGGGAAGGCGTCATGCTGTTTCTACTGGCTTCAAAACCGCATTTCTCCTGATGAATACGTCAGAGCTCCCCCCTCATCCTCTTGAGCCTTGTCTCCCCTCCAAAATGAAGATGCAGGACAGCACAGCACCCCAGGTGCAGGCAGGACGGGGTGGACCCCGCAGAGCAGCTGTGCGTGCAAACAGCACACTCCCAGGCCCTGATGAGAAGGGCAGGATGGGAGACCCCACAACGTCCAGACAGACCCCTGTGTGTGGCGTGTGGCGTGTGCATGAGCGCATGTGCCCAGCCAGGCTGCTCAGCCGTCCCGGCCTCCCCAGCTCGCCGAGCTCCCCCAGGGCCCCAGCAGTTGAACACCTGTCTCCAGACCACGGCCTCTGCACCTGCCGACATTTGGAATGAGATCATTCTCCGGGGTGTGGCCTCCGTGCATTTGCAGGGCATCCCTGGCCCCCACCCACTTGATGCCAGAAACCCCCTACCTCCCCCTGGTTGGGACAACCCAGTGTCTCTAGGCTTCTCTGAACCTGGTGGAGAACTTGCTTGAGAGAATCAAGAAAATTATGTTTGGTTGGAAACATTTTAAACTAAATTACTCTTCATTTTACAGAAAAAAAGATAAAATCGCAGTAAAAAAAAAAAATTAAATTAGCAAGTTAAGCCAAACTGTGTTACTTTTTCCTGGAGTTGTTAGCGGTAGAACTGAATGAATCTTTCACACTGGTGTCAATTTGTGAGAAAAATGGTCAGTTCATCAGTGCTGATGGCGCTGGAGGCTTCGAAGAGGACGTGATCAGGGTCTGCCTGAGAGCCTTAACTCAACCAGACTTCAGTCACGTTTCCTTCTGGAAGGTGCCCTGGGACGTCCGGCCCCACGGTCCACTCCTGTTGTCCACCGAGGACGTGGGGTCCACGGGACGGGCTCCAGGCCATGCCAGTGCCCGGCCGGCAGGGTGCAGGCTCACAGGCGTCCCTGACCTTGCTGGGGTTATTCTCAAGGCAGAACATGCCCGTGACCACCTCACTGTTTCCACAAACATCTTCAGGAATAAGAAGGATTTTATATTTAACCAAATATCCAGTGGGAGCCAGGGCCTTGGACAGAACCACAAACCTGTGTCTGTCCGGAAGGAAACCTGGCTTGATTTTCACTAGAAACACCTATAGGAGGGCAGCCTGGATGCCCCATACCTCCCACTTTCCGAACGGGGTCTCCACAAGGCCCCCACGTGCTGACGCGTATGCACGCGCACGCACACATGCTCCAGCCCCCATCACGAGCTACAGGCCCCAGGGGCGGGTGAGCAACGCACCCACCAGCACACGCACGCTTGCGGTGTTCACGGCTCACGTGCATGCATGCTTGTGCCGTCTCAGCTCACTGTACCCCCAGGAGGCTGCATGCAGAGAAGTGTCCCCCAGGGCTGGCCGCCCTGCACCCCAGGCCCAGATTCGGATGGGCTGAGATGGGATTCCGCCTGCGGACAGGAGAAGCCAGGGCGGGGGGAGGTGTCTGTCTGGAACACTGGCTCCTTCTCCGGTTTTAGGCCTCGGCTTAGAGTTACCTTCCTGAGCTCTGGACACAGCAGCAGCCTCTGCCCTCTGCTCAGGGCCTGCTCCCTATTTCACAGTGGTGCCCCTGCATCGTAACACAGAGCCAGGTGTCCGGCGGGGACACAGCAATGCTCAGTCATCGTTCCCCCAGGGAACCAAGGGAGCGACCTGGGACCCTTCTGAGTCACAGGACCCCAGGATCCTCAGAGGGTGCCCCTCCTGTCATGTCCACACTGGAGATCATGGTCCCAGAGACAAAGCAGAACCCATGCAGCCTGTCTCCCACGGCAACGTCCTCGAAGCTTCCTTGCCAGGCAGGGACGCTCTCACTCATCACATTGGTGTCTGCACGGCCGCCAATCCCCAGCAAGCCACCTGTGGGTTCTCCTTTGGCTCCTGCCCACTCTCAGGATGGAGGGGTGATGGACTGTGGGCTGGGCGGGGGGCAGACCATGAGATGGAGGGGGGACGGTGCACGGGGAGGGAGGTGGAGGGACTGCAGCCCTAAAGTATAAGGGTCTTGGCCAGACTGTCCTCATTGTGCTGGGGACCCGAGCAGCTGTATGAAGGGGACTTGAGGGTGTCTGGAGCCCTGGGCAGGACCCTGGCTCGGGACTCCCATCCTGCCTTTGGGGGGGAGGGGGGGTATATGGGGTCTATCTACTCTCCGCTCCGCTGGCGGGCGAGGCCACACCCCTGATGAGAGTGTCCTGGGGCCACTGAACCGAAGCACCACAGCCTGGGGGGTGACAGCAGACACTGTCCCAGTCCTGGAGGCCAGAAGTCCGAGGTCAAGATGCTCTCACGGTCAGTTCCTCCAGAGGGCCGGCCTTGGGGGAGAGTCCACTCCAGTCCTCTCTCCAGTCCTCTCTCCTGGACTCTGGTGGCTTGCCGGCGATCTCTGGCGCTCCTTGGCTTGTAGAAGCCTCCCCCTGCTCTCTGCCTCCCCCTTCACCGAGTTCCGTCTACATGTGCGTCTGTGCCCAGACGTCCCCCCTTTCAGACGCACGCCCACTGGAAGGACCTCACCTTAAGGAATACGTCTGCCGAGCCTACTTACAAATATAGTCCCATTCTGAGTGACCGCAGGTTAGGACCCCAACACATGCTTCTCGGCGGGACGCTCTCTGCCCGTCCGAGTGTGGAAGCCCGAACAGCGCGGGGAGCCTGGTGTCAGCCCCTGGGCCTGGCTGGGCGTGGGTGCCGCTCGGCAGAGTGTGGCTTTCATAAACGCTGACGCGTGTGCTAAGAACCAGGATTCGTTTCATAAACAACAGTTTCTTTTTGCAAACTATACCCACAGGTCCCATTGCCACTTTCCAGTGTGAGCGCAGCCAGTCAGCTGACAGCCACGCGCGAAACTTTATCTTCAGTATTTACTGTTCGGCCAGAATATTGCTCTGATTCCTCGGGGGCGATTCGGCACTCCTGTGGGAAATATGTGACCTCATTTGCATTTTCTAATTGAATTGCTATCAGCTTTCCTGCAAGACTGCACAAAAAAAAGTTATTCCAGATTCCAGCACGGCTGGTATTACCCACAGAAAGGCCGCCTTTGAATCGTTGCTAAGAGAGGAAACGGAAAGGGGAAAACTTGCCAGATTTTTATGGTTCATCTCACTGGGGAGCTGTCAGTTTTGTCCAGCTCCACCGAGTCGCCGAAACACCAGGCAGGGAGGTTGCACTTGGAGAAACCCGGGCGCAAGAGAAATGGGATTCATGGAACCGGGAAATTAGGGGGTTCCCGTGCGCTGGTCCTTGGGGGATTTGTTTCAAAGCTCCTTTTGGCGAGAGCTTCCTGGGACTTTCCATTCTGCACACTGCTCCCTTGGAAAGGGTGCTTTGTGTGTCTAGAATCTTTTGCTAGCTGCACCCCTGCTCACTGTGTCCCCATCTGAACCCCCTCCCTTCCCAAACTTAGCCAGGAAGCCCTCAGCATGCATTAAAAAAAAATTCCACCTAGAATTGATTTTGGGGGGGTGGGGTGGGCTGGGGTCATTTCACCTTTTTTCCTAAAGGATACCCCATCGGTCCAGCATCATTTACCGAAAAGACAGTCCCTCCTCCATGATCCTAGGTAGGGCTTGGCAAGCTTTTTGTTAAGGGGTCAGATAGTTAAGTAGTTTAGGCATTGAGGCCAAGAAGTGAAAGTGAGGATATTAATATAGATACTTATACAACCATTTACAATACAGAAATCATTCTTAGCTTGCAGGCTATCAAAAGGCAGGTGGCAGGTAGATCGGGCCTTGGGCTCTAGTGTGCTGACCATGGCCCCAGAGGGCTAGTCTTATAAAAATCAAGTGTCTGCACCGTGTGCCTTTGACAAGGTTTATCAGACTGTATACGTGAAAGTGGGTGAATTTGACTGTATAAAAGTTAGACCTCCGTGAAAATGATTTTTTAAAAAAACATTAAATATTTTTTCTGTGTTTGCTATTCTGCTCCATTTGTCTGTTTGATCACCTTTGCCCCTAAGCCACCCCATTTAATTACTGTAGCTCAGTGGCTCTCCAACAGGGTGATTTTGTCCCCGGGAACATTTTGCAAAGACTTGAGAGAGCTGTGGTTGCAATGGGGGTGGTGGGGAGCTGACGTCTAGGGATGGGGGCCGGGGATGCTGTTGGACATCCTACCGCGTGCAGGACAGCCCACCCCACCGTGGCGAATGATCCAGCCCAAAGGCCAGCAGCGCTGAGGTCAGGAAACTGCTCTGGTTTGCACATACACCTCTCCACGTCCCCAATACCAACTGCCCCCATCTTCGTGCTGTTCTGGGCTATTCTTGGTCCCTCGCATTTTCATTTAAAAATGTAAAGTCATCTAGGGGCGCCTGGGTGGCTCAGCCAGGGAAGTGTCTGCTTCAGGCTCAGGTCATGATCTAGGGTCCTGGGATCAAGCCCCACGTCGGGCTCCTTGCTCAGTGCAGAGTCTGCATGAGATTCTCTCTTCCTCTCCCTCTGCCCCTCCCCCTGTGCTCTCTCTCTCAAATAAATAAATCTTAAAAAAAAATTTAAAGTCATCTCTCTGCCCTTCTACAAACAAGCAAGCAAACATGCTGTGGTTTTTGTTGGTATCGTGTTGTTCAGTCTACAGCCTCCAGGTGGCGCTGGCGTCACCGTGTCACCAAGCTTTCCGAGTTCCGTGCAGGCACACTCCTGTGGTTTTCCAGGTCTTTAATTGTTCTCAAAAGCATGTAAGGGTCTCGTGAAGGTTTCGTTAGGTTTATTCCTGGTTATATGATCATCTTAAATGCTACTGTAATTGGCATCTGGCTCACATGTCATTCTCTATTTATTCCTGGTGCGTGGAGGTGCGATTGCTGCCACACCCAGCTCTCTTGCTAACGAGAATCACTCACCCAGCCCAACGGATTCTGTGCAGATTATCTCAGATGCCCTGCATTTATAATCCTGCAAGCTACACGCACCGCCAGTTCTGTTTATTGGGATCTCCTTTTCTTGCTCGACCTTGTCAGCTTGAAGCTCTGGCGTGTGACCTAAGGTTGGCCAGGTGCTATTTCAGATGTCAGGGAAGGCTTCGACTAGTGTGCTGTGTGCTCTGGACAAGGTTAGGGACGGCCCCTTCTCCTCCTAATCTGCTGGACACTTTATCCTGAATGGGAGTTACATTTAACAACGGATATTCAGATGGTCATGCGATATCCATCCTTAATTCTGTGTTGAATTACGTGTTTTCATTTTCCAGTGTAGAAACAATCTTGGGCTCTTGGAACAGACCAGGGCAGCCATGGTTTGTCCTTTGCAAACATGGGTGCCCTTGAGCTTGTTAATATTTTGCTCAGGTGTTGTTTTCATCTACTTACGAGCAGCCTGGCGGACAGCAACCTGCTGCCCTCCTGCCCCTTCAGGGTTCTTGCTGGTTTGGACAAGGCACCTGTTCCGGGCTGCCTGGACACGTTTCTAGGGATGAGCTCTAACTCCTCCCTACAGAGGAGTTCTTCAGCGCTGCCACCACGTGTGGGCATGGCCTTGGAACACCGGTTTGAATTTAAATCTGTTTGTAATAACAAAACAGTTCAGGTTTCCTTCTCGTGTTAGTGTTGGTAAGTTGATTATATTCCCAGAATGTTTTATCATTTCAGGTATGTTTGTTGGCATGGAGTCGGAGTGTCCAGTATGTTGGCATAAACGGTACATAACACACTGAAACCATCCATGAGATTGGTCATGACGCTGTATTTTCGTTCCTGATAAGGATCATTGGCAGTTTCCCGTCTTAGTCCTATCAGCTCGGGAGTTTTAAGAGTCTGCTCTTGTCTTTGTGAATTCTATTATTTTGATTCCATTACCTTCTCCTCTCGGTTTTACTATTTCCTTCTTTCTACTTTGTTCCACTTCATTTCTTTCCCTGATTTCTTGAGGTGAATGTGTAGACTGCCAGTTTGCCCCTTCCTTCCAGGCTTACGCAGGTAAGGCTGCACACTCCAGCGGGGCGAGACCTTGGCTCCTCCTGCCCGTTTCAGCGCTCAGTTCAAATCACTCTGTAACCTGCACGTGATTTCCTTCCTACCCAAGGGCCAGTCGGAAGGCTCCTTACTCAACTTCTAAATCTACGGGGACTGTCTGGTTACCTTCCTCGTGACTGATTCCCAGCTTCATCGCTCTGATTCTAAACCTGTGGTTGGAAGTTCAGCCTCCGGTCGCTCACGTTTCGTGCAGGTGCTCATAAGTCTACTTGAAAATCGCGTGTACGCAGCCTTGGTTGGGTCTTTGTTTCAGATGGGAGGCCAGACTCATTAGATCTGCGGGTCTAGTCTTCTGTTTCCTTGCTGATATTCTGTCTGCTTCCTCTGTCGGGCACTCAGAGGTGTGTGTTAAATTTTACCAATAATTGAATATTTGTTCATGTCCCCTTTTAGTTCCACCGAATTTTGCCTAAATATTCTGAAGCTGGATTATTAAGTGCACACAAATTTAGGACTCGTGTATTAACCGAGCGCCCAGCTCCCTTCTGATGAGAATTGCATGGTATTTCCCCTGCGTCATTTTACTTTCAACTTTTCTCCATCCTTACACTTTTTAGATCTGTCTTCTGTGACCTGCAGATACGAAGTTAGGGTTTTTCTTTGATCTGTCAATTTGTTTTCTTTTAATCACAAGAGCTCATCTATTTTCATGTATTATAACTAATATATACTTGCAAATCCACCGTCTTTCTCAAAGAGAAACACAGAGCTCCTCTATTTTTTCCTTCCATTTTTTGGATTGGTAAGTTTTAGTTTTCTATTTTTGTCCGTCTATTATGTTAGAATTTAACAATCTAATGACTCTTTTTTGTTTGTTTAAGAAAGTCTACTTTTTTGGGTTTCCTGCTCAGTGGGGAGCCTTCTTCTCCCCCTCCCTTTACCTTCCCCATTCATGCTCTCTCTCTCGCTTACTCTATCTCAGATAAATAAATAAAATCTTTAAAAAAAGACTACTTGGTTGACAATTCACACTGATAACAGAGGAAAAGGACAAATTTTATTATTTAAGGCCCTTTTTAAAAAATATTGCCTAAATTTGCAGGCTCAGAGAGGTGAAAACATTTGAGCAGGAAATGCACCCAGGAGGCGGGAGGGCTCAGCTCTCCTTTGCACGGTGCTGGTCATTGTTAAGTTACCAGCAAGAGCATCATGTCTCCTCTGCAATCCTGTTAGAGTCCTGTGAGAATCCCGCGGGGATTACGACACGTGTGCTTATCCCTGAGTACAAGGTCAGACACTACAGAGACTTCAGGTCACTCTGCAAGTTCAGATTTACTTCTGACCTGAAATGCCACCTCCCTTGGCCAGGGCTCCACGTGCTTCTTCAGGTGATGTGTCCACCGCTGTGACCTCGTGGGGATTTGTTCCCCCACGGAACAGGGCTCTTTGTCTTATCCGAGTAACACATTAATTTGATTTCCATCATCTTGCAGGACGATGCGAGCAGCCTGGACACTCGGACTCCGTGCACGCTTTCCCGCCTGTCGTGTAGCTTCCACCCCACGCAGCGCCTTGCCCGCCTTGCCCGCCTTGCCCGCCTTGCCCACGGCATCTACTTCATCCTTTCCTGGCTTTTCATCCCAGGCTTTCGTCTCTGAGTGTCCTATTTCTGCCTGAAGACCACAACCTGTGGCAGAGTCTCTCGGGGCACTTCCTGAAGGGGACTTTTACCGGGTAACAGAATCCTGTGACTGTCACTACCCACCGCCTTCCGGCTCCCATTGTCCCCACGGGGGGTCAGCTCCCGTGTCACCCCTGTGCCTTCCCGGAGCTGGCCTCTGTTTGCTTTCAGACCTTCTGTGTGGCTTAGGTTTTCAGACCTTTTGTCATAAAATGCCTGCTGCGGACTGAACGTGTGTGTCCCCAAATCCCTAGGCGGGAACCTGACCCTCAGGGTGACGGTGTCAGGAGGTGCGGCCTCGGTGAGGGGTGATTAGGGTCAGAGGAGGTGACGCGGGTGGAGCGCCCGCGATGGGACTGGTGCCCGTTAGTTCCTCTCTTCTGTCGGCTCGCTGCCAGGTGAGGATACAAGACGTGCGAAGACAGCAGTTGGCGGGAAGCCCTCCTGGGGACCTGACCACGCCGTCCCTGATCGCAGAGCTCCAGCCTCCAGAACCGTGAGGAGTACGTCTGTGGTTCACAAGCTGCCCAGCCTACGGTGTGTCCTTCCAGCAGCCCCAAAGGACAAAGACCGTGCCTGAGTGTAATCTTCTTCCTATTACCCCGTGTAGAGTTCACGGGGCATGTTGAAGCGATGCCTGGATGTCGGCGGCCATTCTCTTTTCAAATATTACTTCTGCTCCACTTTATCCCCCCTCATATTCCAAACACACACCTGCTGGGACTTCTCGGTATTTCTCCAGTGCCTCTCACTCTTCCTTCCGTGTTTCCCTTCTGTTTATCTCCTTGTGATGTAGCCTGAATATTTCGTCCGACACTTTCTGCTTCACTAAATCTCTCTTCAACTGCATCTAATCTGCAGATATATCTACTCATTGAGCTTTCTTTAGTTTTTTATATTTTCCATCCTAAATTGCCCAATTCTTTTTTATTTTTCTAATTCTCTGTTAAAATCTTGTCTTCAGTGTGCTGAAACACGGTAAGCACAGGCACTGTAATATCTCTGTCTGAGAGCTCTGTCACCTGGAGCCACTGTGGGTCTTGTCCCGTCCCCACTGGGGGCCCAGTCATTTTCAGCCGAGTGCTAGACATTGTACATAAGAGAAGGCGGGTATAATTTGAGGCCCAGGGAGCTACCTTCCACCAGAGAAGATTTATATTTGATTCTGACAGGTGGTTATGGACATCGGCAATATGGCATCACCTTAATCCGTTTATAGAGAGTGACATTATTCAAAGCTTGGCATCAGTCTCTGTAACGACATACCAACGAAGGGACTCGGTGTTTCACATGGACCCTCCTTCCTCCCCCCAGGAACTACCCTGGGGAGGGTCCAGTGACTGCGATGGGCACAGGACTCTGAGGGTTGGGACCATGCTGATGACAGCAGTAAGAGCCGTGTCCTTGTGGCCGGGCTTTTGTGAGTCTACAATCTGTGTGACACATAATCTCATATAATACCTGTGACAACCCTATTGTTATCCCATTTTCCAGATCAGTAAATCTTAGCGAGGTCATGTGACTTGTCCCAAAGCATCAGCCAGTAAATTGGAGAAGATGTCATTTAAACCATAACTCAGGGCAGTCAGGCTCCTTTATGATGCTGGGCTCAGCCATACCTAGAAAGCCAGTTTTCACTCCTTTCTAGAACACTGACTCTCCCATGCAGCAAAGGGGCTGTGGTCATACGGCTCAGCGTCCCTATCTGTCAAGTGGGGACAATGACAGGAACCACTTCCAGATGTTTGGAGGGTTGGAGGAATGGATACCTCTTAGGACAGGGGCTACGTACGGTCCTAAAAAGTCAGGACAGGGAACTTTGGGTTTGAAAGTAAGAAGAAACAGGGAGTCATCAAGTGACCTGAAGTAACTAGAGAAGGGCTGGACTGGGTGGGCTGTGGAGACTCCGCCCACCACCTTTCATACACGCAGGGCGTGGCCCACAGCACTCCGCAGCTGGCCTCACCAGGATGGCCTGGGCCTGGGACACGGATTCTCCCCTTCTGCCCCTTGGGTGCTGGTTGGGCCACCCTGACGTGGGGTTGGAGGGGCACTTGTACCGAGGACTGTCTAATCGCAGTCACCTTCCAAGAGGGTCAGGGGATTAACCGCATCAGAAACAGCTTCATTAACACGCCGAACGAAAGGGGTCATTATGTTTTCAATTAGTGCCTTTTATCTGAGGCCTTCCGCCGGCTTTCAGGACCTCTACCCTCTGCTCATGGGCACATAGTTTCGCGTCGCAATCAGGGATATACAGCTTCACACGCCGGCACTGGCCGTTGGCCCCTGGCCCCGCGGCTGGAGGGAAGGGCCCCCACATGGGCCGCGTCCCGAGGCCGCCCCGGGGCCCGCCTTGCTCGCTGCCTTCTCACCAGCATGGGGCTCGTCATCATCACTCAGGAAAGAATGGAAACCACATCCGTCTGTCTTAGGGTCTCCAGCATCCACAGGGGAAGGCTCGCAACTTCCTGGGGCTCTGCTGTTAGACGCGGGTGTCGAGGCGAGGCCCGGTTCAACACACACCTATGAGGGCACCTGACATCCTTCCCGGGCAAATCAGCTCATCACCAGATGGGAAAGCTACCCACCAGAGTCACCGCTTTGTCTTATCTAACCTAAACCACCTCTACTATGTTTACAAACAAGATGAAACAAAACACAGGTCCCTGTTTTCCCAAAGTGGGTTCCTTGGAACACCTGTCTTACAAGATGTTCCATGAAGAGGGTTCCCTGATCAGCAGGCTTGGGAAACTTACAGTCTGCCTGCCCCCGTGGTTCATGAAGCACATTAACTGTGTGAGGCTCTGGGTAAAGCTACGGAAAGGAGTCCAATCAGCTTGCTTTAACCCTTTGCTTCCCAGAGCTCTTTTCTGAGGGGTTGCCCCAGGAACGCTGTTGAAGACACGGCTTCAAGTGGTGTGTTCGTTGCTGACATGCCGCACCCCGCATCATGGTAATTCTGATGGTCCCCGACCCCGCCAGCCGTGAGGGTCTCAGCACACTTTCTGCCTCCCCACGGGCTGACCCCCGGGCAGGTTGCCGTGAGCCCCTGGGACCTGTCATGCGGCCGACCCGGCTGAAACTACCCTGCTAATCCGGCAGCCCCATGCCTGAGGCCAACTCCACAGGCAGGGGAGGCTACAGAATTTTGGGTGCCCAACGAGAAACAGGAAAGAACAATTAAGACCGTCAAGAGGGCGAGAACCGTGCGTTAAAGTGGGCATGGGGCCCGTGTGCCCGTCCACGAGGCTGACGTCTCTCAAGCAAGGTGGCAGGTCGGAGGGTCTTCTGGGGCCGGCACAGCCTGCTGTGGTGTCCCACCCCTGGGGAAGCCTCTGCAGAGGGAGGCAGGCCACTCCCCAAGCTCCGTGTGTGGTCACATCTTACCTTGTGTGCCGGGTGCGTGGATGAAGGCTGGGCCACCAGCAGGCGTACCACGGCGTCCCATCGCTCGGCGGTCTGGCGGTCCCATGCGGTCACGGTGAACGCCACCTGCTCGGAGGGGATCCGCAACTCCCGCGTGGCGAAGACCGTCCCATCTGCCTCTACTTTGAAGTCCACGCTGTTGGTCTCATACCGCATCCCCTTGGTCCCCAAACAGCTGCTGAAGGTGACTGCAAGTGGAAAGGGAGACAGGTCAGCACCAGCCCGGGGGGCGGGAGGGAGGCACAGGCGTTCATGCGGTTGCTTTTCAGCCGCGGGTTCTCGGTCTCCGAAGGAGCAACATGGGGAAAATGATGATTAACTGAGTTTTCGACCTTCAGATATTGTGTTTTATCTCTGCTGCTCAGGGAATTAGCTATCGGCCTTTGCAGAAGGACAAAAAACAGCAAAGGGTGAGCTGCTCTGTCTCCCCACACCCACCTCCCCGTCTGTATCCCTGAGTGTGCGAGTGGCACGGCGGGTGCGTCCTGCCTGAGAACGAGGCACTCGGCCGTCCCCCACGCACTCCCTGCAAACCTCGTGCCGCCAGCATGCTCGAATCCCCCAGGATCTGTTTCCACCCCGAGAAGGCCAACGGCGGGGAAGGAGCCGGGAAGGCGGTGTTCTGAGTGGGACTCAAAACTGCTGTGTTCTCTGGGGCACTTTATTACTCAGGGGCCCAACCTGACACCCGCAGACTCGGTCAGGATGGGCTGGGCGGGACCTGGGGGTGGCGAGGGGCTTCAGGGACCGGGACACGGGAGGCAGCGGGTTTCCGAGGCTGTGGCACACTGCTCCGCTCTACACGCAGGAATTAGGCACCACATCGCCAGCCCCTCCTAAGGGCTCCGTCGTCCCACCACTTGTAAGTCCTCGGCGGGGAACGACACCTCGGGAGCCGCCCGTTCACTGGGACCACGTCAGTGCGCTTTCTACACAAGTGCGTTTGCAGCTGTCGCCAAGGCCACCCTAAACGGGGAGGCGCAGGCAGCCGGCGTCACATTCCGCTGATAGGAACGGTGGATAAAGTTACCTAGTATTTACGAAAGTGTGGGTATCTCAGCGGTTACGGTGGGAGGATGGCTTTTTTAAGCAATTTCACTGTCATAGCTTACATGATTTAATTACTATTTATTCCAGAAACTAAAAAAAGCGCTTAGCTGTTACATTTGATAAAGTGTTTTTCCCCTGTGTTCACCTTTTATTGTTGCTTGCCTTGAAATATTAAATGATGTGTAAGTTCCTGCATCTCGCGTACTTCACCGCAGACGGCTCCCCATTACCAGCGCCTCCCACTCGTGGATTCCATGTGCAAATGTTTTCAAGCATGACAGTGACAGGCATTTCTGCCCCGTCTGGCCCGAGAGGGCGGGAGTTGGCCCCCCAGGCGCACAGACCTGGTCCTTGGACGCTGAGGGCATGTGGGGCTCGGCGGGTCGTGGCCCCATGGAAATCTGCCCCTCGACCAGGGAATAGTTGCATTTCCTTTCAAGTGACAAGGGAATCCCACAGTGGCTCTTGCCCCGACGGCAAGCAAATTAAAATCAGCAACAGACTGAGTAGATCAATCATTTCCGACACCCAATCGTCACGGACAAAGATAAACATGACGGCTCGACGAATGTTGCGAGATGAGCCCGAAATACATAAGCCCTTCGTTGTCTATGCGCGAATTTCTAGTGACGCTGACGGCCTTGGACAATGGCGAGAGGGCTTGCATTTTGTCAAGATTAAATGTCGACACCGTTGTTTTTAAAACAAAGTCACAGAGTTTGGGTGATGTCCGAGGAAGCATAGGTGTGGCCCCAGAGGGAAATGTGGAACCCTGTCCACGGGGACCCTTCCAATGACGCATGTCCCCGGGGGCGGGGAGACCCTCAAGGACACCAAAGATGGCGCCATCAAAAGCCCTGTGACTGCAACCCACACCCATCGAGCCTGTGGGATAAAACCAGCGCCTCCTAGGGTGTTTACAAGATCTTCGCAGGCTTTAAAAGTCGACGTCTTTCCAGCCTGTCTGATGGGGACCACCAGTCTCACCAGCACAGAGCTGCGGGTCTTGGGGAGGCCACCTCCTCCCCGGACCCTTATGGGTACATGGAAGAGCCTGGCCATAGCCGTTGGTCAGCTGGCTTGCTCTCTGGAAGGGGTCACCCCGACTAACACGACACTCACGTGGGAAGGAGCACAGACGGGCACTGGGCCCTGCAGCCTGGACCCCCTGCCACCCAGCCATGCAGGCCTGGGCATCACATGGAGCTTCTGCCTGCAGATCTTAGAGTTCTAGAAAGCCAGCTCCATGTGGCCCAGAGTACCTACTTCTCCTGTCCACTTTAGGGCCAGGGTGCCGCTGTGGGGCACCGTGTGCCCTCAAGCTCCCGTGCAGGCCCGGCCAGCAAAGGGGGCTGAGCAGGGCCTCCATCCTCCGTGGGTCTCTAGCCTGGCTCGGGACAGGACTTGGGGCACCCAAGCTTCGGGACTAAGGTCCGTGTGACGGCGGGTGTGGTCAGGACCCTGTGGGTTTCTGGCAGGGTCAGCCCCTGCTCACGGGGAAGCAGCTGGACCCCAGGGCTGCACCAGCCCCTGTCACTGGCCCTCACAGGGCACTACCCCATTCTGTCTGGAATTCTCTCTTTCTGCTTCTTGCCTGTCCGTCTGGACTGCCAAGTGTGTGAGGGCAGGACCGCTGTCCTGGCTTCCAGCCATGTCCCTGGGGCCAAGGACAGTGCTGGCACATAGTTGCTATGAAAGGAGGTGAGGCGTCCCCACAGCGCACCCCTGCCCCAGCCCCCCGGCACCTAGGCCATGAGGGGATGGCTGGGGTCAGCCCAGAAATGCCCCATGCCACCCCGAGTGGACCCTCTCCCTCAGCTCTGGGGAGAACGGCGGGGTCTGCAGGAACCAGCGAGAGGTGGGAAGACACATCTGGTCCAGCTGAATGCAGGTGGTCCCGGCGGGAAAGAGCCCCCAAGGCCGCTGCCGCCAGCATCCCAGGCCACGAGGGTGAGCAACCCAATATTAACGTGTTCAGTCAATACTTTCCTTGATGTATTTGTTTTTGATCTCCTTTCTCCTTTAGTTTTCAGAAAAAAAATTAAAGTCCACAAGATTCTAGAAGGAACGTTTCCCTCAATGTTTCAGATGAGACCAGCAAACACAGAGAGCCTCCTGCCCCGGTCAAGTCTGGGCTGTGCATCTATCTTGCCTGGACCCAGGGCTCTCCAGGCGGTGGCTGCCTCCCAGGCACCGGGGCTTCACTAGGCACAGCTGGCCCGTGGCATCCCCCGTCTGTGGATGAGGAAACTGAGTCCCGGGGACACTCTGCACTTTCTTTCTTTTTTTTTTTTTTTAAAGATTTTATTTATTTATTTGACAGAGATAGAGACAGCCAGCGAGAGAGGGAACACAAGCAGGGGGGGGGGGAGAGGAAGAAGCAGGCTCATAGTGGAGGAGCCTGATGTGGGGCTCGATCCCAGAACGCTAGGATCACGCCCTGAGCCGAAGGCAGACGCTTAAGCGCTGTGCCACCCAGGCGCCCCCACTCTGCACTTTCTTGAAGCTGGCAAGAGCCCAGGGCGGGTGCTGCAGGTTCCTCGACACCACACCGAGCTGGCAGGGGGACTCTCCTTTTTATTTTTTTTAAGATTTTATTGATTTATTTTAGAGAAAGAGAGAGAGCACGAGTGGGAGGGGCACGGGAGAGGAGAAGAATCCCCAGCAGACGCCACGCTGGGGGTGGGGCCCGATGCGGGGCTCGATCCCAGGACCCTGAGATCACGACCTGAGCTGAAACCATGAGTCGGATGCTCAACCCACTGAGTCACCCAGACGCCCCCAGGGAGACTCTCCCACGTCCAGCTCTGTGCGCATCTCAGTCCTCGAGAGGGAACTCTGTGCCGCTGTTTGGAGACACTGGCCCTGGGCGGTATCCGCGCCTGGACGCCGAGGCTGCAACGCCCCAGGCCCCCGGCAGGCCGTCAGCAGCCCCAGCCCCACCGCGAGGGGAAGGTCACTCTGTGGGGGAGGGCTCCTGCGGGGAAAGGTTCCCCCCCCCCAGGCTCCCCTGAAGGAGGCCTGGCCGGGAGCTGCCTCCCTGTCCTGGGCCCTGAGGTGGGATTGCAGCGCTCCTGCTGCACGAGGCTCTCGGCGGCTGCTAATTACTTCCATTAGTTTTAAACAAACTTGACAAGAGACAGGAGTCCTAAGAGACACGAAATCCAATCACTTAAGTACACACCGGCACAGCCCGCTGCCTCCGTTCCCTCGGTGGCGGCAGCCGGGGAGCGGGCCTGTGGGCAGGACTCGTGCCGTCTGCCCGCTGAGGATCGGCCCCGGGACGGTGGGGAGGCGAGCATCTGGCCGCACCCGGTGCTGCCAACACCGGCAATCTCCAATGCCACTGCGGCATCCTGGCCCAGGCCCCTTTGGGTCCCTTTGGGGTATGGCTTGAACCCAGGTCTGTGTTTGACAAGCAGAGGCCTCTCTGAGCGTCTGTCTCTGTCCCTGCTGAGGCCAGGACGAGCCTTGCCTGGCATGGGACAGATGGGTAAAAGACTGCTTGTCTTACACTGTGGACAGGATGCATGTTACCTTTTTGACTGAGGAGGAGATAGGCCCAGGGGAGCAAAGGCTCTTGGCCAAGGTCACGCAGGGTCATTCACTCCCCAAACACCTGGGGTCCTCCTGGTGCCTGTCACTGGGGTCTACCTGCGAATAACAGAACTGCGGCTTGTCTGGGAGGTGAATGGAAAGCAACAATTTGGCTGGTTGAGCCATACGGGCTTCTGTGGGGTCACCAAGGGGGGGCCCGGACCAGGCTGGAGGTCCCCGGCGGGGGGGATGGGAGCTCTGCAGTGTGGTCAGTCAGCACTCGGGATTCTGACCCTGTAGGATCCTGCCTCTGCCCCCTGGGGATCCTGCTCCCCCTCCCCAGCCTGGGGTGTGGGAGCAGCTCTTGGAGTCTGGCTGTGGACCCTGGGCAGGCCCTGGACAGCACGAATTTGATTTTCCAGCATGTTCTGTTCCAGGAAGACGCCCAGAGAAGAAGGTAAGCTACTCCGTTCACTGCCCGTCAGTGTCCACCCTGCTCCTGAAACGTGTGCAAACACCGTGCCTGCGTCAGCAGCTCTGAAGGCTACTCAGGACGCACCGTGAAACACGAGTGCCCGGGAGCGCCCTGGCTGGACGCTGGGGAAGGCTGAGCACCAGAACATGCAAGGATTTCAGGATTTCACTTCTGTGGCCGACTCCCGACTCCCCCCACCCCTTGCCACGAGGTCCGTGAAGCCAAGCGGAGTCCGGTTGGCATTCCGGGCTTGTTGCCCTCCAGCGGGGATGCTGATGGGGCAGATAAGGGGCAGGGATGCTCACGGACGCAGGTCTCCTCTGAGCGGTATACATGTGAGCCTCTGACATCCGGGCATCCTGGCTGACACCCACTCAGGGGACCTATTGAGTGTTTGGAATTTCCACGGCCTCCCCTGCCCCAGGGTGACACCCTGTCTGCTCCACCTCCCAGCACCCATGGGGATTCTGCTCCCCCATGAGGGGACCCTGCCCTGTGATAGAGGTGACTGCACGTGCGGAGCCCAGGTGGGTGGCCTCACTCACTCCCATCTACAGATGGATTCGCTTATGGATACAAGAGTCAACAAAAGCCAAACACAGTCACTTCCAGGGACAGGTTAGAGTATGGGGTGGGTCAGAAATTAACCAAGTCGTTACGTCAGAAAGGTAATGCTCCCAAGGGAGGCACGCCAGGTTCTGTGAGAGCCCATCCCAGACTTGGCGGGGTAGCGAGTGCTTCCCCTAAGACCCGAGGGATGAGGGTGCTCCTGTGAGGCTTGGGCAGGCCACAGGGACAGCATGTGCAAAGGTCCTGTGGCAGAGGCATTTCAGGGTCTGGAGGACCGAGAACAAGTGTGACTGCAGCAGGGACTGCAGAGTGACCAGAAGGTAAACAAGGAGGCAGAGACCCGCCACACGCTCAGAGGGACAGGCTGAGGGAGGGGCGTCTCCGAGTCTGCCGACCTGGACACCCACCCTCAGTAATCCACGCCTGCAGGGAGCTCTCCTCCAGGGGGGAAGGGCCGCCTGGCACTCAGCGGCCTCTGGAATTGAGGGAGGGTCTTGAATGGATGTGACACTCCTTTTTGGGGCCAATGTTAAGAGAACGTCATAACCTTTCCTGGCCATAGGAATAGCCCACCGTTGTGACTTCAGAAGCACGCCCTCAAAATCGAGCTACAGAGTGGATCACAGGACCCTGAGCTCCGGCACCTGCTGCAGACCCATCTGCGGGGGACGCAGAACTTGAAAAGCCAGGAGCAGAAGGGGTGAAGGAAGAGGAACGGGGAAGGGATGTGGGCAAGCATCCCTCCAGCAGGGATGCACGCACCGGGGCCTGGGCAGGGCGGTGTCCAGGGAGAAGGGAAATGAGGTCGTCTCCAGGAACCTTAGCACCCACACACCCTGGTCCTGGTGTCCCCAAGGGGGCCTCTCATGGGTCATCTGTCCAGCTTGGCTGCAGCCCCTGATGGCATCTCCCTAACTGCCCTGCAGCCTATGAGGCCACCTGGTGACCGTCCCTGCTGCCCGAACCCATGGGCGGCTGCTGCCAGCAGAGCCAGAGGCAGACTTGTGGTGCCTGGGGGAGGAGGACGGGAGTGGCCGCTGTCAGGAACGGGGTCTCCTGTGGGGTGGACTACATGGGAGTGATGACGGCTCAAGATCGTGAACATACTGAACGCCCCCGAACTGTTCACTTTGAAATGGGGAAATTACGGCATGTGAATTCTATGTCCCTAAAAACCAGTTTCTGGGGCTCCCTGGGTCCCCAGTTCCTGGCTGAGGGGAAGGACCTCCCTGGAAGGGCCTGTTCCTTTTCCCCGGACGCCTCAGGACCAGCCCTCGCCCCCGGCCCTCTCCCTCCTGTCTCTCACCTTCCCTGTCCCACGCGCAGACCAGAGAGCTCATGGGGGGCGGGGGGCATGGGGACAGATGCACTGACATCGCGGAGAAAAGTGCATGATGCCACAGCTGCATACAAAGTGCAGAAACCCGGGGTCCTAAGTGAGGGGCAGGGAGGGCACACGGGTGTTCAGGGACGCTTTGCGAAGGAGGCCATGTCTGAGTTCGAATTCCAGAAGTTACATGCATGGTTGCCTAAGATCTGAGTGAGCCAGGTATGTCCGTGTGCGGGACACCTGCACGGCGCCCAGGGAGCGACATGGCTTCAGGAGTTTCCAGAATTTCCCAGGAATGTCCCAAACCCACAGAATGCCAGGACTAGAAGGCACTACAAAAATGAACTGCCCTAGCCGCCGGCTGTATTGAGAAGTGACCCGAACTTGCTGGAAGACCATTAATTACGTTCTGGAATGCATTCATTTATTTAAGTCATTCCACAAGCCCTTGCTGACCCCCCGCAACATGCCAGCCTTCTCCCTATGGGCCCTGGGCGCTTTTAATATTTTGTGAATTGATGCCCCAAATGCAAAGCATGGAGCAAGCCTGGCGCTGTTACGTTTCTCTTAGAATTTCGTGCATTCATAGAATTTGTAGCTGGTGCAAATGTCACGTGTGAAACTGTCCTTCCGAAGCGCTGGGATCTGTGGCTCGGGCTCCAGGTTCTGGGCTCCGTCCAGTTCTGAAGTCTGAAGACTGATGATTTGATGCTCACTGCATGTCGTTTCTTTCATTTTTTCCAGGATGGAGCGAGATCTTGCATAAAACTCATCCCCTCCTCCGCGCTGGCCTCACTGGCTCATCGCGGGCTCACGGCGGGCGTGTGCAGCCATGCTCAACCTCAGCGTATGCTGGAGACGCTCACCCACGAGAGGAAGCTCGGCGGCCCCTCATGGAGACGCTCGACGTTTAACCCTTTACCCTCATCACTTTTAATTGCTCACTGGGCGAGAAGGGGGAGGTGGGTGCTGGCGTGCTGGGAACGGTGAGCGAGGGGCTCGCGGACGTGCTTTCTCACCGGCGGGAGCCTGCCCGACATTTACAGGGGCGGGAGGCTGTGTCTCCCACTGGAAATTGCATGGTGGTTATGAAACATGACTTTTTATTATTTTTCTTGTTAGGTGAACTGAGAAAGAGCAAATGAGCCAGAGGTGAGCTTGTAGTGGGACTGTGCTGAGGATAATTCACCCAGCAGAGTGTGCCTGCTTCCTTCCTTCCTTCCTCTATGCTTCCTTCTTTCCGTTCTTTCCTCCGTCCACCCATCCATCCACCCACCCATCCTTCCCTCCCTCCATACTCCTCTATCCATCCTACACTCACTGCACCTCCATGGTCCAGGCACCATTCAGGAGCAGCCCTGGGCAGCAGGAACTTGGAAAGGAGGGCATGAGCAGGGGCCCTGGAGGGGGCCGCTCTGTGCCGAGTGTCCCCAGGGATGACTCTTCTCCCACTGATTCTCCAGAGTAAGGCCCTCTCTGCAGGGACCTGTGCCTCAGGGACATGAGCCCGAGGCTGTAGCTGAAGTCTCATCGAGGACGACCAAGTGCCACCATGGGCCCCACTTGGACGGCTTTCAGCTCTTCTTCCAATTTAAAGCCCTGCCCCCCGGGTGCAGTGGAGAGGACAGCTGCTGGATGTCCAGGGCTGCTCTCACGTCTCTGCCCCACTCCTGACGGCCTATCTCCTCCCTGTGGCCGAATGCTCCAAGCACCAGGATTTGCCTGAAACACCCTTCACCACCATGTGCAATTCCTCCGAGGAGCCTTCCAGGATTCATCTCAGCTGCTGACCCTCTCTCGCAGATTTATTCACTACAGTGGCTTCCCGGGGGCGGGGGCAGAGCGCTGGGCAGCAGTCTGCCCCCTTTACCTCGGACATCTTTAGAGTTGCTGGGGCACGGTGATAATAGAAAGCAGACCGATGTTTGGTGGGTCTTATTAACGTGGGCTAGGCATGTAGGTGGTGCTCGAGTGGGGCCCCCTCAGGAGGGGCTTGTTCGCAGGCCTCCCGTCTGCTGCTCCAAATACACAGGGGCCTCCTGGGAACCTCAGGCCACCGGGACCGCTGCGTGTCCTTCCAGGCTGTTCTCTGGCCTGTCTGTTTAAACGCAGACAGGCTGTTATACCCGCCTCTTTTTCCACGTGGTCTCCCGTGGGACCTCTGCCCACGGGCACAGTGCACAGCAGAACCAGCATTCTTGTTTGTGGGGTGCAGAGAAGGCCGGGCTGTGGGAACTGAGCACCCAGCACTGACGACTCCGGAAGGTTCTGTCCCCCCCACCCCCACAGGCTGGTGTCCCCGGAAGAGTCGGCCTGCGCATGACCACCTGCAGACGTGCCGGGACCTTGCAAAGGTGCCTCTGGGGCCAGGACGAGGCCTGGGGACGCATGGCTGGTCGCATCTTCCTCTGCCATCATTCTGTTCGGCGCATGTTCCCGAAGCAGCCATATGTTTACAAACCTTGGGAAAGTGTCCTTTCCAGGAGCGTGCGGTGAACCCGCTGGCCCTCCCCAGAGCAGGCTGCCTCGTGCCAAGCCCCACACTGTGCAAGTGAGGAAAGGGGCAGACAGGCCTGCCGTGCGGACGGCTGGCGCACATCACCCAGGAGCATGCGCCCCGCATGGGGACGCGGGAGCTAGGTGTTCACGCCCCAGACCGTGCTTCTCGTGCTGCAGACGCCCCAGTGCCGGGGTCCGCGGCTGCCCCCCACGAGCACCACGGCAGCCTGCCCCGCGGACCGTATGTCCACAAGACGAACGCTGTCGGGGCCTTTTAAACTGTAAACTCATGTGTGTTCAAACCAAAGGTGACCCTTCTTCCGCAGCCTGAAGACGCCCTGGCCCTTGGCCGTCAGAGTTCCCAGCCCCCACCCGGGTCACACGCGGCCCCTCTGCCTGTTGTCCCTGTCGGAACCGCCCCACGCTTGGCTCTGTTTGTAAGGTTCCGATAGGAACTGTAGCCTCCTCTGTAAACCTCGGACCACAGACACCCCCCGCCCCCGGGTCCCTTGTCTCCACACCAGCAGTGGCGGCGACACACAGCTCGCTAACTCATCGTAAACTGGTTCGGTGCGCTCTTCCTGTCTGAGCATGAATAATAGCACCAAGTTTGCCCCGTGCACATGGCGTGCACGCGCATCTGCCTCCCCGCGGCGCCTGACGGTCTCCAGCTCCCTAGGAGAGGGGGTCCTGCGTGGCGCAAGGATCTCCGCCATCGGCCACACAGGCCGCCCGGCTTGTCCGTGTTCCTTGTGGTCCACGGCTCTGCCACCCAGGCCTGGTTCTCCCCACGACGCATAGCACTGGCTTGCCTCCACACTGTGCACGGGGATGTCTCTCCTGCCCAGCACTGGCCACCCTTCCAGCGCCCGTCCCTGCAGCTTATTGGATGCTGTCCTTTATGTCCCCAAGGCTGCTACCCTGCTTGCGTCATTGTGGCTCCAGCCACTGCCGCCTGTCTGCAAGCTCGGGCCTCCCCACGACCTCCAGCTCCTACGCCCCAGCCGGTAGGTGCTGGGGAGATGTGGGTGGGAGAAATGCACGCGTTCCGTTTCCCTTAGCTTCAAAGGTGAGTATTCGGTGAACTGAGGAGCCAGGAGAAGGCACAGGGGAAACTCAGACGCCGATCGCTAAGTGGACGAAGTCCACTGAACAGGCTGCACGCTGGGGGACCCCAACACTATGACGTTCTGGAAAAGGCATAGCTAAGGAGACAGAAGACCAGTGCTTGCCAGGGGCCAGGGAGTCACGGGCGGGGCGTGGAGGACTCACAGGGCAGTGAAAATGCTCTGCGTGATGCTGTAACGGGGGGTTCATGTCATCATGCATTTGTCCAAACCCACGGAGAATGCACCGTCAGGAGTGACTCTAATCCCAACTACGGGCTTTGGCTAATGATCTTCTATCCACACGGCCTCATCGGCCGTAACAGCATCCCACAGTAGCGCAAGGTGCGGACGGCGGCGCCAACCGTGCTGGCGCGGGGCGTGCACGGAGCTCACTGCACGTCCTGCACTTTCTGCTCTATTTTCCCATAAACCTAAAACTGCCTTAAAAAAAGCCTATTAAAAAATGGATATTCACTATCCGTTCGACATTCCTTCTCCAGAGACAACACGCAGTCTCAGAAATGTTAAAAATCCCATCTGAAAGCAAAACATTGAAACCTCTCTCATGCCGTTTCATTTACGGCAGGAAGCATAAAACCTGTTCTCCCTCTGGGCTTCTTCCTAACGAATCGAACGCCATGCTCGAACCATCGCGGACTTCATCTCTCTAAGGACGTTCTTCCTGTCCAAGAAAAATCAGCCGAGGTGGCAACAAACGTGTGCCCTCGTCTGAGTGGCAAAGTATGTTCCAGTGTGCCCCCACGCCCCACTATTGCCCCGATAAGACTCTTGGCGACCTTACTTAGTATTTACGGCGCTGCGTGGAAACTGGAGGCATTGCCGGGAGGAGCGGCGTCTCCGTGACTCCAGCGGTGTGTGTGCGGCCCCCGCAGGGGGACCGGGGGCGCGAGGCAAGTCTGGGCACGGTTCCGGGCTCCCGCATGGAGCGCGAGTTCTCTAGGTTCTGGTACGAATTAACAGTCCTTTGCTGGAGAAAACAAAGGCACAGGTGTGTTGGAGACACAGAAGTGGGGTGTGGGGGGAAAGATTCAGGACCCGAGGAGGGCTGATGACGGCACGGTTCTTTCCCGGGGCGGCCGTTAAAACCACCGTCTGAGCTCCTCGTCGGTAAACCCCAGAGATGCCCCATCAGAACGGAATGTGGGGACTCTTAACTGGGTGACATCTCCAGTGAAACCCGCCCTCCCACACTCGCAGGGGCACGAGCAGGACCCCGTTAAAACACCATGGGCCGCCCCTGGAGGATGCCGTCCCTCGTGGCCTTGACTTCTGGTCGTTCCCACGCTAGAAAGGAGGGCTGGGGAGGGACGTGGAGACCAGGGCACTGGCTCCTCCCAGGGTCTCTGGAGGAAGTGAGGGCCATTTGGTCCAAATCTCCACATGCGGGGATGTGGGAGTTGTCCTAATGGCCATAGATGTTGGGGGTGCACTCCAGGAAATGGGGTTCCCTGAGGATCCTGGAGGGACGGACGTCCCGTCTGGACCCCTGTCTTCTCATCCAAGGTTCTGAGTGTCCATCTGATTCTTTGGAGAAATAGTGGTGATTTTTTGGACTATAAAGAAAAGAAAGGTATGTTTTTATTGAATATCTGAAACTAACATTTCATGAATTATCATGAATGAACATTTTGTGAATTTTCTTTCTTTCATTCATTCATTCTTGACTCGCTTGTCCACTCAGGTGTTGCCAGGCACCAGGAACACATTCCCTTGCTGAACCCTCACAAACCCTGTGATTTCCATTTTCCAGAAGAGCAAGCTGAAGAAACAGAGAGGTTCACTGACTGCTCCCCACCAAGGTCCCCGGGCAGCGAGTGGCAGAGTTGGTGCGGATGGGGGCTCCTGGCTTTGTTGCTTCCTGCCCCCCAGGCCTGTGCAACCAGGAGAGCCCCCTTCCCTCTGTTCTGGAGCTGACCATGGTTGTCCCTGAGTGACAGAGGAAGGGCTACATGGTTTCCCAGGCTATAAAATATTCTATCCTATTCCTCTTCCACTATCTGCTATGACGAGCTTCATGTGTGAAAACCACACACAGGTGTTTATTCACAAACAAATGATGGACCGCTGGCCCTGCAATGGACAGCCCAGTCCCCCCCCACGATGGACGGCTCGCCCCCAATGATGACGGCTCTCCCTGCCCTGATGATGGATGGCTCTCCCCCTGACGCTGGATGCCTTTCCCCCTGATAATGGATGGCTCACCACTGATGATGGATGTCCTGCCCCCAACGATGGACGGCTCTCCCCCTGACGATGGATGGCTCTCCCCCCGATGCTGGACGGCACACCCTCCATGATGGACGGCTTGCCCCTGACGATGGACAGCTCCCCACCGCCGCCCCCCCCGACGACGGATGGCTCGCCCCTGACGGTGGATGGCTCTCCCCTCCTGATGACAGACGGCTCATCCCCCCACCCCACGATGGACGGCTCGCCCCGACGCTGGGAATGGGCAGCGGGCCTCACCCATGGGGTGGCTGCGGGAATGAGGAGGGTCTCTTGTTTCACTAGCACGCCTTGAACAGGGCTCTGTGTCTGGGCTCGTCCCACAAGGCTAGTGCCGCACACGGGAGGGGGAGCTGAAGGACGATGCTGGAGCTGACAGCCAGGGCTCGGGGGAACCGGGCCTGGGGGTGCCCTTCACAGCTCAGGAAATAGGACCGGCTATTTTTAGAACCACCAGCCTCCCTCTCATCAGCGTCTTCACGTCAGGACCGAGCTAATGAAATCATTCGTAATTAAGGCCCAGGTAGAGCGATGGCTCTCTTTCCTGTCCCCAGAGGCCACCTCCCCGCTCCTCGCCTCCCCGCCATGTCCTCTGTGCAGGGGCGGGAGGAGCAATTCCCGCGGGCCTCCAGACCTGCTTATGGGTTTATTCCGTTTCACCAAAAGGAAGTTTGGGGCTGTTTTTAGAAGTGCCCCTGCTCTGGCTGACCCAACTATTCTCAGTTTCTTCTCACAGCTCCCACCGAGCTGCTCCAGACGCCAGGGCAGGACGTGGTATTCGAGGCCCTGGGAAGGTTTGGGATGGTGTCCCCGCTGATTCCAGAAGGGCTGGAATCCAGAGGGAGCCCCGGCTCTGAGTGTGGGATCGGCGTCCTGCCGTGCTCCTCCCCGCCCTGGACCCTGGGAAGGCCTGTGGCCACCACAGCCTTATGTGGACTCAGCATCTGGCAGATGAATGAGCAGAGCCACAGGCTATGTCCGTCTGTCCGACATGTCCTTCCACGTACTGACTGGCCTGGCTCACCCTCTCATGCTGCCTCCTTGGGGAGCCTCTGTTCTTCAAAGTGGGGAGACAGAGTGGCAAAGCCAATGCCCCATTGTCATGGTGCTGCCCTTCTAGTGGGGGGGGCAGAAAACGGGGATGTTGCAGGATGGCTTTGGGGCTACAGGAGTTCCAGAGAGGAACAAGGCAGACAGGGTGCGGCGGGGCCAGGAGGTCAGGAAGGCAGACTCCTGGCTGTGAGCAAAGGGGACAGGGCAGGGGACACACACGTGGACACATGCGCATGCATGTGCATCTGGGAGCGGTGTGTTCACACGTGTGTGCGCGTGCTCTCTGGCAGCCCCGGGTGGCCTGTGCAGACTGGGCCCCTCCTGAGCTGGGTGGCTGCAGGGGCACATGGTACAGACGGGAACATGGCTCCCCTCACTAACATGTCTACACCCCAGAGGTGCTAGAGAACATCTTCTGGGCTCCACAACACTGAACCAGCAACCGTGTACGCTAAAAACATGTGAAAAAACAAAACATGCTTTGCCCTTTGCCCTGGACTGCAGATGGCCATTGGAGGAGGGACATCTAAAAGTGCAGGGTTCGAAATGGAACCCTCCAGCTTCAGGCTACCAAAGTGGACGACGTCTGACCACACACAGTCCTCATGGTGTGGGATGAGCCCACTTGCTGCTCAGATGGGAGGGACACTGGATGTTGGTGTCGGGGCCAACTGTGGGGTGCAGGTGGGCAAGCACCTCCGGATTTCGCAGGAGGGCGTGGCACCCCGGGAGCTGGAAGCCTGGGGACTTCTCCCCATGGCTCTGAACTCACAAATTCTGAAGCCTTCGGGGCTCTGAGTGGGAGCCTTGACTGGAGTCTGGGCAGGACGTGAGGGTCTGAGCTCGGCGGCTTCAACAGTAGTGACCTCCCAGCCACAGGCCAGCCGCCAGTGCCCATGAGCAAGGGTGCACACACTTGTCACGCCGGGAGGGGGACTCACTCTGCGGACGCAGGGGACAGCTGGACACGGTGCAGCGTCGGGACGGTCAGAGCTCCGTGCCCGTCCTCCTGGCGCCGGCAGCCCCACTCGCCCGGTACAGCCTCAGCTTTGGTTTGCTGGGGCTGAACGTAAACACGACCTGAACTCGCCCAGCCTGCGCCCTCTGTAAATACGCCCGGGCCACCTGCAAGCCATTTTTCTAAAGTAAATAAAAAGGAACTCGGGAAACGCAAACACTCGTCTTCCTTCTCTCAATCACGCCGACAGCCCGGACCTCTGTATCTGGGTCTCACATCATCACACCTTTGGGTCATACTGGCTTTGGGATATCCAGGTACCCCCCTCGAGATGAGCAGACCCTCGGGGGGGGCGTGAACCAAGGGTGGAAGCATCTGGTGTCTGCCCTCAGGCCCCTGCTTTCCAAGGGGGCTGGGCCGGCCTTCGGCAAAGCGCTCAGGAGCCTCACGGGGCACGGGAGGGAGCCGATGCCGTTCAACGGGCATGCAGACACATGTAAAATGGAAGTCTGTTGGGGGCTTCGTGGTGCAAGGTGCTAGGAGAGCCCGAGGAGGGGTCCCCACGGACGAGGAGCCTGAACAGGACAGCAGGAGCCAGTCCAAGCTTGCTAGGATGCCCTTGGACGAGGAGGACAGTCCCCTAGAGGCCAAGGGCCCACCTTGCCCTGGGCCCACCTGGGGCTGCACAGGCTGTGGGGGTGTCATGCGGGTGTCATGAACAGTTCTTCAGAAACAATGGGGCCACTGATGGTGTCCTCTGCGCTCCTTCCAGGACAGGCCTCTGACCACACGGTGGGCTCTGTGAGTGATTGGGACTTGGGGACACATTTACTGGACTCATGACTAGCAACGCTCAGTGCTGAGGGGTGAATTCTCCCCCAATACAGAAAAAAAAAAACATGATTCCTCTTTTTAATGGTCTTTGGGCAGCATCCTCGTCCCCTCTTCCTCAGTCAAAGGCTACCCCCGGGAAGCAAAGGCCTCACACGTCTATCGGACGGGTCCTGGTCCAAACCCTGTTTCTAGAGAGCCTGAAGGAAGTGGTCACACGTNGAAGCCTTCGGGGCTCTGAGTGGGAGCCTTGACTGGAGTCTGGGCAGGACGTGAGGGTCTGAGCTCGGCGGCTTCAACAGTAGTGACCTCCCAGCCACAGGCCAGCCGCCAGTGCCCATGAGCAAGGGTGCACACACTTGTCACGCCGGGAGGGGGACTCACTCTGCGGACGCAGGGGACAGCTGGACACGGTGCAGCGTCGGGACGGTCAGAGCTCCGTGCCCGTCCTCCTGGCGCCGGCAGCCCCACTCGCCCGGTACAGCCTCAGCTTTGGTTTGCTGGGGCTGAACGTAAACACGACCTGAACTCGCCCAGCCTGCGCCCTCTGTAAATACGCCCGGGCCACCTGCAAGCCATTTTTCTAAAGTAAATAAAAAGGAACTCGGGAAACGCAAACACTCGTCTTCCTTCTCTCAATCACGCCGACAGCCCGGACCTCTGTATCTGGGTCTCACATCATCACACCTTTGGGTCATACTGGCTTTGGGATATCCAGGTACCCCCCTCGAGATGAGCAGACCCTCGGGGGGGGCGTGAACCAAGGGTGGAAGCATCTGGTGTCTGCCCTCAGGCCCCTGCTTTCCAAGGGGGCTGGGCCGGCCTTCGGCAAAGCGCTCAGGAGCCTCACGGGGCACGGGAGGGAGCCGATGCCGTTCAACGGGCACGCAGACACATGTAAAATGGAAGTCTGTTGGGGGCTTCGTGGTGCAAGGTGCTAGGAGAGCCCGAGGAGGGGTCCCCACGGAGGAGGAGCCTGGACAGGACAGCAGGAGCCAGTCCAAGCTTGCTAGGATGCCCTTGGACGAGGAGGACAGTCCCCTAGAGGCCAAGGGCCCACCTTGCCCTGGGCCCACCTGGGGCTGCACAGGCTGTGGGGGTGTCATGCGGGTGTCATGAACAGTTCTTCAGAAACAATGGGGCCACTGATGGTGTCCTCTGCGCTCCTTCCAGGACAGGCCTCTGACCACACGGTGGGCTCTGTGAGTGATTGGGACTTGGGGACACATTTACTGGACTCATGACTAGCAACGCTCAGTGCTGAGGGGTGAATTCTCCCCCAATACAGAAAAAAAAAAACATGATTCCTCTTTTTAATGGTCTTTGGGCAGCATCCTTGTCCCCTCTTCCTCAGTCAAAGGCTACCCCTGGGAAGCAAAGTCCTCACACGTCTATCGGACGGGTCCTGGTCCAAACCCTGTTTCTAGAGAGCCTGAAGGAAGTGGTCACACGTTCCCCCCCCTTTTTTTTTTTCTTTTTCTTTAATGTGATCTCTACCGTTGATGTGGGGCTGGGACTCACGACCCCGAGATCAAGAGTCACATGTTGTACCGATGGAGCCAGCCGGGTGCCTGGCCACACATTCTTTACGCGTCACATCCTTGTTGAACGCAGGTCCAAGCTAGTGGGGGCGGGGCAAGGACATGGTTTCATGTTTGTGACAGTGGTCGCTCTGTGTCCCTCTGGGACATTTCCAGTGCAGGTGAGAGCAGTGGAGGGTGTGGGAGGTCCTGTGAGGCCCAGGAGACCTGTATCACTTACACAGAGTGTTGGTAATTCTGGGTGTATAGTCAGCATGAGGCCGGGTTCAGCTGAAGTAACAACTAGCTTCTAAACCTCGTGACGTGTGGCCGTGGGCCAGCTGGAAGGCTCCGCACAAGGGAATCCTCACTGGCCATTCGGCCCCTCCTGGGACGGACGAACCTTTCTCTGCTCCCGTCGCACCCGCCAAAGCGAATCCTGCGGTCAGCCCTCACGGCAAAGTTGTGAGGAAGTGAGGCCCTGCCACGTATCCTGAGGACAGAAGGGTGACACCGTGTCTCTGATATTTAACGTGGACGCAGGAAGGTTCACAACGTCTGCTCCCGTGACCATCAGTGCTGCTTGGCGTTCCCGCCACAATGTGTAGAGACATTATTACTCTTCCCAAGTATGATGTCTTTACGACAACAAATACAGTGGAGCTTAGGAAGATTCATGCCCAAAGCAAGTCCTGCAGCTAAAGAAACAATTTTAGCGGCTGCCTCCAAAATTGCCTGCTGTTTCATCCGAGCGGGGCACCCCTGCCTGTGTGTGGCCCTGCAAAGGCTCTCCGAGTTTGCTCCGGGTTGTTCTTTCCCCCACATTAGCTGTAGGATTCCCGAAGGCGCGGGCCGTGGTGCCTCTGCTTTCTATCCTTGAGCAGAAGAGTGACCCACACGGCCCCACGCCCCGCTGCTCGGCTGTGAATTCCCACCACCGGGGGACAGAGTCTGACGCCGGGCCGGGTCCCGCAGAGTTGCCCGTCTCAGCTACACGCGGTGATTCTGCTTTGGCAGGAGCAAGAGCCAGTTAACCAAGCCATTTTGGAGGCAATGGATCCTGGCCTCACAGGGCCCTTGACCCGATCCCCAGACCTCCCCATGTCCCCTTACAGAGAAACACAGCAGTTGAAGACCCTGCCCCAGGGAGCCCCATGGGGAGTATCATGCAAATGAAATGTTTATCCCAAGGTAATTATCCCTTGTACCAGTTCGACAGGAAATCTTGATAAAGAATTGTTTTTTTTTTAATATAGTGGTGAGGAAGCTTAGCCAGATGCATAAAAATTATATGACATTTTACTCCTGAGTGTAAATTAAAATTTGCAGAAAGGTCAATGAAGCAGGAGTGATTTTTTTCAGATGATTTAGACATGAGAACTGAGGAGGCTGGAGGTAGGGGAGAAGCCAGCATCACCCACGCCCGCTCGAGCGTTAGCCCTGGAGAGGGCTGCCTGCCCACCTGACCCACCCCACCTGGCCCACACTCAGTCTGTGCCCCAAAGGCAGCTTCGGCCCAGACTGGCTGCTGAGAGAAGAGAGATTTGTGCAGGAGGCCCCAGTCTGTCTCACTGAGTCCCTACCACGTGATCAGCAGCTATTATGTGCACCAAGGTGCACGCAGTCTGCCACCTTGCCAAGAGCTGAGGCCCGGGAGCCAGCAGGGTGAGCTGTGTGGCCTTGGAGAGCCTGCAAAGGTCTCTGAGCATCTTATCCGATCCAACACAATCACCCCAAAGCCACGCGGACTGAGCCCGTGGCCCACAGTCAGATTCCGGACCCACTGCCAGCAGGGAGTTGCCAAGCTAGCGGCTGCTCTCTCAGATCAGGCTGTCTCCAAGGGTGTTTGAGGGAATTCAAGGAGATACCGTGGGAGAAGCAGCCCAGCCCAAAGCTTGGCATTCGGGGGTGTGGGGGATGGGCGCACCGCGGAGCCCGTCTGCAGCATCTTCCCGCCTCCTGGGACCGCCCTGGCTGGAGTGGAAGGAACACACCCACATTCACGATAACAAGATGCAAAGTGGCCACGGGGACGATTAAACTCTGCAAGTGAGCACAGCCCCGTGTCTTATCACCTTCCTTCCTCTTAACCAAAGCAAGGTGCTTCCCCACCAGCCCCTCTTTATCGCAACAGTCAGGGCTGCAAAGTGTAACTTAATTTAAAAAACAATTATGAGTGAAACACCAGCTCCCAGGAATTATCCATTCTTCAGAGGGAAAGAACAAAGGCGGCCACGGAAAGCTACAGGCCCCTCTTGTCTGACAGCATTAACACCGCACTTCAGGGACCAGAATGCCGACTCCCTCACACCTGCCCAGTGTCTCTCTTCTGGGGGACAGGAGAGCGAGGCTCTCAACACAGCTCTGTGCATATTCCGCATTCATAACTCTCAAGGCTTTGTGATTTAAAGCAGCAATTACACAGAGGAACAAGATAAAGACTGGGAGAAATTATCTCTTTGGGTCGGGAGGGAAGGAAGCGATGGAAGGTTAATGCTTTGGTGAAATATTTCCACAGTTATGTCACGCAACCATTTTGCAATATCCCTAATGTTTTTGCACATTACATGCTCTTCCAGGGGAAAAACAGCTTGTGTTTCTGAGAGCAGGGAATAAAAATCTAAGAGGGCTCCGCGACTGCCGTGTACCTTGGAGGGCCCTGCAGCGTTCTCGTACATCCAGGCACGACAGGGCGGGCTGTGTTTGTAATGAACAAAAACTGCCGAGACTTAAAAAAAAAACAAAAAACAAAACACCTCTGATTAGAACCCATTGACACTCATAATAAAATATTGCTTTCAAATGCAAAGCCATTTGGCTGCAGGTAACGTTAAGAAGTTGGACAGTTTTGGTCACCTGCTTCTGCCAGCACTCCTCATCAGTCCCACCGTGGAGGGGATGGCCCTCTTCACGCCAGGTCCCACCAACTTAAAGCCACTCCTGGCTGCTGAGTGCCGTGTTTGTGTGGTTCAGGGCGGCTAGGGGCCCCACGAGTCCCCGGGGCGGCTGTCGCTTCACCTGCTAACCACTGCCCTGGCAAAGGCGGTGTCAAAGCGAGGACACAGAGTCCGTCTTCGACCTAACACAGTGAATCACGAAGTCTGAGAGTGAGTTGCTGCTAGAAGCCCCAG
Organism: Ailuropoda melanoleuca; assembly: GCF_002007445.2. NCBI lineage: Eukaryota > Metazoa > Chordata > Mammalia > Carnivora > Ursidae > Ailuropoda > Ailuropoda melanoleuca. Next base: position 46,895,514 of record NC_048230.1, read on the forward strand.
CATTCATGGGGCAACGTCCTCCGAGGCCAGAGCGCATGTCAGCATGCAGGGGCAGCAGGAGGCCACACGAGGGTGGAGGGGCTTCACGGCAGCTGAGGGCACAGTGCTTGGCACCGCCGCTCTTTGGACGAAAGCAAATGTTCTGCTAGGGTCCTCAGGTATCTGGCCATGCCCAGGGCGGGCAGCGTGGTGGTGCTTCTGCTGTGAGTGGCTGGGGTGGGGTATCCCACAGCACAGGCCAGGATCTGGGGCGAGGCAGCCCGGGCGCCACTCTCAACACGGGGTCTTGGGGGAATGTAGATGCTCGTCTTGCTACACCTGGTGTGACCCGAGTTGTGTCCTCCAGCACCCAGAGGGGCCCTGTTTCTGTGACCCTGCCTTGTAGGAAAGAACAAGGACAAGAATGTGGCTTGGTCTCAGGGACGGGGGACACATGCAGGATTTGGGGAAGGTGGAGGTTGGTGTCTTCCCAGGAGCCTGGCAGCATCAGCCCTTCCCCCTTGTGTCCCCAGAGAGGGCAGCAGGACCTCGTGAGTCTTCACCACCCTCTGCTCAGGGCAGGACACACTTTCCTTCTCTGTGGCACGTCAGTGGTCCCAGTTCAGCAAACCCCGCAAACCGGACAGGAGAGGCAGATCTGTGCTGAGCACATTCAGAAACGTGTGTGTGTGTGTGTGTGTGTGTATGTGTGTGCGCGCATTCGTGCGTATTCTGTGCATTTGCCCAGAGAGCGCAAAGACGGGGCTCTTCTGAAACGTCAGGGTGAGAAAAGGGGTCTAGGGCTGGGTTGGAGGAAAACAACTCTGTTCAACTGACCCTGGCTGCACAGAAGCTTCTGGAGCCTCTCTTGGACTTAATTGTCCAGTCTCAAGTCCCAGGGCGTCCCTGGTGAGTCAGGGACGGTTCGGCTATTTGTTTCCATTAGTTCATTAACATTAAAAAAATATGACTTCCTACCCATTCAAGAGGGAACTCTGGTCACTACGGAGAGGCTCACTCTGTTGGCGGCCTGGGGACAGGTGCCCGGGGCCTGGCGCCCAGCACGGCCGGACATGAGGAGAACTTCAGCTGCACCCTCCCCCGCGTTTGCTGCCCCGCCCCCGCTCAGACCCTGCATGTGCTTATGGGCCGTCCCTGGGAGTGGACACTCCAGCAGGGCCAGCGATATGCCAACAGGATTGTTTTCTGCACGAGCGGTTCTGACACGGGCTTTGGGTGAGGGGGGCATGGGGAGAAGGGAATGAGGAGTCGGGGTGGGGTTGCTTCCTAATGCCGGGCGAGGCCAGACGTCCCACACGCTAGTGGGCTCCCTCCCGGCCTCCGCTGGGCCTGCGCGTGGCCCCCAGCACCTTCTCCCAGCACCCACTGCACCTCTGACCCACGCGCTGCCCTCCCACCGTGGCCAGGCAGATATCCTACACCTCCTGGGCTCCAGACTGACCCTCACTCCCCACGCTCCGGGGTCCGTCCTTCTCAAACCCCAAGGCTCCCTCCCCTGCCCGTTGCCGTGGAGGGCTCCCTCCCCCTGGGACCAAGGCCTTGCAGACTGCCGGGTCTCATCACTGGCCTCTGCCAGCCTCCCTGCCCACCTGGAAGCCCCCTCCCCCATCCTGTCCCTCCCCCTCCGCATCTCTTTCAGCACCTCTTTCCAGCTGCGGCGTCAGCCCTTCCTCCTGTGCACCCCCTCACTGTGAGCAAGTGTCTCGGTCACAGGCTCCCAGTGACTCATCCTGGTGTGTAACTATCCATCCTGCATCCGGGACATTGGTGCTGACCGGTCCCCACGCACCACGGCTGTCTGCCTCTTTCCCTGGAGCATCACTCCTGCACAGACCTCTCTCCTGACAGCCCTGTCCTCACCCTCCCAGCCGCATCTCACTGTAGTTTTTGGCTCAGCGCACGCTGGCGTTACGCAACTCTGTTGAAGGACTGCTTGTCTCCCTCTGCGGCAGAGTGATGGCCCCTCACAGAGGTCCACGGCCTGCTCCCGGGACCTGTGACTCCGTCCCCGCCCCTGGCAGAAGGGGCCTGGCCGACACGATTCACTTAAGGGTCTTGCGATGGGATTCTGGATTACCCGTTGGCCCAGGCCGTAAGGGTCCTACAAGAGGTCACAGCTGGAGCAGGTCAGGCAGAGGTGCACGGGCGCCGCGGGTTTCAAAGACGGAGGGAGGCGCCAGGAGCCAAGTGACGCGGGGCCTCCGGGAGCAGGAGGAGGCCAGGCAGGGATTCTCCCCAGAGCCTCCAGAACGAGCCAGCCCTGCCCATCCCTTGGCTTTCGCCTCCTTTTGGACTTCCGACCTCAGCACTGTAAGGTAATATATTTACATTCTTTAAAGCCACTGAGTGTGTGGTTCTCTGTTACAGCAGTCCCAGGACGCGCCCTCCCTGGCAGGCGTGCTCCTGGAGGGTGGGCCTGCCATCCTGTCCCGTGTCCCAGACCCTAGAACAGAGCTGAGCATGCAGGTGGCACGTGGCGAGCGTCTGCTGAGTGAGTGAATGAGCGTGACCCACAGTAGCTCACCTCCTTGGCAGCATGGTGAACACGTCTGCTGGATGCACGAGGTTCTCTGCTTCCACTGGCTTCCCACGGGCCCCTACCCCACCTCACCGGGGCCCGCCAGCCCCCCTCGGGCTGCCACCCGAGCAGCCGGAGAGCCCCAGCGGCTGTGTGGTTCACTTGGCAACGTCCCTGCCCATCGACTTGCGTTGCTTTAATTACAAATTGCGTAATTCTACACTTGAAGCTTGCCGGCAGGGGTGTTCTGCCACAGGGGAGATGACTCAGAAGCAGTGTGAAGGCGGAGCGCCTCATCCTCTGGAACCTTCCATCGTGGCTAAATGCCCTCCTCGGCCCGGGTGCCCTGCGAGCCCACCAGCCGTTACTTCTCCAGAATGCTGGGGCTCAGAGAGGTGCACTGACTTGTCTGAGGATGCGCTGCCAGCTGGCAGGAGAGATGTCTCACTACCAATTGTTCTGGAAAGTTCCCTGGCTTGGTTATCATTAGTCTGGGCAGGGGGAAACCGGAGGGGAGGGGAGCCGGCCGAGCAGCTCTGAGGGCTGCCGGAGGCCCAGCCAGCCCTGCCTTCTGGACTCTGCGCCTCCCACCCTCCCCGGCAGCCTGAAGACAGTTGAAACCCTGCCCCCCTCGGCTATTGTCTCCAAGTTGTAAACTCACTTGCTCGCTGCTGGTGGCAAACTTTCCACTAAATACACAGATGGTCCTGCCCGATCCTGTTAATGAAAATCTCTCGCACGGATACAAAAACAGAAGTGATCATCTGTTTTCTAACATTTTGGAAAAAACCTACAGAGGTGGAAGGTGTTACACAAACGAGAATGATTAGCTCGTGCCATCTGTGGAGGAAGGGGAAAGAAAATGCGCCATCCCAGCCTGCCGCAGCCGCGATTTGGGCTCCAGGGAGACAGAGAGCCGCCTCGCATGTCCAGGGAGGAGTACCACCAAGGACATCTCCATCGGTGGCCCCAAGAAAGGCACAGCAGCCCCGCCACCTTCTGGAAGACACTCTGCTGGGCTGGCCAGTGTCACACAGGTGCTCACACCCTCCTGGAGGGAGGGGCAGGTGCTCTCTGGGCTCATGGCTTGGGCAGCCGGCCCTGAGGTCTGTACAGCTGTGGTGGGAGCTAGGGACTGGGGCCTTGGGTTCTCTGCTAGCTCCACGCGCTCTCCGTGCACCAACCATCAGGCAGGTGCAGTCCTAGGAGCGGTACCAGCCCAGGCCTGCCTGTCCCGTGGAGCCTGTGTTCAGGGAGCGGGCAGGCCCTGAGCCAGGCACCCACCCAAGCTGTCCATCCAGTCCATCTGCTGAAAGACCAGCATTTTGCTTTTTTGTCAAATCTCCATCACACACTGATGCTTTTGTAAAATGCAGTAAAATGAGTTACCAGGAAAAGACTGAGGGCAAGATGTTGCTGCAAGTTTCCAAATGCTCACACTTGATTTCAGTGCATATCTGGCCCTGATTTGTAACAAGCAGCCTGGTCTGGGGTCCAGCTGTGATCCCACTCTGAGAAGTGCTTACAGCAAAGGTGGCATGCCCCACGTGAGGGCCGGGAGAACAGAGCCACGAAGCTGGAGGCAAGAGCAAGGGGCCCTCGGCCAGGGGATCCTGGAGGGCTTCCTGAAGGAGGCAGCATTTCAAGGGCACCCAAAGGATGGGAAGGGGCAGGCTGCAAACACCCAGGGCAGTAGCTCCAGGCAAAGGAGGGTCTGCAAAGGCTGTGCAAGGCTGGAGTGGGAGCGGGGACAAGGGTACCCATGCGAGGAGTTGGGAGGCTATGAGTGCCTAGGGTGTCAGGTAGGGAGAGACGGGTTCCCTGACTGTGGCAGGGCTCTGGGTGCTGCTGTCACCCTGGGTGGGGATGATGGTGGCTTTGGCCCAGGTGGAAGCACAGAAAACAGGGCAGTGGCATTGCAACCTGCTGAGGAGGCCAAGAGGACTGAGCTTCCAGAGGACTGGGAGTGGGGAAGGGATATCTGGGTCAGCTGAGGGTTTGGCATGTCTAGTTTGGGGTAAAAATCAGCACTCCTGAACACTGATGCAAAAATCTTGAACAAAACATTAGCAAATAAAATCCAACAATGTATAAAAAAAAATATATGCTATGATTACTAAGTGGCTTTATCCTAGGTATGCATGGCTGATTCAACATCTGAAAATCAATTACCATAACCCATCGCATCGATAGACTGAAAAAGGAAAATCACAGGGTCACATCAACAGATGCAGAAAGAGCATTTGACAAAATCCGACGCCCATTCATGATAAAAACTCTCAGTAAACTGGGAATAGGGGTTATATTCTCAACCCGATCAAGACTATCCACAGAAACCCTACAGGTAACATCACACTTCATGGTGAGAACTCAAAACTTCCTAAGATCAGGACCAAGGCGGGGATGTCCCCTTGCACCGCTGTTTTTCAATGACACACATCACATCCTCACTAATGTAATAAAAGCAAGTGGATGAAACAAAAGATAAGCCGTCTGGGAAGGAAGAAATAAGACCGTTTTTGCAAAACTGGGACAAGTGATTAGAGCAAAGTTACAGGATAGAAGCTTCACACAAGAGCTTATTGCTTTCCTATACACCAGTGAGGGACAAGTGGAATTTGAAATTAAGAACAATACCATTCACTTTAGCACCTCCCAAGATGAAACCCTTAAGTATAAATCTAACAAAATATCTATAAAATCTATATGAGGAAAACTCCAAAACTCTGAGGAATTAAATCACAGAGGAGGGGAATAAGTGGAGGGATAGTCCATGTTCATGGATAGGAGGACTCGATATCGTCAAGATGTCAGCTCTTCCCAACTTGATCTATAGATGCACCACAGTCCCAGTAAAAACCCCAGGGAGCTATTCTGTGGACACACACAGCCTGATTCTAAAGTTTACGTGGAGAGGAGGCAAAAGAGCCACTATAGCCACTGCAGTAATGCAGAAGAACCAAGTCGGAGGACTGACACTACCTGACTTCAGACTTGCTAGAATGCTACAGTGATCCAGATGGAGTGGACTGGCTCCCCTGGGCAGCATCCGGTGCAAACTCCACTGTCCACCCCCGGGGCCAGGCCCCTCACCCGGAGCCTGGGTCCTTCACAAAGCCAGCTCCTGGGCTGGAACCCTGCCGGGCATCCTCTTGCATAACGTCCGGGGCCACCACAGTGGGAGTAAACACAGAAAACATGTCCCCGAGCTGAGCTCAGAGTGTGCACAGGGCCTTCTGACACGGGGGCCAAGGTGTTGGGGTAGGGGCACTGAGGGGCATGGAGGGAACCCCCAGAGGAGTCATGAGAGCAGAAGAGAATCTCCTCCCTAAGTGGTCCCCAGGGTCACGCTGGCAGACACCTCCTCGGTTGCCCTCTCCTGATTCCACTGACCCACAGTGGAAGCCAAGCCCAGGATGGTGGCCAGTCCTTGTGGACACTCCTCCCACACTGAATAGGGCTGCCCTGTGTATCCACTAGAGATATGGCAGGAGTGAACACACGTGATTTCTGGGGTTGGGCCATGGGTGCGCTGTGGTTTCCACCTTGCTCTTTCTCTTGGGCTCAGTCTGGGGAACGGTTGCCATGCTGTGGGGACACCCCAGCAGCCCTGTGGAGAGTCCACCTGGCAGGATACCAAGGCCCTGTGACAACAGCCAGCCGTGTTGGAAATGGATCTCTGAGTTCCGCCAAGCTCTTGGGGACCAGGTTGGTTGCAAGCACATGAGGGGCCCTGAGCCAGAACCACCCAACTAAGGTGCTCTCATGAGCCATGGAACCGCTGTGGAACTGTGTGGGGATCAGTGATCACTGTTGGAGCCACCAAATTCGGGGGTGACGTGCTATCACGGCGGCACAGCACTACCACAGGGACACGTGCCATGAGAAGGAGGAACCACTGGCTGCAAAGGGGTCTCGGGTGCTGAGTGAGAGGGTAAGAGCCCGCCTCTCTGCCTACCTGGAACGAAGCTTCTATTCTCCTCTGGGATGGTGGAAACACTCCCCTCCAGGACCTCCCCTCCTCCACCCCGACTGCACATCTCCTGCCTCTGGTCCCACCATCCCTACAGGCTGTGCTGTGGGGCTGGCATGCAGCAGGTGGGAGGCCACCTCAGAACAGCGTGATGAAGGTGGTTTGATGAGGTCAGGGGTCTAGTCCAAGAAAGGCAGCACCTGCCGGTAGAGTCTGGGGGAGCAACCAGCCCTGACATCATCCCCAGCAGTCCCAGAGCCACGGCCCCGCGGAAGCACCTCTGTTTAAATAGCTTTCCAACCGTGTTTAGGGGAAAGTTGCCAGAGCTGGCTGTGGGGTGCTCTGGACACCATCATGAGAGCTGTCAGGGGCCCTGGGGACAAATCTAGCCACTCTGACCCTCAGAGGAAGAAGGGGAGTGTCCCCAAGGACACGCCAGGCAGTGAAGTCCATCCACCCTCGCCAGGCAGGCTCATCTTTTTCCCTGGCCTCCCCACCTCCCAGGACCCCCACCATCAAGGCCAACCCCCGGCCCAACGTTAGGGTCTTCTGGAGCCTGGCCCCCCTCTGGACTCCCACTGCCCTCCTTCACAGACCACCTCCTGCAGGCAGGCCACTGGGCACTCACCCATGTCCCCACATTCCCAGCATTTGGACACAAGCGGAGCCACTGCCAAACTGAATTATCTGGAAGCTTACGATGGTGGGAAGACCCTTTGACTTAGGTGATACCATTTCAGGTGTAATTCACTGAAAACAACTTCTCCTGGGGGAATAATACATCCCCTCTATCAACCACTAACATCTTGGTGATAATTAGTTGTACTGATGGATGGAATCATCACTGTGATGCATCCCTACGGTGCAGAAATGCCGCGTTCCAGACAAGGTTAGGACCTTCTTCTATGCATATCTCATTTTCACTGCTTTGCCTTCTTTCCAGCTTTCTGCGGACTCAGAATTCCAGGTTTAACTTCTGACTCTTCCACGGAAAAGGACTAGGGCAGGGACCACCCCTGCACGCTTGCTCCTGAGGAGTGCCCAGCCATCAGGTGCACCACTGTAGACGTGGGGGCCATCAGTGAGCAACGGAGGAGGGTGCTGGGTGCTGCTGATTTATCACTGTGATTTCCTGGGGGCGGCTGGCTGAACCGAAGATGGTGAGGAAGTTTTGGAAAAGAGAAGAGAAGTTGGGGGAGAACAGCGTGCAGGGGCGCAGAGCAGTGGAGGGAAGCTGTGCGCATGGGACGGAGGCTGGGGGCCATCGGGGCTCGGGTCTGGAGGTGGGTGCTGCTGCAGATGGCCTGGACCCGTGTCCCAGGAGCCTGGCAGTCCTGACCCACAAGAGCTGCAGGGGCTGCCACACCCCTGTCACCAAAGAGGGATCCAGCCCCTGCCCCACCCCAGGCCCTGCGATTCCTCCAGCTTGCAGGAACCCAGGGGGTCCAGGCAGTGACTGCCCATGCCCCAGGCCCTCCGGTGTGCCCGCAGACAAGGGGCAGGAGCAGGTGTCATCCAGGAAGGGCTCAGCTCTTCCAAGGGAGCTGCCAGAGAGGGAGAAGGTCTTCCCACTCTTGGCAGGAGTCAGGGAGGTGGAAGGGGGAGGAGGGCTGGCTGGGACCACGGGGGGCCAGGACCCTTACGGCCAGCCTGGAGGTCTCGGTGAGTCGGGGGCCCTGACCAGCTGGGGCTGCCTTCTCCCCAGCCTCATCTGTGATCCAAGCTCACGGGCTTTGGAGCAGAGGCAGGTGATGTCCGGCGGCCCTTTCCAGGGCCTGGCTGAGCGCCCGAGGCGCAGGAGAAACACACTAGCATGGAACACGTCCCCTGTCTGTGGCCGCAGAGCTGGGCACCCAGGGCACAGGCTCAGCCCGGGCTCTGCCACCCTCCCGGGGCCACCCTGGTGCCCAGTGTGAGCTGCCTGAGCTGATGTTGCTGTCGGGGCAAGGCGAGGCAGCGGCGGGCATGGGTGGGAAGAAGGCTCGGTAGACACTGCCGAGGAATGGGGCCATTATTTCTGGACTCTGTCGCTGCCCGCTCGGGAGGAAGCACACACGGCCTGGCTTCCTCTCCACAGGCAGGTGCGTCCCAGGGAGTGCTGACTCTCCGCCTGGATCCAGGGGCTGCACCTGGACCTGGGGGCTGCTGGGTTCTCCGAGCCGCGGTGTGGATGTGCACCAGGGGGGCTCCCCACCGCCCTTCCAGGCGGAGGCTCAGGGAAGGGGGGCTGCCTTCCGCAAAGCCTCCAGCCCAGCACGCCCTGCCGCTGCACCTCCGTCCCGCTCTGTCTGCTTTGCGGGTCCTGACCCTCCCAGCGCCGAGCTTCGAGAACCCCAGAGGATGTCACTGACCCTTGCCTTGTGTTCCCCCTTTTACGGGGCTACCTTCTCACTACCCAGCAGCACCGGATGCTGTAAGTGACAGTGGCTGAGGACACCTGTCTGTCCTTTTCTGATTTGTTTTAGTATCACTGTGTGTGGTGCCCGGAGTGGTCCAGCATTGCACACCCAGCCAGCACCAGCAGGGGCGTGCCCCCGCACAGGGCTGCGAGAGCGGTGTGTGGCCGCTGTCTGGGTTAAGATGTGCTTTCTCTTTGTCAAAGGCCCAGGTTCCCTTGACCAGGTTGTGCGGCTCGGAATGTCCGAAGCCGAGGGCCGAGATTTCTCTCTGGGGCTGAGCCTCACTGCTAATATCCTGCCAGAAGCCTGTTTGCTGAAGTTCACCGCTCACGCTGAGCCGCAAGCACGGCACGTGGAGAACTGGCCACGCGTTTTCTGAATGTCAGGGAGCAGGGCGGTTTGGGTGGGATGATCTGTCCGGCAGATTCAACAACCACATCTTCGTCTTCGGAAACCCCTTCAGGCAGGGCCTGTCTTTCTGTCCGTCCTTTCTCCCTTGGAGTCGGCCTGTGGCTGCACTTTGGTCCTTTGTCGTAGCTATAAAAATGGTGTCCACGTGTGTTACTGTTGAGAGAAGTGGATCTCCCCACTTTTTGCCAACTGTCGGGGTTTCTAGCGTGGTGCCTGGGCGGCTGGGCAGGGTCTTTGGGCCCTTCATGGTGCCTCTGGGCCGTGTGGAGCCCCCTCGGGCCACTGGGAGTCCCATGGCAGCCGGCCTGCTCGCCTGCCTCCTTCAAGAGCAGTCTGCCCAGCTCCCGGAGAAAGGGGCCTGGGCCCCCACGAGGAGCTGGGGGCCAGTGGAGGCAGGCTTCCCTTCCTCTCCATCATCCCAGGTGTGAGCCGGTGTGGGGCACATGCTCTCTGCCCGAGGGGGAGAGGGTGTCTCAAAGCTCAGTGGCCAAGCCAGCGTTGGGGTGGCGGATGCCTGGCGCCTTTAAGGGGAGGAAGCGACACGGGTTTACAAGGAGCTCTGAGCTCTGCACATCACATCTGGGGAAACTTGACACAATGGGGGTATTTGATTTGCTGTAAGTGATGCGATTTTTCATTGCTGACACGTATGTGCAGAAGAGCCCAGCAAACCCCTTGCAAATGGAGCCTCTGGGCCACCCTGCCGGCTTCTGCCTACTTTAGAACTTCACTGAAACGCCTGCCATCAGAGAAGAGCAGATGCTGGCGTACAAGCCTGGTCGGGGTGGGCGCCAGGCAACACTATCAGTCCTCCTGCTATTCACGGCCCCGTCCAGCCCTGCGGGGCTCAGAGCAAGCCCCACGGGGGCATCTCCCGAAGGAGGGTCCCTCTGAAGCGGCAGGGAAAGGACTCGGCTGCTGCTTCTATGAACGGCCATGGGCCATGGGCACCAAGCCTGGTAGAGATGGTGTCAGGGGATGTCCTCAGAGCGCCACAGTCCCTGCCACACGGCAGGGGCAGCCCCAGGGGTGCACGTAAACCAAAATGCGAAAGCCAGAGCTTAAGGGCTGAACGTTCACACCATGGGGTGGGGGGGTGAGCCTGGTCCCACAGACTGGCTGTTACCCACCTGGTCCCCCGCGGGCCTCCCCAGGGCTGGGGCTGAATGACATTCTGCCCTTTCAGATATTTGGTAACAGCAGCCCCACCAAAGGATGTGCAGTGAGCTCAGGCAGGGCTGTCTTCACAAAGATGGGAGCGAGCATGTCCCCGTGAAGCCACTTCTCAGAGCTGGCCGGCACGTGTGGTTGAGGGGAGCTGGCCAGCTCCAGACAGGGGGCGCACGTGGCTCTGAGGAGGGGAGGGACCTCCAGGTGGCTGAGGTGTAGCCAAGGCAACGGGGCCGAGCGCAGGAGCCCCAGGTGTGTAAGTTGACCCCCCATGCACGTCTGGGCTTAGCTATTCACTCATCTACGGGTCTTCCGGGTCCGTCTGTCACAGAGTTCACCCATGAAGGCTCCCAGTCCAGACCCGAGTTCCCACCCGGGGATGATTTTGTCCCCCCGGGGACATTTGGCAGGGTCTGGAGAGGTCTCAGGTGTCACAAGGTGGGAGAAGAGCTACTCACTGGCATTTGGGGGGCAGAGGCCAGGGATGCTGCTAACCATCCTTCAAAGCCTCAAACAACCGACTGGCCCACGGTGGCAGTGTGCTGAGACTCAGAAGCCCCAGTCTAGGCTGCAGATATTAGATATTGGCAAATTCCACATTTACAAAAATCCAGATTTTCAGCTTGTCAGGAAAATTTGAAAGAGCTGGTGACATGCAGCCCTCTTTACAGCAGCCATCAGCTGGCCACGAGACAGGATCACCCCTCCATTCATGGCCATGCCCGCCGCTCCCTACTGCCTGCCTCCCGGCTTGACCTCACGTGCCCTGAACCTGAGGCTCCTGGATGCCACATGCCCCCGGCCGGGTGGCTGAGCCTGAGAGCAAGCTGCTGTCCTCTCGTGAGGATGCACGAGCCGGGCATCCAGGAAAGGTGGCCCTGCACTGGAAGCAAAGCAGACAGGCATCCCATACTGCTGGCAGACACGGGGTCCCGTCATCCCAAACCCCACCTGGAGTGAGGGACCGCACCCCCACAGAGACTCCTTTTGGACAGAAGACGGGAACCCTGTAGAGTTAATATCCCTCCTGGCTCCTGTTGAGAGCGGGCAGCAAAGTGGCCACACAGGGAGAACCAGAGGCCCCAGGACACACTTAAAATGCCTCTGACCTCTGAAACTAATTTCAGCCACTGACTCCTGACCCCAGCGGGTTAGATCTCTTGCCTCCGATGGGCTGAGCTAAGAGGGCTCACAGCTCGGTTTTGCAAGAGGCCTGGAGGACAGACCCTGGACTCCAGCCTTGCCGTCCAAGGGGCATCTTTTCTCCCCACTTGTGCCGGAGACATGGCTTTCCAGAGCTCACAGGCGTGGCAGCCTGCCTGGCCAGTCACAGAGGCAGGGACCGTCCTTCTGTCCCTACTGCCCAAATCCGCCCCACCCTTCTCCGGCTGTTCAACCTTTTCCTTTTATTGGAAAAGTTTAATTGGGAGCTCTGAAAGGTCACAATTAATATTTCCAAATGAAAAATACAAGATAAAGAGCTCTGAGTAAATACTGTTTAAACCCAGAGCCGATCCAGTGTGCTTAAAATTAAAACAAAAAGGACAAGATGGGGGGAGGGTGGCCAACCAGGATCCAGCCTGGCGCGAGTGAAGAAAGTCCCCACCGGGGCCTAGAGGAGCGCTATGTAGGGTCCAGAGGGGGCATGTGAGCACTCTCAAGCCCGCTGGGCTCTTGGTGGGTTCACAGAGACACCGGAAAGTGGTGGTGTGGGGAGGGGACCCACAGAGAGGACATAGAGGCTTTGACTCCCGCACTGTAACCTTGCTCCTTCCCCACCGTGGTGTGGACAGATGACACCTTTTTCTTTCTTTCTTTCTTTCTTTCTTTCTTTCTTTCTTTCTTTCTTTCTTTCTTCTTTTTTAAAGATTTTTTATTTATTTGACAGAGAGAGACAGCCAGCGAGAGAGGGAACACAAACAGGGGGAGTGGGAGAGGGAGAAGCAGGCTCATAGCGGAGGAGCCTGATGTGGGGCTCGATCCCATCACGCTGGGATCACACCCTGAGCCGAAGGCAGACACTTAACCACTGTGCCACCCAGGCGCCCCCAGATGACACCTTTTCAGGACGAGGATGGTGCTCTGCAAGGCAGCGTCACAGCCCCCCTCCCCCATGGACGCCTCCATTCATGCTCGGACAGCAACCACACCCGTGCACGTTGCACTCACTCTCGCTAACACTGCGGCCACCTCCCATTTGGCCTACGCACTTGTGTTGATGGACTCCTGCAACCAGGAAGGAAACTCTGATGTCGGGGTCCCTGCGCGGACAGCAGCGCCTGCATGCAGGAGGGCTCACCCCCGCGCAGGGAAGGCAAGGACGATGGTTAAGCTCTCACTATTATCAGCATGGCCTCTGTGGCGTTTATGGCACCCAAGGGTCCTGGGAGTTCGGGGAGCCCTCCACGCCACCGGACTATAAATTCAGAGGAGGGGATGACCTCCACCGTGTTCGTGCTCTACCCCAAACACAGCACCGTCTGTGGGACGAGGAAGGAGACAAACACAGGTCCGCAGGGAGCACACGCACACGCACACGCTTTCCCGCCGGCACGCGCCTGCGGGGCCCTCCTCACGTAGCGAGCAGGTTGTCAGGCACCCCAGGCCCTGTTTGCTTTGTAGGAACGTGACAGGTGTCGATTAAGAAATCTACATTTCTGTCAAACGGAACAGCAGATGAGCTGCAAGTCCTTCAAATCACTTTGCAAAACACAACCTGCTAAACTAGTCCTACACACCTGTGTGTTTTGTGCGGGCGGCGGGCGGCACCGCTCAGCCCCGGGTTTCCGGCGCACTCGAACCCGCAGCTCCAGCACAAGGTTGCTGTGATTTTGAGATGCATATTCAGAAAAATAAAAGGTGTATGTCCATAGCGGCTATTCTGCCTCGCTTGAATGCCGACGGCCCTGAATCAAGGTCATGATCAATTCTGTGGACGTGGAACAATGAGCGGCATCACCGAAATGCCTGTGAGGATTTACAACACACAAAATGCAAAAACATTCTCACCAGAATTAGCTGCTTCGGCTGCACGGGGGAGGGTGGTCGCGCCTGGGGGGTTTTGCCTGGAGCGCTCCTGGACGGCAGAGATATCCACGTGCTTCGTTCCTGCCCCGCTGAACTCCGCACCCGCCTTCGAACAGCTCCCACCCTGGGCTGTGATTCCCGAAGGACGGGAGCATGGCCAGTACAAGCCATCTTTGCGCGCTTCTCAGTAACACTGAGGTTTCCAGAAAAGGCCCTACAACGGGGCCCCGGGGTTTTATGGGAGTTAGCAGAGCATCCCTTCATGCCCTTCGGCAAACTCTCAGATCAGCGGCAGCTGGACAGAGCTGAAGGGACAGTGGAGAGGACAGTGACAGAAGTCATCCCACGGTCTGACTTCAGTCTGGCACAATTCGCCTCAGGATTTCTCAGGCCTCGCCGTGGCCCAGCCCCACCTGCCGGCTGCCCGCTGACCAGCTGACCTGACCGAGGAGGACGAGGGGTCCTGGGTTGGACGAGCAACACCTGCTCCCTTGTGATAAAATCAAGCTTGCCGCCGGGGAAGGCAGGTCCCTTCTGACTGGGGACAACCTGTGCCAAGTTCACTGGGATATTCCACACCTGGAAAAGCCTTGGCAGCGGCTGGCTCATCGGCAGCGTCCGGACAGAACAAGGCCAACTCTGAGAAGGGCGATCCTTGGGCCAGGGGGACCCGGGGCCCGTGTGTGGGAGGCCTGGCCTGTGTGTTCGCACACCCTGCTTTTGTTCTGTTGTTGCCCAACTGTGCAGGGCTTGCATGCAGCTTGCCACGCACGTGACGCCCGGAGCGAGCCCTGTGTCAGTGTCCAGACCGACCTGTGGGTGGACTAGAGCTTCCTCGCTTCTCGGCACTCGAGGCCCGAACACGCCCTCTGGGATACCCAGAGCGAGGCCCCACATAAGCTCCACTCACCCCTTTGTCATGGGCTGAGTCCTGTGCCCCCAGATTCATGTGCTGGAGAACGGCCCCCAGCACCTCGGAAGGTGACCTTATTTAGAAATTGGGTCCCTGCAGATGTCATTAGTTAAGAAGAGGTCGTACTGAAGTAGGGCGGGTCCCAAATCCAATACCACTGGTGTCCCTGTGAAAAGGGGAGGTGTGGGTACAGAGACAGAGGTGCACAGAGGGAGCCACGGGGAGAAGACGGTGTCTGCGGGCTGAGGAGGGAGACTGGAATGCAGGCTCCTCACGCCCTGGGAGGGAACCAGCCCTGGCCACACCTGGACTTGGGACTTCAGCCTCGGGGTCCCAGGCCGCACATTTCTGTTGTTTAAACCACCCCCTCTGTGGTTCTCTGAGACCGTGGCGCTGGGAAAGGAATGCGCCCTTTGAAAGTGTTTTACAAAAGCGGGAGCGGATACTCTCCGGAAGGCGCTGGTTCTCCAGCCCGACGCGGCTTTGAAGACCGGGTCCGAGTAGCGCGCATGCCGGGCCCCCTGCCGTGCATGCAGATACTGTGCTAGGTCCGGGCCACATGGCCGTGACGGCGACAGAGCTGACCCCAGCCAAGGGGAGCCGGCCAGGGCTGTGACATTCTTTCATTCAACACGCGAGCAGCGGGACCGCCCGCGTGGGGGTCCTGTGCTGGCTGACGACCCTGAGCCCTCGGGAGCTTGAGTTCCAGCAAGGAACTCGGCCAACAGATGGGAATAAAGATCTAAGTCCCTGATGCCGACCGTCATGCTTTCAAGGCAGACCTGCTCCGGGAGCCCCGAGGACAGACTGAGAGTCTATTCTAGCCGTGGGAAGAGCTGGCTGGCCAGTGACGCGCGCTCAAAGACCCATTTCCTACGTGGGGAGTTAGAATTCCTGGCGGTGAAAACTACTTTTTCGAGGATGCTGGATGGTCTGCTGAGGTACAGAGCTCGGCCACAGCCGTCCGTGGGCAGACACGGGGCAGGCAGAGCCCGGGGCTCAAGTCCGGGGGGGCTCAGATTTAACACGGCCCTTGGTGGGTCCTGAGGAAGCAAAGCCTCCATATCCTTTTACCAAAAGGACCCGTCCTTCCCGCCAGGAAGGAGGGGGATTATCTTCTGGGTTCCGAACAGCAGTCCCCCAGCAGGCGCCTTGCCCCTGCTGCGGCCAGCGTGTGCTGGCTCCTTCTGCAGGGGGATGAGGGGAGCCTGCCCTTCTGGGACGCATTCAGCAGCGATGCCCGTCCTCTGGATACACGGATTTTGGGACCTCATAAGAGACCCCCCTGGGAGCCTATCTGCAAGTCGGAGAGAATGGAAGCCCAGAAGATAATTCTCATGGCGGAGCTCTGCAGGAACACAGGTATGGGCACTGGCCTCCCGTGGGCTGGCTGCAGGAGCATTTCCAGGGCCACGGACCACACTGACGGCCCTCTTCATGGTCTGGCTGCTGCAGGCGTGAGCTGTTGGATGGTGCGAGAACAGACGTTTCTGTCTCCCTCAACACTGCAGTCAGAGAGAGCTGCCAGGCAGGTGCACAGGGCCCCCAGCTTCCTGTGTGGTCTTGTGGCATGAAGAGCTGTGGCCACATGTCTGGCGTGGATCCTTGGCACCCCTACGTCCACACGGCTCTACGCTCAGTGAACAGTGGCTGCAGAGAGGAGTCCAGGTAGTGGGCTGGCAGTGAGAGGATGTCGGCCTAAATGACCGAGGTCGGGCTGGCAGCCTCACCCCCCCACCCCTGGGCTTCTCGGTGTCTAGGCCCACCCATGGAGCCAGGACCTGCTTGGGACCGGGACGGACACTGTGGGACCTCCTGGGCCCCGTCACCGGGAACAAGATGGGCCCAGCATCCTTGTTCCATCCAGCAGAGGGGCTCCTCCTCGAGGCGGCACTCAGTGGCCAAGTGTGTCCTCCTTCCGTGTGAGCCTCCCACCCATATCTGCCCTCCGTCACTCCTGCCCAGTAAATGCCTTGGTGCAGCCTGTCACTGCAGGAGCCTCCAGACTTCCTGTCTGCTCCCACGGGGCCTGCCTTCTGGAGGCTTCTCCTCCATTCCAGTTTATCTTCAGCTCTGCTCATTTTTACACCCAACGGTGCGGTGACCTCCGTGAAGCAATTGTGCAGGCGCCCCCGAGGTCGAGTTGGGTCGTGCTTCGTAGGCCTGGGGAAATAACCTGGCAAGGGTGTCGGCGACATCTGATCTGCTGAAAATAATACTTTCGTGAGTTGATAAAAGCTTGTAGCGCCATGCAAGGCTTCATGTGGCCCTAAATTGCTGCGTGGGGCTCTTGAGCAGGGGTGAGTGTCAGCCCCGGACTCCCAGCTGTGCGTGACCCCGTGGGCCGTCGGCCTCCACAGCCCCCTGGGGCTGGCCGTGCTGCCCTGCGCTGGGACTTGCTGTGCCCCGGGGACGCTGGTGTTGGCCACCGTGGTGGGCCTCTGCCCCAAACATCGTCGTTCCCCGCAGGCATTTACAGCCATGATGACCTTTGTGCAAGGACAACCAGCTAATTAAACAGGAAAGGCAGAGAAGGTCAGAGCACCTACAGGCCACCACATAGCTCGCACTGCGTTCTATATATCACGCCCGTGGACCAGCCTGTAATGAGGATGGAAAGTCCTCTTTCTCCAGGTCAGGACCACGTGAACATGTCCACAGTGGGACACGGTGGCCGTTCCTGCGTAAAGCGAAGTGGGCTCTAAACTGCCAAGACACGTTCCGGTGGAGAGTCTTTAGTCGTTGGCTGAACAACTGTTCACTGAATGCTCAGCCCCAGCGCCGACCGACGTCACAGACACAGAAGGCTCCACGCGCATGGGGCTTGGCCCCTTTCCTCCAGGGGTCAGTCCCCGGCTCGGCGTCTGGACGCATTTCAGTCACAGTCGGGGGCAGATCTGGTGGCGTCCGATGGGTGCACGGCAGGGGTGGTGCTGGGCCTGCCGAGACCCCCACGAAGCCCCCACAACCAAGAGTCATTCTGCCCACAAGTCAGTGACGCCAGGGCTGAGAAACGTGCTCTGTGCGTTCTGATGACACAACAGTGAAAACCTCACGGTTCAGTCTCACGCTGATGTCCCTGCGGTCGAGGGACTAGCTTCAGGTCCGAGGACTGCCCTCCTCTCTGTGCTGGCGGGCTCGCGGACTCGGTCCGCACCCGCTACCGGGAGGTGCTGTGAAGGCCGCAACACAACGCTTCCTCGTGGGCTGCGATTCTGTGGGCAGGTTCTCCCAAACACCAGAAAAACCAAAGAAAAACATTTCTGAATAAACCGAACCATGTTAGAATAAATAGTTGAAGTCTCGACTCCACATCCTCCGTTGTACCCGCCAGGCCTGGGAGCAGAAGCCGGCCTGGCCGGGCATCCATGGGGGCTCGCTCTGCCTGGTGCATGGCTTGTAAGGGCAGGAGCGAGGGCCCCGAGGAACTTGCCCGGGAACTGTGTGCAAGGGTGTGGCCACACACACCCGCAACCATCCCGCGTGGCAGCCGTGGGCACTGGTGGTGTGGGGCGTATACCAGAATTGCCACGTGTGGCTGAGGCCACATCTTGGGCAGCGTGGCTCCAGACAACCCCGGTCATTTCATAGGAGGGAAGTCAAGGCTGGGAGGCCGGCTGACACGTGCAAGGCAACACAGCCAGTCCTTGGTGGGCTGGGCACAACCCGGTCTCCTGGGGTGGTCTAGCGGCTCCCTGCCCAGGCCCAGCTCCCCAGGGAAGGCATTCACTCAGCAAAAGACCAAGGACACACCTGGGGTCTTGGGGGGCATGCCGCAGGCAGGTGAGCAGGGAGGACACCCCAGCCCGCGGCAGAGCAGGGAAGTGGCATCGGACGGATGTCCTTGCAGGGAGGGTCCCGGGGTTAGGTTTCGGAGGCTGGCAGCGGGTGCTGTGTGGGCTCTGGAACACAGGCACCTGTGACGGGAAACTCACACCGTCGCTGGATGTCGGTGCCACGGGGCGCTCCTGGTGGGAGGGTCCTGACCCTGTCTGGGTTGTGAACCCGTGAACCACGCTCTGCCCTCACCACCTGGAAACCTTCGACCACATGCCAGAGTATCTGAAATCAGTTCCATTCCCATAATTAATGACCCCACGCCCGTGGTTTCCAACAACAGAAACTCATTCTCCCACAGTTCTGGAGACTGGAATCTGGAACCAGGTGGGGCAGGGCCGCGTACCCAGCAGAGGCTCCAGGGAGGAGGCCCTGGTGCTCCCGGCCTCTGGCGGTTCCCCGTGCTCCCAGGCTTGCGGCTGCGTCCCCGTCTCCCTGCCTCCAGGGTGACGCTACCTTCTCTGCGTGTCTGTACAGGGACACTTGTCGCTGCATTCGGGGCCCACACGGATAATCCAGGATAGCCTCGTCTAGAGATGCTTGACTCAAGCACATCTGTAAGACCTTTTACTAAGGAAGGGCAGAGGCACAGGTGTGGGGGGCAGGGCCTTGGACATACCTCTTGGGCCTCCAGTCAGCCACTGCACCCACCCCCACACCCCCATCCCTGAGGCGGTGCCTGATCGGAGGTCCCGGGCTGGGTGGGTGCATGGGGCGGGTGGAGGGCGGCGGGTCAGGGAGTGCACTGGGGCCGAGGAGCCTCTCAGTAACTGGGTTCCTGACGTACCTGACTCTCGGCTGTGTTCGCACCTGGAAGGGAGCTGGTGACAATCCCTTCCTCCAGGGCAGTGGGTAGGAGGCTTGGCCACGGGAACGGCTGCTGTCCACCCTGCACACCAAGAACACCAAACCAGGGCCAGCCCGCCCCGCCCTGCCCCTGCCGTTCCCATGGCTCTGGGGGGCACGTGGGAAGGTGAGTCGACCAGTCCTGGCCACTTGCCTCACCTCGTGCAGGCCACTTGAGCAATCCTTCTGTGTCTGCACCTGTCTTTCTCTGGGGGGTGGGGTGCATGCTTTTCTTCTGTCTCCGCCAAGCACGCCCGGCAGCTGAAGAGCCGTGAGGAAGCCGTGTCTCAGGCAGAGCCGCCTTCCTCCTGAAAGCTGTCCTTGCACTGAGCCCAGGGCTGGGCTTGCGGACGGGCCCAGAAACAAGAGCTGAGCAGGCCAGCCTGAGGCTGGGGTGCGGGCAGAGCTGGCGGGGTCGGAGCAAGGAGGAGAAGCCCGCGTGGACGGGTGGGTCGGGGACCGCATCCTCCCTCCCTCTGCGGAACCGCGGCTGAGGTCAGCGCGAAGTAGGAGGGAAGTGAGCTTTCCCGAGGCCTGAACAGGGGTGGGGTTAGTTGTTTTCCAAGCTCTGCTCTCTGGGGTCTCCGCTGCTGCCCCTGCTTTCCCTGTAGTTTCTCTGTGACCAGAGCCGGAATGCCTGACCCCCACCTGGTCATGGTGCTCTCCGACCCCCGGGGACCAGAAGCGTCAGGCAAGAGGGCCAGGCAGCCGCCCGCGATCCATGTCTCCCAAACCACGGAAGCCCAGGGCGATTCCAGCAGCCCAGGCGCTGGCAGGACCGCCCTGAGGACAAGCCGCAGACTGAAAGCAGGGTGAGCGCGCGTCCCAGGACGGCGGCCGTCCGGGCCGGGCCGCGCTAAGCCCGCGCGGAGACGGGGTGTGTGTCTAGAGCTCACCCTCCCCTGCCCGCTACCCGCGCCTGCCGCGTAAGTGCTAATTACTCCAAGTAGGTATTAGTTCTGTATCAACATTACCGATCGGGAGGCATGGCTTCAGAGCATTAAAATCCGCTCTCCGAAAACACGGCTGTTTTGATCTTTCTATGCAGCCGAGCAGGAAAAACGCCGCACATATTTTCTGCACCTATCCACTGAAATCTATCTTTCACACCCTATTTCATGCCATATGTTGGGGGCTGAAAGAATGAAAGATTTAGCTGTCAGTCTCTGACGGCACAACAGGCCGCATTCCCGCTCCTCCGCCCTGCGGCAGATCTGAAAGTATGACATTTCACTTTAGCTTCTGTCAGCACTCTCCACGCCTGTTGCCGTGCGCGGCGGGGACTTCTGATGGGGGCTCCCACGCAAAGGAGAAGACCGTGGGCTAATCTCTTCAGTGTCCACGGAGGGGGTGGTTCGTGGTCTGCGAAGGCCGTGGACAACTGCGACGTTGGAGGCCACGGGGCCCTTCCAGGTGCATATCTGTGGGGCTCCCGTGGATGCCCCCTCCAAGAGCTCTCACCGGCATCCCAGGGTCCCGGCTGAGCCCCCCTCCACGTGAGATCATTATCTCAGGGCGGCCCTTGGCGCACCCCAGGAGCACACCCTGCAGAGAACATTCTCATTCTCTGCTTTGAAATCCCAATTCACATTTCATCCTGGAAGGACTGTTTAAACGCGAGCACCTCCTCATTTCCCTCAAAGGCTCATCGTCACATTTTTACCCTGCCCTGAATTAGAAGTAAACCTCCCTCTTTGGGGCTGGGAGGTGAACGGGCCGCCAGGACCGACACAGAACGAACATGTCTAGCTCCTTGAGAAAGGAGAGAGCACAACACAGCATGAGGGTCCCTGAAAAATGCACGATGGATGAGATGGCCCCTCCCTCCCTCCCACCAGCTTCTGCATGTCTTTCCGAGGGTGCAAAAGAACGCCCTGGTGAACATTCGAGCCGTATTTTCAGCTGGAGCGCGGCTTCGAGGACCTACTAGTGACTATTAGTTTCTCACAAATGGCACGGAGCCCTGCCGTCCATGTGCAGTTAGGGAACTCGTCACTGACTCCACACCTGACCAGGGGGCACCTTCTGCGTGCCAGTTCGGTTCTAGGTGTGGGGGTACTGACACACTCGAACATTCTAGTTGGAGAGTCCGAAAATCCCAAGCAAGTATATAAACGCACGCGGCTCCAGAGAGCGACGTGCAGGGAAAGGATGCAGGTGAGTGGACAGACATGGCAGGTGGCTGGGCTGGGGCTGCCATGGGGCAGGTGCTCCGAGCGGCAGAGAGGGAAAGCGCCAGATGCCTTCATGCGCAGGGGACCTGGCGAGTCTGCGTGAGGCTGCCCGCCACCCCAGCGCGGTTGCCCCTGCTCCGAGGGCTAAGCAGTTTCCTCAGGACACCCGGAACGCTCTTCCTAAGTGAGGACGAGCCCACCTCTTCGCCGCCCCTCCTGCCCTCTCTCTGGGCCTCCAGGAGCGTTTCCAACACGGCGTCTGGCACACGGCACATGACGGGCAAGCCACGAAATGTGGGAACAAAAGAATGACCGGGTGACAAGCCCTGCTGGGCCTGGCTGAGCCGCCTTCCCTGCAAGGAAAGATCCCACGACCCTCGGCTATGCCAGCACGTGACCCGTCCATTGGCCAGTTATCAGGTTAAGTTGTGGCCGGTCGATCTGGTGAAGGATTAATAGAGTTTTTCTGGATCCCAAACTGGCCGTTCAAAACCCCAAATGGCATTTCTCCTACTCTCCATCCTGGGGCTGCCTGTCCTCATGGATCATTTTAATTGGATAACTGAAAAAAGTAATCTTTCATATCCTCCCGACACTATTAGCGTAAAGGCTTTCAGGAAAATGTGCTAACTTTTGACCAAAATCCACGTGGGCATTTCTGAGGCCCTAGCTAGCATTTGTAAAAAAAAAAATAAAATAAAAAATAAAAAAACCCAAACCACTACCTTGCTGGTAGAAAACAGAGCATTAAAATAGAATCTAAATCAATTTCTTCTGATCAATTGCTCCAGAAATGTGTGTAAGTGGCAGCAAATTGAGTCGTGCGGAGCACAGATGGGCTTTTGCGATGGTGTGAAGTTGTTATAAATTTGCCCCCTGCCCCATCACACTCCAGCGTGCAGGGATTTGCTGGGGCGGATGCACATCTGAGAACATTTCCTGGTTCAATCAATACATGTTTATTAGGAAACGTGGCATAAAACATACCCACGCCAAGCAACGCGTGTGATGTTACCCAGATGCCGAGTCTTTTCTTATTTTTCTCTTTTAAGCCTAAGGGGAGATTACCATGAGGTCAGTCTATCTACTTAAAACAGATCCTTTTAGGAATTTGTTGACTAGAAGGAAAATAAAATGCCTTTGATGCTTCTGGAAATAAATAAATATTCCTCTGATGAATTCCATGATTAAACTTGAGGCCACAGGTGGTGAGAATCTGGGAAGTCACACACACGCGTGCACACGTGTGCACACGCACACACTTCTATCTTCAGCCCCCCATGCACCTCACTTTCCCTTAAGCCCAGGAATTTCTTTACACCAAGACAAGGAGAAGAATGTTCCTTGGCAGGAACAAAGGGGTTTATTTCTTTGCAGATTCTCATACTACTTAGATAGAAAGGCTAGGAAGGCTGTAATGGTTCAAGAATTTATATATTTATATCCACACGCACACACACACACACACACGCTTTTTCTTTGCCTTCTCTGACCTGGGCTGGTGGTAGAGCACACACTCATGAGCTCGTAGGGCAGAGGGCAGAGGTGAGGAGGGAGAGGAAGCCTGCGGGTCAGTGGGGACCTAGTCCTTCCACTCCCCGTGGCTGTTACGGGTGGAGTCATTCTCGGAAGAAGGGTCACCAACGCTAAACGTCCCTCAGGACGTCCATCTCTGGGGGGAACGGCTGGGCCCATCGCGCTCTGCAGAGCCTGTGCGTAAGGCCCCAGGACCGTGTCCATTCCCTGAAACTGGGCAAACGCCGACCCTGGGCCCTGCCTCTTCCCTAAAACCTCACAGACCCTCTTGTGTCTTCTGCCAGGCCAGACCTGCTGATACCAAAGGAGGCTGCATGGAGGGGGAGGGAGGCCTGGAGAGAGTGAAAGAGGGAGAGGAGGATCTGAAGTCAGTTTAACTTGCTTTGGCGACTATTTGCACAACGATGCTTCATCTTGGTGCTGGCGGAGAGAAAATTCATGGAATAAGGCTACTCCAGGTCATGCCAACAAGGTAAAGCAATAGGTCGGGTTACGAGACGGTGACGCAGCTCCCAGGGGGCTGCAGGGCTGGTGGAGGGCAGTGGAGGGCAGGTGGAGGGTGGACGCAGGGCGGGTACAGGGTGGGTGTAGGGAGGGTGTGGGGGGGTGGAGGGCGGCCCCTGGGAACTGGTCTCTTGAACTTAAATATTATCCAAGAGAATTATTAACGTCACAATGAAGTACTCGCTACACCAGCCGCTTAGCTAATGGGGTCCGACTTCCTTGTAAGAAGAGGCTTGGACACTGAAAACAACCCCCCAACCCAGACCCCCCACCCCCTGCGGTCACGGGGTGCCACGTCCTCTCGCTGGAAGAAACTTTAATACTCTGGACACACGGTAACCATAGGCCACGTTTCCACTTTTTAATAAATGCATGCCTCATCAGGGCCTTACTGACTAGCAGGTGCTCCCTGAGATAAATGCCACCTGCCAAGACTTCCCCCGATCAGGCTTTGAGGGAGAGAACATTCCCGAGTCACTGACTGGGGACTTAAGGAACCCTCAGTGGGTTTGCCCCGGAGGAAGTCCCCGCCTGCTCCGCTGTCCAGTCTACTTTTCAGTAGAGCTCTTCTTTGTGCCTAGAACTACTAGGAATGGCTCCCGGCTCGTTGTGTAGAATCAGAACAAACTCACTGACCGCAGGGCCGCCCGAGTCAGCGCGTCCCCTGTGCTCCCCGGGGAGGACGCAGGTGCCTCGGGGATGCTCCCTGCACCTGTGAGCTGGGAGGCCACGCCCACGTTTCTCGAGGCACGGGCGCCTCCACCTGCAGACGGTTACCGACAGGGGGCCCTATTTATAGCGAATCACATCCACGGGGGAAAAGACCCTGACCCGTCCTGGCCGGCGGGTCCTGTCTGGTGTCCCCAGGAAAGAAGCCTGGAGGAGAGAGCGGCCCCCTCTGCAGCTCTCGGGAAAGGGGCTGCCTCCCTTCAGTTTTGCCCAGTGCATGAGACAGGGCTGGCTGGGGCAGGTGGGGGGACCCCGTTCATCCGTGGTGTACCCCTGAACAGGGGCTCCCAGGGAGGGCGCTGCCCTGTGTACGCTTGGGGTGATAGGATGGTAGGACCCAGGGACCCCTTGTCCGGGAGGGACAAGGTGGGCGTCTGGTGGGCTTTGAGGGAGGCTTCAGGCTGACAGGCCGGCGGGGGGGGAGGTAAGAAGTTAGTCACCCCCATGGTGCACGCACACACACGCAGACGCATGCACACGCTCTCGCGGCTTCTGCGTCTCCCTGGACCGCTGGAACTTGCCCTCTGTCTTGGTCTGTTACCGCTGCTGTCACTAGTATCTCACGCTGGTGGGTTGTTTCTCACAACTTGGGAGCCTGAAGTCCAACATCAAGGATTCGGGGTCTGGTGAGACCGGTCTTCCCACTGAGCCCTCAGACGGTGGAGGGGTTGAGGGAGCTCTCTGGGGTCTCCTTCCATGGGGGTCCTGTTCTCAGGACCCCCTCACTTCCCAGGGGTCCCCCTCCTCACACCATCGCCCTGGGGGTTAGGATGCAGCGTTGCATTTCCTGACATAGCCAAGCAGCTTGGGACAGGCGAGCACTGAGCTGGGGACACGGCTCTGGGGCCAACCCACTGCCATCAGATTCGTGAGTGGTTTGTGTAGCTCCAGGACTTTCACGGAAATTCGGATTCTTTTAGGAAAAGCTGGCAAGACCCCATTCTCTTGGCAGAAAAATATGTCAAATGATCGGTACAGATGCCACTGGTCTATTTTCACTGGGAAAAAAATCCCACCACCTCGGCTAGTGCGAGAATGGATCTTATTTTTGCCTTCTGTATTTACTGGAATCTTCAAGAATTGCAGAATGTCCTCTGATAAAGGAGGGAGGGGGTCAGGCAGGAAAAGCTTTTCCACCTGGAATGTCAAAGGCATGTGGCACCATCTGGTAGGGGTCCGTGGGCTGCTCTGTACCACCCATGGTCATGTGCACCGGGCCCTTTCCAGGCTTCTGAAGGTGGGTGGGGGTGGGTACGGGACGAGGGTATGGGACCCCTTTGAGGACTGGGATCCTGGCGATCTGAGAGGTGCGCCACGTCAGGACAGTGGAAGGGGGCCCAGACGACAGCTGGCCTCACACCATCCAAGGGTGGAGAGCCTGAACTGGAAACGGAAGCAGATGATGGGAAGGGCCACCATCAGCACAGGGGCAGGGCTAAGGAGGGTCCTCTGTAACCCGGAGGAGATCTCTGGCCCGACAGAAAGAGGCCCGCTTTGCC
The DNA here is from genome assembly GCF_002007445.2 of Ailuropoda melanoleuca. NCBI lineage: Eukaryota > Metazoa > Chordata > Mammalia > Carnivora > Ursidae > Ailuropoda > Ailuropoda melanoleuca. The sequence continues at coordinate 46,921,050 of NC_048230.1, forward strand.
AGGAGAGCTCCCCTGTCTTGCATGTTGTCATGAGGCAGTCAAGTGAGAAGGGTGGTCTAGAGATTTCTCGTTCAATCCCCGTACTGTGCCCGTTCATACACGGGATGGACAGCGGAAGCTCGGACAGATGAGTGAGTGGAATCAGGATGCCAGGAGCCTGTATGAACGGCTCTCAAGAAACGATACAAGCGAAAAAATATGTGAAAACCCACCCTGCTGAGTGAAAGAAGCCAGCGATAACACAGCTGTGTGGTACGGGTTCCATTCCTACGACCTGCCCGGAGCAGGCGAGCCCACAGGGACAGAAGGACGGGCGGCATATTAGTGCTGGTCAGATCCCCTTTCGGGGTGATGAAATGTCTCATAAAAAATGTGTTGTATGAGAGGGTCTGAGACGTCCCCTCCGTATCCAGCTACACCCCTGACCCACACACACCCTATCAGACCTACCTGAGCCCTATGAGTAAGACGGGGAGGCTCAGCCCCGCAAGCTGCAGGCTTGCTCTTCCCCTAACTAGGAGGTTCCATCAGGCAGAGCCCCATGGCCATCTCCAGGGGTGTCCCTCCTGGGTGCTCCCGCCCCGGCCCCCTCTCAGCCGTCCCCACCCTCACTGGCAGCCTGCCTGATGGCATCCCTTTTTCCAAAGTCACACATTCATTCATTCGTTTGGTGGTTTCTGGAATGTTGTGAGCCATCAGGGCAGGGCCGCCTCTGGATGGACTCTTCATCTTTGCCCCACGGTGGGTGTCAATCACGCTTGTTAAACAAACCCACGGACAGGGCACGAACTGTAAACATATCCCATTCTGGGCAATGTCCCCAGAGGCCCCGGCCTCCCCAGACGCCCACCGCCAGGAAGAACCCACCTCCTGTCTGTCTGTCTCCACCGCCGATGGACCTGGGCAGGTGTCTGTGGGCAGGAGACGCTGCTGAATCAAGAAAACCTTCTCCTGACAACAGGGCTTTTAAATCAGGATTGTCTATTAGCACAGAGCAAGAGGCCCGTGGCTGGGAGCTGTCCCACTGGATCGGTGTTCCAGAGACAGATGTGCTGTGCACAAGGAGACGCATTTAAATATTTGATCCCAAGATTAATTTTTATTACAGAAAGCATGTGTTTCGCTACACTGGCCACCAAAAAGCTACAAGCCAGGTTCAGAAGTGCTGGCCCATGTGCAGAGCAGGCTGACAGATCTCTCGGTGTGGCCGTTCCTCCTGCCTGCGGCGGGCAGGTGTCCGTCCCTCCAGCTGGCCCACATGCTGCAGGGCACCCGCCCACTGGCTTCCAGGGTCCCCAGTGTGGGGCACCAGGATGCATGGGGACAGCCCCAAGAGAGCCAGCACAGGCTGCTCGGGGCGGGGCAGGAGAAACTTTGCCAGAGCTCTCTCCTGGGTAGCAGGAACAGTCTCGGGCGTGCAGAGTTTCCCGCTGTCAGTGCGGTTCCCCGCTGCTGTCCTGATGCCTCGTGCTCACTACTTTCAAAGATGAGGATTTTATAAGACAAACATATGGATCTCAAGATTTATCATATGCCTTCTACCACACCGACATGGGAAATACAGCTGTGGGCACTCATATTCTGCGCATTCAGACTCAGCACATAAATCCACACAAACGCGTCCCGGGGAGAAAACAGTGTCTTAAAATCACGTAAGCCCAGTTGCCAGCCCGAAATGGCACGGTGACTTTACATTTATTTTAATAGACTCTGGTCTGTCATTTCCATCTTTAAAAAAAGATGCTGAATTTTTAGAAAACCAGCCAAGAGGGAACCATTCACAATTTGTTCTTATGCATCTTTCCACTCGCTGCATTTTCCTACAGGAAGAGTGATGCTAGACAAGTGAGCGGCTCATACCTGCTTTCAGTAAATTTGCTTATGGGCAGATGGCCCACAGCTAAAAAGTTCTCATAACAAATGCCATGAACCCACAAACTTGAGAGGAAAACAGTGTCACATGGATTAGAAACATCGAAATTTTCCAAGATTCCCTTCACGACACCAGAAATATTAAGTATTCCTTCTGGGGCTAAAATCCACCCTTCATCCAGCCCTTGTTTTATTCTTAATGAAACTTTAATGCCTGATTCTCTGCTTTTCCTTCCATCTGTCCATCCATCCATCCGCCCATCCGTCTGTCCATCCACCCATCCATCTGTCCATCCATCCATCCACCCGTCCATCCATCCATCATCCATCCTGCCCATCCATCTGTCCATCCATCCATCCGCCCATCCGTCTGTCCATCCACCCATCCATCTGTCCATCCATCCATCCACCCGTCCATCCATCCATCATCCATCTGCCCATCCATCTGTCCATCCATCCATCCGCCCATCCGTCTGTCCATCCACCCATCCATCTGTCCATCCATCCATCCACCCGTCCATCCATCCATCATCCATCTGCCCATCCATCTGTCCATCCATCCATCCGCCCATCCGTCTGTCCATCCACCCATCCATCTGTCCATCCATCCATCCACCCGTCCATCCATCCATCATCCATCTGCCCATCCATCTGTCCATCCATCCATCCGCCCATCCGTCTGTCCATCCACCCATCCATCTGTCCATCCATCCATCCACCCGTCCATCCATCCATCATCCATCTGCCCATCCATCTGTCCATCCATCCATCCGCCCATCCGTCTGTCCATCCACCCATCCATCTGTCCATCCATCCATCCACCCGTCCATCCATCCATCATCCATCTGCCCATCCATCTGTCCATCCATCCATCCGCCCATCCGTCTGTCCATCCACCCATCCATCTGTCCATCCATCCATCCACCCGTCTCCATCCATCATCCATCTGCCCATCCATCTGTCCATCCATCCATCCGCCCATCCGTCTGTCCATCCACCCATCCATCTGTCCATCCATCCATCTGCCCATCCGTCTGTCCATCCATCCATCATCCATCTATCCATCCATCCATCATCCATCTGTCTGTCCGTCAATCCATCCATCCATCCACCCACCCACCTTCTTTACCCACTGAAGGTAAGTGCTGTAAGGGAGGGACTTGCCCTGATGTCAGCATGGAGGCAGACTCTCAGCGGTTGCCTGCTGACTGGCAGTATTAAACCACCGACACTCCACCAGCAGTGAAACCCCCTCAACCATTTTCTGCCTCCTTATGCCTACGTGCCTTTCGTGCTCTGCTGTGAAACTGCTCTGATTCCTCATTTCCTCATTCCCCCAGGAGTCAGCAGTTAAGCTGGACAGACATGGGATTTGCTGAGGAGATGCCTTGGGGCGTGAACCAGCACTGGGCCCCTGAAGTGACAAAAACCCAGGAGGGTCAGGTTGGCTCAGGGACTTGCTCAGACTGGGAAGGGCAGTGAGTGGTGCCATTGAAGCATGGGTTTGGGGCATGACTGACACTTTTTCATTCCACACCCGCCTCTGTCTTGCTGGGGGCTCGGGCACCCTGGCTTTCCCACCATGTGGGGGCTTGTGGCTCAAGCAGCATTGGGAGTGGACTTGCTTGTGACTGTCCTTGTCATCTGGGCGGTCCCCATGCTGTTGCTTTTAGATGAACACGCCACAGCACAGAGCCTTACCCCGAGACCACCTGCGTGCCAGACCAGAATGCACCACCTTACACCTCAAGGCCACATAGTCTGGGTCTAAAGTGAATGATAGTTGGGGCGCCTGGGTGGCACAGAGGTTGAGCGTCTGCCTTCGGCTCAGGGCGTGATCCCAGCGTTGTGGGATCGAGCCCCGCATCAGGCTCCTCCGCTGTGAGCCTGCTTCTTCCTCTCCCATTCCCCCTGCTTGTGTTCCCTCTCTCGCTGGCTGTGTCTATCTCTGTCAAATAAATAAATAAAATCTTAAAAAAAAAATAAAGTGAATGATAGTAGCCCCTGGAGAGGACATGCATGTGGAGAGAGGCAACGTGGAGTCCCTACTTTAGACAGGGGGCTGAACTTCCTCTTGGGGGGCGTGGGGAACCACACTGGCCGTGGAGAGGGGGCAGGGGCTGGTCTGGATGCTCCATTTGCATGGTGACCTGACCAGTGAACTGGTCAATTGGCCAGAAACAAAGCCGGGATGGGACCGGTATCACATCACATGGGTCCTCCTGATTCAGGGGCTCAGTGTGTTCCCAGACCACCAGCAGCAGCACTGATGGGTGTGAGAGGCAGAATGCAAAGGCCCTAAAGAACGTCAGTGTCCTGATCCCCTGAATCTATAAAAAGACCACTGCCCACGGCCACAGGGACTTTGGGGAGGTGACTGGCTAAGGATCTTGAGATGGCAGGATGGTCCTGGATTATCAGGACGGCCCAATGTCATCACAGGGTTCTTCCAAGTGGAAGGAGGATGTAAGAGTCAGAGAGATGGGCGGATGCCACGCTGCTGGCTTTGGAGGGAGGAAGGGCCAGAAGCCAAGGAACGTGGGCGCCTCTAGGAGCTGGAAGAGCCTGAGAACAGTTCTCCCCTGGAGCTTCCAGAGGGAACACATTGATCTCAGCCCTGGGGACCCGCTGTGGCCTCCTGACCTTCAGCACTGTGAGATGATAGTGTCTTTAGTCCCTAAGCTCTTACAGTAGCCACAGAGGGCTGACACACTTGGGACCGTTTATGGGGAAAACTCCCAGGTGCTAGCTAAATCAGAAACTAGAGACAGCACCCCCAAATCTGTACTCTAACAAGTCCCAGGAGAACCCGATGCCCAGTGTGGGGCCCACGGTCCTAATTCCTTCAAGACAAGGCAACCTTCATGCCCTTTCTCTGTCCCACAACCCTACTGAGGCGCGGCTGGACGGATGGCTTTAGACAGGAGCTCTGCCCCCTCTCTTGCTTACTACCTATGTTTTGGCCCCTGGGGGTGGGTGCCGGTGGGGATTTGCAGGCCTGGTCCTCAGCCCCCTTGTGCAGGCCCCTGCAAACAGCCCAGGCCCAGCCCAGGCCCAGCAGATCCTGGGACAGGCAGCGTCTTCAGCAGGGACACAAATGGGCCCCTGCCACCCTGGGGTCACTGGTGGAGCACACAGCGTCTCTAGGCTTAAGCATCACATTATTTTCTACTCAGTGCACCCACCCCGAAGCACCCCACATACACCCTCCAAAGACACGCGGTGAAGCCCTCCGCCGGCTCGCTAACCAGGAAACCAGAGGTATGTCAACTAAAGAAATCATTTGCAAATGCGGACACAGAGCTCCCGCAGCAGGAGCCCCAAATGCACCCCATCCCCAGCTGCAGACGGCACCCTGACCTTCCCAATGCCCCGCAAGCTCTTTTTGGGGTCTGCGAAACCACAGCCCAGCGCCTGGTCCGACCGTGTCCTGGGCTCTCTCTGGGAGTACTTGCATTTTCCTCCGGACCCCTGGGAGGGCTGCGGGCGACTGCCCCATTTTCTCGCCACTCTCTGGGAACAAGGCCCCGGGAGAATAACAGATTCCTTCAAGTGCACACGCAGCTAGACAGTCCCAAGAATTGTCCAATGCATTTTTGTCACCTTTTGGGTGACTTAAGCCTTATTTTTATGCATAGCAGAGAATCTTAACAATTCACAAAGGGTATTTTGTCTGATTTGGACAAAGAGAAAATTCATACCGAGCCCTGCAGAAAGCTACTTAGTCATGAAGCACTGTATACAATTCGTAGATAATTCACGTCAAATTATGTCTCGAATTTGCCTGTGCGTGGTGGGGAGAGGGAAGGGCGGGGTGCGGGTGTGTGGGTGTCTCCCCTCGCTGCTGGGACCTGGGTGGTAGCAGAGGGCCTGCATTCCCTCCCTTCGGCCACGCCGTCAAACCACTCGCTCACAGAGGCACAGACTGGGCGGGTGTCAGAGAGACCACTTCACTCTGAACACTGTTCTTTCTCGAAAGTGACCCACACATCTTCCCAAAGGAGTGGGGTCGGACACAGTGGGCAGGAGAGAGAATGCTGTCCCCACTCCCCACTTTGCAGGGGACACGGCTTCAGAAGTGTGTGCTGAGTCCCCCTTGCAGGCAGTGTCCCCCCAGGAGAGAGGCCACCCCCCCCCCAGCTGGCCCTTGGAGGACCTGGGATGAGATCGGATGCAGGGCAAGGGCGTGAAGGCCCTTGCTGGCCCTGTGCCCCACGCTGTGCCCCACGGGAGGATAGCATCAGCTGAGTGTCCGCATTCTGCTGTCACCAGCAGGCATGCATGCAGACTGAAGTCACAGGGGCTTTCAGAGCCTGTGTCCGACCAGCGCATCAGAAATGAGACCCTGACACCGATTCTGACGCCCTGACCGTTACTGGCAGGAGCAGACACGTGTGGATGGCTGCCTGTTCGTGCTTCTCCTTGGCCACCCGCCTGTCCTCCCTCCCTGCCTCCTCCCTCCCGGTTTTACGGCCTCTGTCTTCAGGGAGGCCTTCCCCCTGTCTGGTCCATTACTACAGCCTGGAGTGACGGGCCCATTTCTCCCCACACCTGGGAGGTGTCTCCCGGTGGCGTTTTCCTCTCACCCCTCGTCTGTGTTGGAGGAGGCCCTGAATTAGCTCCATGCAGGACCGGGCACCGCCTTTGACCGCACCAGGCCCCCATCACCTGCAGAAGGAGGCCTCCAGACCCAGTTTGGTGCCAACATCCCTTAGCCTGGCCACGCCCACTGCCCTCCCTCAAAGTCCGGGTCGAGGTCTGGCTCTGGCTATGCCACCTGACATCTGACGTGCCCAGGAGGGGTCATGACTGGGCTGGGATGGGGAGGCCCCTCCTCCAGCCTCAGGCAGGGTGGGGACGGCGGGGGACTCCAGAGAGGCGGCACTGGGCTCTCTGGGGACCAGCTCAGTGTGTGCTCACAGCCCGGCACCTGCTCACTCTCGGGGGCAGCCCTCGAGGGCAGGGGTCCTGCCTTCTGTCTCCTTCCTCCGTCTGTCCCTCAGATGGTCACTGCCCAATGTCTAACGCCGAAGCTACTGTCAGCATCTTTCCTTCCTGCTCTTTTAGGGGCCCTGGAGCTGCAGACCGCATTGGGCACCGGGGCCTCCCCCTCTTGCGCTCCCCTGGAAACTTGATTGAAGTTCAAACACCTGGGGCCTCCCCGCCTCAGGGGCCCAGCAGCGGTCTGCGATGGGCATGTGTGCCAATAAAACTTTATTTATAAAAGCAGGCAGGGGGGCCACGTTTGGCTCAAGGACCACAGCATGCTGACCCTGGCCTAGGGCGTAGGGCTGTGCTGTCGAGTGTGACAGCCACTTGACACATGTGGCCACAGAGCACTTGAAACGAGGCCAATCTGAACAAGCTGAGCAATCAGTGTAGACCTCACAAATTAGCATGAGAAAAAAGAATGAAAAGTTTCTCATTGACCAACTTTTATATTGCCCACGCTTTGAAGTGCTATTTTGGGTATACTGGGTTAAATAAAATATAGATTACAATTAATTTCATTTGCTTTTTTAAATTTTTTAAATGTAACCACTCAAAAGTTAAAAACTACAGAGGTGACTTGCCTGTGGGCTCCAATTCTGCTTCCACGGGAGGGCACTGGCTAGGAGGCCTTGAGGGGTCGGCTCTGCCCAAGGACGGCTCCCGTGTAGACCGCGGCCGGGCGGCCTGCTTCTCCCGCTCCCTGTGATTGTCGCATTCTCCTCCCGGGCTGAACGCATTCCTGCCCCGAGCCCCAAGCCTCCTACTGGACGCCACTCGCCTTAGCTCACCTCCCACTTCTGCCGCCCACCGGCCAGCAGAGATGCCCGCCACTCCTGCCCCTTATACCACACCCCTCCCTTCTGCACCCTGTCTGCTTCTGCGGGGTCCCCGAGCTCACATCTGTCTGCCCTTCATTCCCTGCACTGCGCCTGGAAAACCTGGGGAATGTTTGTGGAACAGACTCGTCAGCTGCAGACATAAGCGATAAAATCAGGCAGTGCTCACACACCCACCCGCGTGACAGTCCTTTCAAGGGGCGTGAGAAGCGCGTCTGTCCCTTTGTCAAGCCCCTCTGAGATCTTCCTTTCATGAAGTTCGGAAAATGTGCTCCGAACCAGTGCCAGTTTGAAGGGGATCTTCGCGAAAAGCAGAACGCGAGCGCCTCAAATTCTGCAAGAACACTGGCCCCGACTCCTGTCCCGTTCTGTCACATCATTGGGAAGACATGTGGCTTTTATTTCTCCCTTAGCAGTGGGGCCATCTGCATGGTGATTTGCTCTGTGGGCATCTCCATAACCCGTTCTGAATTTATTTCATGATGTCTCTTGAAAGCGCCGTGGACCCAAGACAACTAATGAACTCCGCGCTGACCGACAGACGCCCCCTCCCGCGAGACGCCGGGAAAAGATGGAGAAATACGAAAAAGTGGGGTTCTTCTGGGCCTCGGCCACGTGTGCTTGAGATAATAAGACCCTAACGAAGATGTCAATGTCCCCGTGGAATAGGGGAGCTGACAGCCGCTTCCCTGCAGGTGCACGGGGTTAAGAGACCCAAACGCTAAAGCTCACATTTGCACGGCGGCGACCAGGGTCTCCCCACCCACCCTTCACTCGGAAGGTTGAAAAGGATACAGTGGAAAGAGGGCTGGAGAAAGGGAGGCCGGTTTTGAGCTGTTTGTCCTCACCTCTTCAAGTTTAGAGACCCCATTTGGAGCGTGGGCCCGTGGCTAGCAGGCATGGAGGGCCCAGGGGCTGCTGTGACACATGACCACACGCTAGGGGCCCACAGCGAGGTGGACGCATCCCCTCACAGTTCTCCAGAGTGGAGGCCTGGCCGGCCTCACTGGGCTCCAATCAAGGTGTGGGCAGGGCTGCGTCCCCACGGGAGGCCTCCTGCCTTCCTCTGCGAGCCGAGGATTTTCAAGGCGGGGAGCACAGCCCCTGCCTCTCTGGCCTCTGCCGCCTTTCTCTCCCACCCAGACCCTCCTGCCTCACTCTTTCCATACAGGTGTCCTTGTATGGAAAGGACACCTGTGGTTGCGTTTAGGGCCTGCTCAGGTCATCACCATCATCCCCCCTCTCCAGGTCCTTAATTTGCTCACATCTGCAAAGACCCTTTGACCACGGAAGGTGACATCTTCACAAGTATGGAGGAGTGGGATGTGGACATTGCCGAGGGCCACCGTTCTGTCCACCACATGTGCCTTCTCAGACATGGAGCGTCTGGATCCTACTGTGAGGCAGCATTTGGGTCACGTCTAATTTCAAGCAGATGCCTGTTCACTCTGCAACGCGGGCGACCTTAACTCCCTGTTCACTCAGAGCCCCCTGTGTTTCCCAAGCTCCTCCCTCCTCTGCCAGGACCGATGGCTGGCTGCACGCTCACTTCCTTGGCTCCCCTCCCCTCCCACCACACCCGAGCTTCCTCACTTCCTTCCTTGGCTTGCCCACATAGGCTGCTGTGCACAGCCCGGAGAAGACAGCCGGCTCAGCGGGGTCCTGGGGCCACGGTCTCGAGCCTGCTGGGTTCCTAGGTTGCTCCACCATTCGCGTTTGTTCTCCATGGGATCCCCTCCTGTTTCTCTCAACAACTATTCCAGTCTTCGCCACTGACCCCAACGACCTGCTCAGAGCCACCCTCATCCTCGGCAGGTGGCCTTGCTGTCCACCTCCAGAGACCATCAGCTCTGAGCTTTCACCCCTCCCATGGTCTCATGCGTTGCCTTGCCTGTGGCTACTTTCCCATTTATTTGCTGAGCCATAACTCATTTTTTTTACAGAGCCCCTACTGAGGTGGGTACAGTGCTGGATGCTTGAGTGACACCTGTGAAGACACAACCTAGACAGATGTGGTCCTCACCCTCATGCAAAGTATAGGCTCCTGACTGGGGTCTGTGTGTCTGACTTTGAGAAGGGTGACATAAAGGAACAGGCCTCGGTTAATTCATCTTGGAATCCCAGTTCAGACACAGAGCAGGGCCCACACCCACATGCAGAGCACTCGGGAGGCTCTAGGATGGATATTCCTTCCATCCCTCTATCCATCCCTCCATCCATCCATCCATCATTCATCCACTCAACCATATACCCATCCGGCATTGTATCCATCCATCCATCCGTCCACTCAACCATATACCTATCCAGCATTGTATCCATCCATGATCCATCCACCTATCTACTTATCTACCCACCCATCCATCCATTATCCATTCATACATTGACCCACCCACCCAACCATCCACCTATCCATCCATCCATCCATCCATCCATCCATCCATCCATCCATCCACTATATACCTATCCATCATTGTATCCATCATCCACCCACCCAACCGTCCATCCATCCATCCATCCATCCACCCACCCACCCTTCCATGTACCTATTCCTTCCTACACTGAATGTAATTGAGTATGACTGCGTGTCTCAGGATTTGATAGGAATCTGTAATTCTCCAAGGGCAAGTACCACAGCTTAGATCTCGACAATCACAGGATTTTTAAGTCTGAGCCCATTTTCTTCAGTCTTACCCTCTAGAGGTCCCTTATTTGGTGGAGAAGATCCCAGAGCTGAGTTGCAGTAAAATCTGCTTATAGGTCCCTTATTCTGCTGACCCTCATCCCTTGTTCACTTTCTATTTACATCAGCTTGATAACAATGTCCCCAGACGTTCCCATGGGTTTTTCACCCACTTTCTTTGTCCTCACTGACAGCGTGGGCCCACCCATTGGGAGTGGCTGGGAAGTCTAGGATTCCTGACGAGCCACTAGCTTTGCTCTTTGGGATGGATTTCATTGGCCTCTAAGTACCAAAGCAAGTGTTTCATAGGTTTTCTTGGATAAACGTTCTTGACAGTTCCCCCATTTTCCGCTAATAGTACCTTGTTATGCAGGGAACCACCCCTTTCCTCTCCTGGTCCACTTCCTCGGTGGGCAGACCTCCCTCACCCACAGCTCCAAGGGGGCACATGATCCTGGTCCAACCCTGTTGCCCAGATGGTCCTGACCCAGCTCAGGGACGGACACAGCACTGAGGCTGAGTCAGGGACAGGCATTCCCGCTGTTTTCCTGGATTATAGAGGAAAGGAAAAAGTCCTTCTCTTTATGCTGAAAGCGTCCATCCCAAACTATAAGGATGGAAGCCAGGAGGGTAGGAAGCAGCCTGGGTGGGAAGCTGCGTGGGGGCAGAGGTTACAGGGAGGGAGGCAGCGAGCTTCAGGAAGCTCCATCTGGACCCGGGCTAGCCGTTCTTGCAGCCGGACCCTCCTATGCTGCTGGGGGGTCACGCCGCTTGTTAAGCTGCCATGAGCTGCCTTCCTGTCTGTGGTAGAGAAGCCCTGCCTCCTGCCAGCACCACGTTCTGCAGCCACGCGTTGCTCACGATCATTAGGTCAGGTCCTCCTAGAAAGGGCTCTGATGCTGCGGTGGGGTGGGCAGGGTCTCCCTGAGCCCCCTGAGCTGAGCAATGCTGGCCTCTCCAGGCGACCAGCCCGGGCCACTCTGCTCCCGCTGCTAAGGTGCCCTGGTGGCCCTGCTGCAGTGGGGACTGGGCGCCCCTATTCTGTAGCTAGAGCCGTGTCCTGCATGGATTTGTACATTTTATTTATACTGAAATGTCACATCCATCCTACGGTAGGCTCTTATAAACACAGCTGCCAGAAGTTATTTTCATTAAAGCCTTTTGTGGGTGAGGGGGGAAGGCGAGAGAGGGAGGATACTCTTTGCCAGGTGAAAGGAAGGGCATTTAATGGGAAAATGATCGCTTTGGCTAGCAGGAGACTCGAATTCTGGGAACGTGATGCACGGGGTAACTTTCAGGGGGGGGATTTGGGGCATCTGCTCTGGGCTTTCTCACTGCTCTTCAATTCCTCTGGGCTCGCGCATGCGCGTGCCTGGCTGCGAGGCTGGCCCTGTGATAACCTGAGCGGGGGGGGGGGGGCACGCTTCACANCTTCACACGGTGCTTCCGCTTGCAGATCCGAAGATTCACCCTACTCCTCATGGCCACTTCCAGAGGCTCATGTACTTTTCTTTCCAGGCTAGTGCATCGTCTGCAGCCCCTGGGCTGAATTCCCCAGGCCTGCACACGCGTGTGTGGCGGCTGTCGACACTGGGACACATACACATGGATCTGTGTGCAGCCATTTGCACACTCACGCTGACCGCGGCTCTTTCTACACGCGCACACCCCCACAGCACAGACGCTTAGCTTCCCGGGATGACATCCGCCTGACACCTCGAAGAAGACGGGACTGTTCTTCTCACAGGCCTGGAGAACACAGACAACAGCAAAGAGTGAGCGACCGGGGAATGCGGCTGGACTCAGCATCACGCTGACGAGGGGGCTGGCGGGTGACGGAGAGGGGCTCCCCGAGCCAGCTCCTGACAGCACGCTGGGCATGCGGCAGCCCCAGCTGGGTGTCCCTCCCAGCCTGCTCCCTGCCTCCCCCACCTGGGGTCTCCCTCCTGAGATGTGCGCCCTCCTCCCATCCCCTTCACGTGCTCCTGCTCGGCCACGTGCTCTTTGGAGTGCCTGCTCGGCCAGCAAACGTGCTCGCGAGCTGGGGCACGAGGCCAGTGGGCTGACAGCTGGGCTGCAGGGATGTAAAGCCAGGCCTGAGTCTCATGTACTCCCGACCCTGTCACCCAAGTGCTGTGGCAGCCAACCCATGTACCATCCCCTTTGGAGTGCTCATTGGAGCCGACGGACGTTCTGGGGGGGGAAGTCGCAGGACAAACATGATCGATCCGACCTCTGAGGACAGAATCGAGTTTCTCGGGGCTGGTGGGGTGAGGCCCCCGGGATGTGCTGATGGCGGCCACTGCTGCTCAGGGAGCCGGCCTCCTTAGGTTGGATTTCAGGTCGGTCCATGAAGCAGCCCCCCAGCTCCCAGCCCATGGTCTTCGCTGGGGCACCAACTTCCGGGGACAATGTGCCATGGAGACTACCCACTTTTTGGCAGAGGGGACCAAGAACAGCTTGCGTAGGATGGGAACAGTCATCCCGCTGGAAGCTGGGCAGCCAGCCAAGGTTAGGGTAGGGTTTTTGGCTCCTGTTTGCCTGGTCTGGGAAAATGCACAGGGTACACGGGCTCTAGCAGCCAGCCTTCTAGCATGGACCTCGAGATGCGGCCGCTGGGGACCCCTCACTCCTGCCACTGACATGGTCTGTGCTCCCCACTGTCAGCCGAGACCGAGCAAACATTCAGCCTGTCCAGGGAAGCCGGGCTGTGGTCCGCGTCAGAGGACTGGGTACACTTTGCCCACGGCAGTCACCAGCCTGCACATCAGAAACTCAAAGGTCAGAGATAAGTGTGATGTTATGGGACCTGGGTGTACCATCAGACAGCTCGGCCGCCCTGGGCTCCCCATGCATCTCATCCAAAGTGAATGAACATGAACCCACCTGGGCGTGCCCGCTCGCCCCCCTGTAATCCAAAGTATCACCTGCGGATCTTCCCAGACCCGCTAAGCCCTTGTCGTGCACACTTCAGGCGGCATTTACCACTCAGCACGCGGGTCCAACAGGGGTCCTGCATCTCAGAGCCGATGGAGGCAGAACCCGGGGAGGGACTCACTGTACGCGCACAAGGGGACGGCCCACGGGGAAGTCACCCTGGTCCACCCGCAAACCCACGGTGGAAAAGCCAGGCTGGTTTTCGACTTTGTTTTTTTTCTTTAGTATCATCTCACTGGTCACAGATCACATAGTTGTGTGTGCAGTTTCAGGAGTGAGCGGGAGCGCTCCGGCCAGGCCAGCGAGGGGCAGGGATGGCTGTCCGCGGAGTGCTGCCGCGTGGGCAAGCCAAGGCCCCCACAGACCCAGTGGGACAGCTCTTGCCTGCTGCTTCACGAGGTGCGACCAAGACGTCGCTATCAGCCCGACAGAACGTGTGCCCTTCAGGCCCTCCCACACGCTCACCCCAGGGCTCGGCCGGCCAGGACTGTCCCGGACACCCAGCCCCCGACACTCTGGTGAGCAGCCGCCCACCCACGCCGCGGTGTCTCTGCCTGGCGGCCTCCATCTCTTAGCAACCAGAGACTTTTATTTACTCAACCCCAGCCTGATGGGCTGGCAGAAATAATTTCAATTATTGAGCTTATTTTCTGGGTAGGATCTTTGCTCAGATGTGATGACGACTGTTAATTTCAAGAAACTTCGTTTGGTTCATGCTGCTTTTGTCTTCAGACCAAGCACGGAAAAGATGAGTCTTAACTGTGGAACGTAGCACTCAGTGTTGCGACAAAATATTCTGAGCGTACGGGTGTCTGCCGATTTCCCAGCAGCCAGTGCCCTCCGGGATAAAGGATCAGGAGCCGGGATGTGACGGAGACACCCGCCTCTGTGGACCTCACGGGAGAGGCCCTCCCTGTCTGCTCACCACGGTAGAGCCCGGCGGGGGCATTTTGGGGAGGGGGTATAGGAATCGAGTGGAAAGCTTGTGCTCTGGTTTCCTGCCCGACACAGCTTGGGGTTCAGCCCCTCTCCACCTTCACATGCGGCTTTATCGGGACGTCTGGGCCTGGCTCTGTGCTCATGCAGGTGGCTGCGTGTTTTACAAGCTTGTTGGGGGAAGGGGGATGCACAGGCACATGACATTCAGCCAGCACGGGGTGGCGGGTCAGCTCACCTTGTGGGCTGAGCGATGGTTTCTACCTCCCCCAAGTCCCCACCGTGCCCAGGCCTGGTGGTCCCCTGGCCACTCTCATCCTGCGTCAGACTCACTGCAAACGGGAATACGCACCTGGCATCAGGTTAGGGCTGAACTACCTGCCGCACGTCGAGAGGCGGGGGAGCACAGCTCAGGGAGGAACGCAGACAGATGAGGGTCCTTCCTGGGCCCTGCTCTCCCACGGCGGGCAGTTCTGGGGGCAGTAATGGATGGGGAAGGCATGTCCACTAGGCAGAGGCCCCGTGGTGCTGGGTTGGGAGAAGCCACATGTTCAGGACGGCTGCTCTGGCTCCAGATGGGCCCCTGCTGGCCCCTGGACAGCACCCCTCCTGCCCATGCCAGTTCCTGGGGTGCCCCCCACACGAGCACTCCATGTTGCCATCCTGCCTCGTCTCATGCATGGTGCACCCCTGCCGTTTGTGCTCTCACAGGCCCCGTTCACAGCTAGGAATTGGGGACGCCTGGGGATTCCTGGGTCAGCAGTCACCCTGGAGAGCCTTGTCCTGGCTGTTAAGTTGAGGGGAGCCGCATGAAACCAGGGAGGGGTGTGGTAGACACTATATTGCTAAATGGAGGCTCTGGGTGAGTGGGGGCTGGCCTCTCGGGGCCCCCTTCAGGAGGGTGGGACCTCCCTGGCATCAGTGTCCCCACTGCCCCGAGACGGCATCCCCCTGATCTGGTGTGCCCTGCAGGGGAGCCTGGGAGAAGGTGGCATGGACATCCCTGGACACAGACTGGTGGGCACAGGACAGGGACCGCACGTGATCAGCAGCGTGGCCCGAGGACCCAGGGTGGGAGTGATTTGTTTGCTCCCGGATTCAGTGGGACACACAGCACCCAAGGCTCAGCCCACACACGGGGAACGGAGGGAGGAGTCCCTGCCTGTCCTGACCCCCACCTCTGAGCGGCTGGCCAGCTCTCACACGTCCTTCCAGCCTCACTGTCTCCACAGACAGCGGCCTCGTCCAGGCCCCCGTCGGCCCCCGCCTGGAGGACGGCCAGTCTCCTCACTAGTCTGCCAGTCGCCAGGACAGCTCGCTGCAGACAGACCCGTCAGGTGGCACCAGCGGCTTCCCCACGAGCTTCCAGAACACTCAGTCTGCCGCCACAGTGACCTGACGTCTCAGCCCCATCGGCCTCTTCCAGCCGCGCTCCCCATTCGTGGGAGCCGCGCCTCTCAGAGCGTCCATTTCCACGTGGCTCCTTTGTTAGCTTTCTGTGCGCTGTCACCTCCTTGGAGAGGCCGCCTCTGACCCCGCCCGTACACAGGTGCGGCCTGTGCAGGGAACTTCATTTCCTCCCCACGTGGGCTCGCTGTGTGTGCCGTTGTGCAGAGGTTTGCTCCCTGGAGACAGAGCCCGCCACTCAACATTCAGCCCGCACGTCGGGGGCGGAGGGTGGCATTCCGTGTCCCTTTCTCTCGAGTACACATCTCAGCGGAGAAGCCGCCGTACCTCTATGCTGCCTGTGCGGGCACGTGGCAGTCAGCGTCACGTGGGGATGAGTCGGGGACAGGGTCCGCTGCAGGCTGGATGGCGGCAGGCTTCCTGGAGGAGGAGGAGGATGGTAGGGCCCTGAAGGACGGGCAGAATCCCTAGACAAGTAGGTGTTCCCGCCTGCACGTGGACCGCGGAGAGGAGGCCTGAGGGGCTACCCGAGTGCGTGACCCCAAGCCGGCTCCTCAGGGTCCAGACGTGCTCTGGGATGCCCCTGGAGGACGCGGGCACACCTTAATCGCAACACTGTCCCCTCCCTCTGCAGAGTTAATCTAGTCGCTGGGTGGACATTCTGCACGGGAGAGGTCACCTGTCCCCTCCTCGTGCCCTGCTAGGCCAGCCCTTCCCTCTGGACCCTCCCCCGGGCCCCTCTGCGTGCACTGTGCCGCGCTGGCGTCTCTCCCAGCGCCTTGGACGGAGCAGCTGCACAGCCCCCTCTACGCCGAGTGGCGGAGCAGCCCGCGAGGCTGGGAATGCTGACAACAGACTGTTTCATAATTAATCGAATAGCACAGCCTGGACATTTTCAATCACCTGCTGACAGGAGCTACTCTGTGCAGCTCCGGGATGCCAGCAGCGAGCTCTGGAAAGTTCCCAGTGCACGCCTTAACCACCAGTCATTTCCACACGATCGAAACATGCAATTTGAATCAGGTCTGATTTGGAAAAACTCCTGTTTCCACAACTTCCCTAAAGACGAGTAAGGAGAAATTCTAGGGTAGAAGGCACCCGGTCAGTCTGGGTAATGCGCATCTTGAAGCCTGCCTGTGGGACCTCCTCTGACGGGCGGCACACGGCGCGGTGGCCGGGCCTGGGGTCAGGGGAGGGCCGGTCAGCCTCCTGTGGGTGGCTGGGCGGGAGCTTCCTTCAGGGCTCACTCAGTAGCCAGGCCCACACTGCATTCTCCAGCCGCCCCGGGGCCGAGAGACTCACGCAGATACGGTGCGCCTGACCCAGCAGAAGCCCTGTCTCTACATTTCCGAGGGCTCATGGGAACAGAGGTGGCCGTGGAAATTTCTGGAAAGATTTCCTGACCCCTCTGACAGCTCAGCATTTTTTTTTACTGCTCTCAGCACTTCACCGTGTTAAAACCCCAACACCACCTGCATGTTATTTTTCTTTAAACTGACTCACTTCATTACTGTCTATGCATACATACACACGCAAGCTACACACACACGTATGTGTGCACACACATGTCTATGTGTGCATGCATGTTTACAGGCATGTGTGCACATACAGCCATTTTAGAAGTAAAGGCATGTTCTTCTGTGCTGGTCAGAGAGTGCTCGGAGGCAGGATGGCTTCACCTCGGAGTTCCGGGGACAC
Organism: Ailuropoda melanoleuca; assembly: GCF_002007445.2. NCBI lineage: Eukaryota > Metazoa > Chordata > Mammalia > Carnivora > Ursidae > Ailuropoda > Ailuropoda melanoleuca. The sequence continues at coordinate 46,938,408 of NC_048230.1, forward strand.
ACTGCTTGGCTGGAATTCCACTCTGGAGATTTTCCTTCGTGTGACCTTGGACAAGTTACTTTACCTGTCTGTGCCTCAGCGTCATTGTCTGCAAAGTGGAGGTAAAACCCTGGGTCACTGAGTCACGGGAACGTGTGGGTTTGTCCCCAGAGGGCTCAGAACGGTGTGGGGCAGTGGGAAGGACATGGAAGTGCCGAGATTATCTGTCCCGCTGCCATCACCATCCCCTGGCTGGAGTTCTATGTGTGAGGTCCGGTCTTGCTGCATGAGAGTGATGAGAGGTTCCATGGACACATTTATTGGGAACTGGCATTTTCTCCTTGAGGTTTTCAGAGCAGACGGAAGAGCCTTAAACAGAAAGCAGTTTCTTCCCAGAGTGATCTGGCTTTTTAATGCAGTGTCCCTGTGCCGCTGCGCTCCCCTGATCCCCCAGGGGTCCTCGTCCCCGCTGAGAGAGCAAGGGCCATCTGCCTGGAGCTGGGGGGCCGTGTGTGCCCTGGCAGGGTGGTGGTTCTGGAACTTCTGGATCCTTGAGCTCCTCGCAGTGGACCCTCCTGGGACACTTGGGAAACACCTGTGCGGGGGAGGGGAAAGCCTGGGACCTTCCCTCTCTTCCCGCGCAGTGCCTGCAGCCCCCAATCTCTCTTTGCTGCGTGGAGCTCGATTTCTAAGCCCTAGGGCAGATCTGGGAGCTGGCGAATGGGGTTCGCCTCCAGATGATCATTCTTGGGGCGGCTGGAGGCCCCAGATTCAGGAGCCCTGGCACGACGTGCAATTAAATGCCTAACAGGGCAGCCATGGCACGTGGGAGATGCCACACCGTGCTGTCATCCGGTCCCGCTCCCAGGGAGCCTGGGCACCCGGGGGGCAGCTCCACACCCCCGACCCAGAGGACCCAGCTCGCCAAGCCTTGGGACAACGTTTGCCTGGCCGGGAAACAAAGACGGCTCAAGACTTCAGGTTGGTGTTTTTTTTTTTTTTTTTTTTTGAGCTCTATAACAGCGTTCCGTTTCGGGGAACCCGCGACAGAGCAAGCGGAATGAAGCAAATTAAAAGGCCCCAAACTGAGCAGGCATCTCCTGAATGAAACATCAAAGCAGCCCTGGGTGGGCAGCGGCTGCTGTTTTATTTATGGGGAGTCCCCGCTTACAGGCTCTGAGAACTTCTGCAGGCCGTGGGTGTCCCCCCCGGCCACCCTCTGTGCCCTGCACAGAGCCCTCTCTGTCCCCACACTGGCGGAGGCGACGGTGCAGCCCCCCTCCCGGGACCTGCTCAGGCCCCCCGTGGACGGGCAGTGACAGGAGCGGCGGCCTGGGGCGGGAGGGGTGTGATGGGAATGCTGAGCACCCCTGTTAAGTACTCGGGCACCGAAGTATGAAGTGCCGGGCATCTCTGCTAAGTACACAGGTACCTAAGCACCAAGTACTCAGCACCTCGTAGGACTTGAACAGCACAGGTACTAAGCACCGAGTACCCTAGCTAAGCACACAGGTACCCTAAGTACTAAGTATTTAGCACCTATAGGAATACTCAGGTACCTTAAGAACTAAGAACCAGGCCCCTCTGCTAAGTACTCAGGCACCCCAAAGTGCTAAGTACAGACGGCCCCTGATCTACAATGGTTCAACTTAACGATTTTTTTGGCTTTATGATGGTGCAAAACCCACACATATTCAGCAGGAACTACTTTGAAGATTGAGTTTGGACCTTTTCCTGGGTTAGCGATGTTCAGTCCGACCCGTTCTCACAATGCTGGGCAGCAGTGCTCCCAGTCAGCACGAGGCCAGGACGGTGGACGGCCACGGGCGTAGCTCTAGTCACCTGGCCCCAGACATCCCTTCCGTCTCTCGCTCTTGGTGTCCAGCACTCGGTACTCAACCTGACACGGTCAGCACTGCATTGGCACACAGGCTGCATGGGCAATGACTCTGCCTGGCTGTAGGCGGACGTAAGTGTCCTTACACGTTTAGGGCAGCCGGGCTGAGCTCTGACGTGTGGGAGGCCAGTCGTAGTCATGCATTTTCAACTTAGGGTGTTTTCAACTTTCTCAGGACCTAGCCCCACTGTAAGTCAAGGACGATCTGCCCTGAACGCCTCCGCGAAGCACGCACGTGGTCGGCCTCCTGGTAGGAGCCAGAGCTCACAGTCTGGAGTGCCACGCTCCCATCTCCTGGGCTTCCTTTCTCACTCCACATGGCTCCACAGGATGACCTTCCTTCCCTCCGGGCATCTGTCCCCAGTCCGACATGTTTGCAGATCCAGTCAACCACCATCTGCCAGCATGACCACCAAGGCCCACCGCGGACTCCTGGATAAGGGTGGAAAGTGGCTGGGGTCCTCCCAGGAGCCCCTGGCAGAAGAGACAGGGGGACAGGACAGACGGACACAGCTCTGCACAGGGGAAGACGGAGCTCTGCGGACGGGGGAGACACAAAGTAGTTGTGTGTGTGCCCATGAGTGTGTGTTGGGGGGCCATTCAAGGAAGAGCACTTCTTGGGGGTACGTCCCGGGGGTACCCAGCTTGTAAGGCAGATAGTTCATGATATTCCAACACGCCTGGGGTTGAACAGGTTCAATCTTATCGTTAAGAAGTTTTAACTTAGAAATAATTATAGATTCAAGAGAAGTTGTGAAGATAGTGAAAGACAGGTCCCGTGTACCATCGGCCCAATTCCCTACGATAGTTGACCTTAGGTAACGGCAGGTCAGTAGCAAAAAATCAAATCCTTTAAATGGGAATGAATATAAGGTGTATCCACTCCTTGGTGCCTTGCCAAAAACCTGGCCTCTCATCAGAGCTCAATCAATGTTCCGTGAACAGCTGGCTGACATTCAAATATGGTCAGTACAGACCCAACGCAGAGACGTGTTTTGTGGCTGGAACATCTCCGACATAACTTGCTACAAGACCGACAAACACAAAAGGCTCATAAGACTCCTTAACAAATAGGAAATTGGTTGGGGGCACAAGTGGGATCACAGCCCATGACGTATATGGTGCCACCCCTGGTCCTCTCTCCAGCTATGACAGAGAATTCTTCCTTGAGCCGACTCTGATATTTATAAAGGGATCAGAAGACCCATCAGAAGCCAAGTTGCTTGAAGGCTTCACGAAAGAGCACCGTTTTGTCCTGATACAGAACTTAGATTGTGCAGTGAATTCTTTTCTCCCTCTGGTGTGTGAGGCATGGTGGTGTCCTTACGTCCACACACCAAATGGAAAACACGAGGCTCATGAGAGTGGGCTTTCCAGTCCGGGTGCCCTGGCCCTGTGGAGGTGGCCTTATGAGACGCTGGGCCGGCCCATCCTCGGTGCCCTCAGGCTGTGTCCGTGTGGACCTGGCCACCCCATCCCGCCCGCCCCCTCTCTTCGGCTCCACCCCATCCTTGTCTTCCCTTTGGCAACCGTCTTGTGAAAAACACTGAGTTTTTAGAATTTACCTTCAGATTTCAGGACTCTGCTGTCAGGCAATGGAGCAGAACAGGCTGGAGAGCTCATCAGGGGACTGGTCTGGAGCAAGGTCGCAGATGACAGGGGCCACGAGACCCAGTGGGCCCTGCAGAGGGGCACCCCGTAGTTGCTGCCGGTGGAAATCCAGGGGTTTAGACGCAAACCCTGATTCTTAAATGTTGGTAACTAATTAAAAAAAACGACCCTGCCAGGTGAGCAAGGGCTAGTGGTTGCTATTAGCATTTTGAACAAAGTTTTCTATACAAACTTTCTCAATCAAGACTGAGAAAATAAAAATCGTGTTTTCCCTTCACTGGTTCCTTCTCTGATCTGAGTCTGCCCTACATGCCGTTTTCCTCCGCCGCACAGAACCTGCAAGGTTCTCTTCGAGACGGGTCCTCCCGGTTTTGTGTGTCCGAGAAAGTCTTTATTTTCCTTCACCTTTGAAGGATACTTTTGCTGGATACAGAATTCTGGGGAGTGGGTTTTTTCTCCCGACCCTCGGTTGAAGGCCTGGCCATCGTCACTCTCATCCCTTGGCCTCTGTCTCGAAGGTGCTGACTTTGTCTTCACAGCCCCTGGTTCCTGTCCCAGGAGCCCCCCTCCCTCCCGTCGCCTCTATCGCCATCTGCACTGGGATGTCCTTGAACCGGCACCCAGAGTGAGAGCGCCCCCTGTTTTTACAGACTGGTGTCGCAGCGTCTCCCTGGATGCCGGGTGAGACCGCTTCCTCCGGGCCGCCTGCCGACCCCCCCACCGGGGGCTTCCACGCAGCTCATGTCACTTACTCTCCATGGCGGCCAACGGTCACTGCTTCTCAAGAGGGTGGTTCTCAAAGCCACGTCAAGACCAGCAGCGGCCCCTGGGGGCTTGTCATGTGTGTCATTCTGGTTCCTGCAGACACAGAGGCTTGTGGGCCGGCGGGCGGGCGTCTCTCCCCTCAACCCGCCTGCAGGCTGCCCCACGGCCGCGCCGGGACAGCCGCACACGGGCACGTCCGCGAGGTTTTGAGAGCATTAGATGCTTGCTCTGGCAGGGATTTAGCACTATTGATTCTTGGTCTTGCTCAAATCCCACGCGGTGCCCTGATGCCCTACGCGGTGAGCGCTGTGTTTATTCTAGTAACTGTTCTGCGATCTCTTCATTTTGAGAGCCTCTGATCAATGTTTCTTCAGCAAAACACAGAACGCCGAGTGACCAACCCAGAGGCAAGACAACGACATCTTCCTGTGGCTCTGGCTCGAACGCAGCTTCTGTTTTCCGTTTTCTGCGACCTTGCACAAGTGACGGAAATGTCTGCCCTACGTCTCCTAAAATCTGGGAAACTGGAGATCATCTTATCTGCTCATCAGAGCTGCTGGAGAAGGGCTTTTTGATAAGCAGGAAACAAGGTCATAAAAACCGATCATGGAAGACGGGCGCTCAGGAGCTGCTCTGAAAACCATCTTGTGGATTTATCTTACGACCCTAAGCCCTAGAAATCACTCAGAAATACCCCCAGAAAGCCGACCAGTTGAGACTGTGGAAGCGGCCTGTGTGGGGAGAAGAGCCTCCTTCTTCATAACCCAGAGCCGGGTGCGTGCCGACCCTGTGTCGTCGGCAATGAGGATTTACATCTTGCACCAAAACACCTTCACAGGGTC